>NW_027509208.1:33135000-33442500 GCF_051911475.1 Siphateles boraxobius | reverse complement strand
ACCTTCAACGTGGGGCTTCTCGTGACTTCAAACCATTCATTTTTCACTGTCATCTCACCTGGGCCTTATCCAAGCTCCGAGAAGAGATTATCCGAGAACTGGATCCTGCACTCTCAGCACTTTGGCGAACCACACTTGATTGTTTGCAGTTCCTCAAACGCATCTGAGAAACCTCAAACACTGTGTCAGCTAGTCGAAGAACACCATCCTCCCTGGACCCCATTAACACGCACACACACACATGACTCCCCTAGTCATCATTTTCCCAGTCTTTTCATATACTTCTCCCGTTTTGTAAATCAGCTTATGTCCAGATTCCATCACTTCCTCCGCTGTGATATAAACGCAGGCCTCGCTGCCCTTTCCACAGCACTTTCCCCCGTTTATTCCTGAATTCATCAGCGCTCAGCCGTTCCGCTTAGACGATTACCTGTGGAAACGCTTTGCTCTCCGGAACGGGAAACGGCATTTTTATTCATATCCTGACATTTCATGGCCGCTGCGGCGTGGAAGAGAAAAACATTGTGTTTTTAAGTGTCAGGTGATCATGTATAAAGCGTTTTATTGTTGGGGAGAGAGATGGCGGTGAGTAAAAGTGAGGATGAGAGATTGTCGCACACACTCGTGGGCAATTACATGCTGCCGACTCGTGTCTTTTGTTCTTAAGCGCTGTAAAATGGTGCGTAAGGAAAGCGTGGGGACAGGTTAAACTACAGAGGAGACGTCTCCTCAGTAAACCAGCTCTCTGCTCTCTCTCTCTCTCTCGCTGTCTCAGAGAGCCGTTATCACAGGCTGTGAGTGTGGCGAAGAGAAGGTGCGCCTGCGTTTCAAAAGCTCTCTCCAGGCCCTGTGTGACATCAGTAATATGCCCAATCAGCGCTTAAAGAAAAGACTGTGACTGGGTGCAGTTGGACTGTGAACGCCTTGCTCATGACAATAGAAGAAGAGTAAGAGTAAGAGCATTTCATTTTAGTACAGCTGTTTTCATAACACTCGAACTTTTCCAGTTGCAAGTTACGTATTCCTGCGCGTGGTGATGTAGCGCGACCAATGCCATAACATGCAGCTTTACAGCAGAGCGAGCTGATGCAATAAACACACACACACACACACACACTACATAATCCCCCCATAATCAAATATAGCAGAATTCCCTCTTTCCATGGGTTTTGTTACAATGACAAAAAAGTAAAAATAAAGTTACTTTTTTCGTCTTCTCTGCTTCAGTGGTCTAACAGTGCTCGTGAATGTCAAAATGATTGAGATGGCCAATAAAATTAAAGAAGGCGTGGCTTTAGTGTTCACAGTAAACGAGTGTGAATTCCAGCACTGTGCTGCAGTTTTAAAGTGTGAGGTAAGATAAGTAGCTAAGCATTTAATATCACGATAGTTACATTTCCGACAGTAACCTCCAGTCACGCAAAGAGAATTTTTATTTTTGTCAAATTTTGCTGTTTTGATTAGAATAAAGCCTTGATAAATTATGTGATTCATGTAATGTGTTTAGTAATTAAATGTGACACGAACTTAATGAAGAAACGCGAGTGATTAATGCTGTGATTTTGACATGGTTACAACCTTGGTATGTCATGTGAAGTGTTGATTACTTTTAACTCTTAAAAGCCAGCGTTTTCTAAAAAAAGTTGCCATCCGGCGCCAGCATTTTTGATTTCAGAAGATGCATAACAGCATGACTACTGTATAACTGTGAAAACGAATTATGTCCTCAGGAGATTAGTCAGCTATATTCAGGACTGTACAGTGCGGTACATATAATCGAGTCTATTTTTGCTGCGCTGCTCACGCTCAATTAAAGTGAAAGTACACTTGATGGACAAAATAAATATGATTTCACACAAAAATGCCCAAAATAAGCATGTCTAGTGAGTTTTAACAAGAACTAGAGTAGGCAAAAGAAAATGAAAATGAAGACTGAAAAATATTTATAGAAGATTTAGGCTACCCATATAAACTTGTTTTTAATTATTCAGTTTGGGTGAATGTATGGTGTATTATAAAAAAAAAAAACTAAAGTAAACTAGCCAGAAAATATTATACACTTTCGGAAAATATTTATTTAATGTTATACACAGACACCTACATAGGCTTGCACAACCCAAATAAAACCTGAATGTGCGGTTTTGTGTGTGTGTATTTTTTTTTTTAATCCACGGAGTTTACAGTCTTGTAAACATATCGAAAGTATATGACTGAAACAACAAGATTGGAGCTGTTTTCTGGGTTGTTTTGTTGTTTACCATTTAGTCTATATGTGAATGTTGTACACCTCCCCATAACAAACTTTCAAGACTATCAATTTTTTAAATGACCAACTTCTAAAAACAAATTTATATTTGTCTTTGTAAAGAATTGTTCACTTATATGTAGCTTTGGAGCCATGCTGTGACACTGTACTGTAAACGCTTCCAGTGTGAATACTCTCGCGCGTCCGCAGCTGCAGTGACGATGTAGTTACGCTGGCGTGCTGCTCAAGCGCCGCTCACGCTTGCGGTGTGAAACGGCCGTTATGCTCTCAACACCTTACTTTGAGTTCAAAAATAGGAAAGAAAGAATTTTTTCTCCGGTTTAGAGAAGACATTTCCTGACAAAAATTAAGAGATAAAAAATGTTTTTAATCATAATTTAATATTTTACAATAAAACATTAGACAGATCTAATGAATATAACGATAATAATAATTTGTATTATTATATTTAATCTTTAATACTCTGTTTTATATTTTATAGCATTGTGTTGGTTTTTTTTTTTACTTGTGCTACAAAACTTTCAACCTGTGTAGCACCAGTGCTATGTGCAAAAAATTTATAAATAAATAAATAAATTAACATACAGCTCTAGTTTTATTAGCTTTAACAAAAGAGTACCTGGACTAATTGTAGATTTTAGTCTGTAATTAGTAGTTCATTGCTGGACAGGGGGAAGGATTTGCATAGAGTTTCCAAATGATCTCCAGAAGAACGCGAGATGAAACAAATTCTCCCCTCAGCTGTCCTTCACTGTGTCTGTTAGTCACAGAAGTCCCTCGGCTTCATGTCTCACACTCCAGTGAGGGTTGTGTTTCAGCTTTTCAGAGGGGAGGAGATGTGTCTCTGTGTAAAGACTCGTCCCCTTGTGAGACTGAAGGCAGATGCGAGGGTCCGAGGTGTTTTTGGATTAATGTTTCTGGATTATTTTCCAGTGTAAAACATCATCTGTGCCTGACACTTCTCTGTGTGCAGCTCGTGTTTCAGCCTGTTAAATACAGTCTTACGCTCATTACTGTAAGACAGTGTTGAGAATTATCCTGCTCACTACTGCTTTATTTTTTGATAGATGTTTTTTGATGGCAGATAAGTTTTGATTTAAAGGTGAAAAGGGGTTTCAAGCATAAAAAAATAAGTGTAATACAGCTTTAAATTTAGCCCCCCCCCCAAAAAAAACATTAGAATGCGTCCTGTTTCATTTTATATTTTTCTGAGCAAAAAAGAAACGACTATCATACATTTGTACCATGATTTACTACCGAAGACACCCACTAAAATATCATTGAGTGAACAGTTTGTATAAAAAAAACAATCTTTAATTTTTATTTAGAACAAGAATGATTTGATGTCAATTTAAAAGACTCTATTTAAGGATTACAGTGCAGCCCCAAATACTAATTAATTGTAATTTTCTAAAAATCTTTCTACTTTGCCATTATCCTTTAAACCACTAGGTGTTACCCATTTGTCAGCAAGAAGCTTTTGAAAGGAGGTTAAAAATAATTTAAAATATTATAAAATTTAGTATGATCACATATTGATGGCAGTAAATGATGGCAGAAGCAGATGTTGAAAAATAATAAGCATTTTACTTTACTCTTTTGATGCTCCCTGGAATGCTTGCTTAGCTTGACACTTTGTTTCTGACTAAAAATGACGGCTTCCAGCTATATTTATGAATTCTTTCTGTATGCCAACATAAATGAGATGATCGGGATGGGTATTTTGGATGGAGAATCCCCTCAATGGCCTCATCTTGAACTTGTGACTCTCCGTTCAGAAATATTACTAAGCTATTATTCTGACAATCGCAATCCTCAAAGCCTTTCTCGTCCCCTTGCAAAGAGTGCCGTTCAAGCGGCTGCGTCTGCATAATCTCTGGCTTTTTACAGTGAACTCTCTCTGTTTGTGGGCATCTAACATACATCAATATGTTACAAACAACTAAAACAACACAAATGCATTAAATATTTAATATTAATTAAGTTTGTCACATATTTGTCAGCATTCCTCATTTATCTGTTAATGAAATGCTAAAACATATGATTCTGTCCTTTAGTGTAATGGACGACACTGTGGTGTAACAGAGGATTTGCTTTTGCTTTAGAAAAAATTACCCTGAATAACGAAACTTCTGCTTCAGCTTATATTGCAGGCGATCAACTGGCCACCTATATTAAACAGAGAGCTTGACCAGTAAAGTTAATCACAATTATTCACATCAATTACTTATTTTTCCAAAAAATCTAACAATAAAAGTGTTTTTCGCCATTTCACTGAATGACGTGTTTGAAAAGGTGAAATTATGAAATATTTTTGAGCAATAAACTCATTTTGCTGCAGCACCAGACGATCTTCACGGCGCCTTTTGATGATGTCACAGACTGTCGAATGACCTTTGCTGTGTCCGAAACCACATATTCTCTCGAGTAGGTACTTATTTAAAATAAGTAATTACTTCACGACCACTAAAAAATTATGCTCTATTTATATTATGAATGTGTGTAGAATGAATGTAATCCGGACGTACTACATTCGCCACGTTGATGGTGTCACATGACCTACGCCAGTTGCTTCCCTTCGCTATCATTCACAAATCCTATCCCGTGGCCTCATGGGATAGTATGGGTTAGTCCCATCCCATCAGATGCACGCAACAGTATCTGAGTATCACTCCAGTATTCACTGAGTACTGTGGGTGCAGACACACTTCTTTTGTCACATACAGTTTTTCATCTACTATATAGTAGGGAAGTGTGTGATTTCAGATGCAGCAAATCAGGTTTTATATGATTTCAGAATGGCTTCTTGTTCCTTTTACACTGAACGACCTCTTAAGGCCTCATTATGCTTCTGCGTCAACTCCACGGCGTAGCTACGCCGTCATTCCTACGGCGTTGTGGCCGTTTTATGGTTCACCTCCAAAAAATTGTAACTACGCGAGTCGAGGCGACGCAGACCACAAGGGCTGTGATTGGTCAGATGCACCGCGATGCAACTCAACCAATCACAGCCCTTGTGGTCTGCGTCGCCTCGACGCGTAGTTACAATTTTTTGGAGGTGCACGTCGAGCTACGCCGGAGGGCTTCGTGGCGACGCAGAGGGGTCTTCGGGGGTACACCGTCGATTCGACGCAGAAGCATAAAACAGGCTTTACAAACTGCATATTCGGGACAAAAGTGCCCTGTTTTTTTTTCAATACTTAAAAGATAATCGCCAAGTCCTTTTAATATTACACAGCCAACACTTATTTGAAAATGCAAAGTAAACAAATATAAATTTAAAAGATGTAATGGTAAAATCAAAGTCCGGACGATTACGTTGAATGACAATTTTACACTATATTATTTCACCTAAATTTTATTTTCACAAAAGTTATTTGAAACATGAAGGTAGACAATTTATTTGCATTTTATATTTTTTTGTATGCATATTAAATTACTTTTGTAAATTTAACTTGATGCGGACACCAAAATGGTGATGTCTCATCTTTGAGTCTTTTACATTTTTCTTGTTTATTGGTTTAGTTATAATGAATTGTCATGCAGATATTGGTTCAGCTGAAGCGGTGGAAGTGTTGTGCGCAGGCTTGTGTCGACGGCTCGTTCAGCGAGGGGCTTAAGGAGGGTTTTGACAGTCTCTGAAGGTGTTGCTTTTAGCTGTTTTAATTGGTAGGAAATCCATTTACAATGTCTGCGTTTTTGACATTTTGCACTACAAGCAGAAAATAACTTGTGCCCTTCAAAGAAACTGCTTCTGCCTTTTTACAGGAATAATGTTAATGGCGAGATTAGACTCTCAGTTTAAGTCCACTCCACTAACACACAAAGATTGCTTTAAAACATCTGTAAACCTGCGGTCAAAACACCACGCAGCCGTGAAACGAAGCACTCAGGCACAATGGAGGAAGTGACACGTATTGTTTACCTACAGACAAGTGCCACCTTTTGTTATTTCTACATAATTGAACATTTTGTTTCAGGTAAAAGTGAGAGAAGCTATTTAGCTGTCTATTTGGTTTTGAAAGTCACCAAAGTTGCAAAGTCATTTGTTTTTTCTCTCTTTCTTCAACACCAATGGCTTTCATATCATGATGTTAAACTGCTATGGGCTTTTACCATTTTAGTGCTGGATAATAGTTTACTGTTAAAGTCCCCCTGTGGTAAAAATCCAGCTTTTAATGTTGTTTATATGTCTATGTGGAGTTTTTAATATGCTTTAAGACAAAACATGTGTAAATTCATAAGTCAACAGCATTGCTGAGTATTTTCTCCTTAAAACTGCAGTGAACCAAAGACAGTCTCAAAAACAGCGTTTGAAATCGCTGGTGTTTCTGACGTCACACACTACCTTGTAACCAATCAGATCAAAGTGTGATCGTCAACGAGTGGATCTCTGAGCTGTGTGAGTGAATGGAGGTGGGGCTCATCTGCATATGCATAGAACCGCATATACTAAATGAGGCAAGGGTGTCTAGTTACATAATTTTTTTGTATTATTATTATTGCCGCATCGCTCGATCTAGAGAGAAGCCGCCGCCGCCGTCGAGGAAGTGACAAGTCAGCTTAGGACAGCGCCTGAAGAAGCCGGCCGTCTTCGCCACCTTCAGCCATCCGTGCGAGGTACGCTATCCGGCGACGTATCCTTTTTTGCAAAACTTACTGTCTAAAAGAGCAGCGAGCGTCTTTTTCAAGATGCCTTGCACTTCCTGCGGCTCGTGCAAAGCCCCGCTCAGCGACGGAGACCGCCATGTGATCTGCGCTCTCTGCCTGGGCCAGGAACACGCAGCCCTCGTCCTCAGGGGGTTTGTTCGCTCAGCGACACACTTCCGATGTCGACCCTGCGGGCTCGGCTCGAAGTATTCAACCCTCAAGCTGTCACTCCGCCCTTTGCAGGACCGTGCAAAGAAGCGCCGTTCTCAAAGGCCTCCGGACCCGGAGCTACCACTCACAAGCCGCACTGCCGTCGTTTTCTGATGCAAACGCTCGCCAGAATGACTGCCTCGAGCGTCTATCTCTCTTTCTCCGACACCCCTCCCGCCCGCGCTGCCACCGCCTCAAGCCTTGTTTATACTCGACGCGTCCGCACGAGCGCGAGTCTCCGCTGACTGCGCGGGCACCTCTCCAAACGGACGAGGCGTTTATACTTGACACGCTCGCCGTTGTGCTATTCTGTGAAACGACAGGGGGCGACTCGGAGTAATTCTCCTCTAACTCACCAGGAATCAGCAGTGAAGAAGTAGTTTGCTGTTTATTAGTAGTTTATTAATAGCTGATTCATATTAAAAGAGTAATAAATGCAGTAGGTTTATTGTACTTTTTTGTACAAACTAGTTAAACAACTGAAGCCTTATTGAAGAGTGTTTAAACCTTAATTTCATCAGCAGGGCTTACTTCTGCTATTGTAGTCTTATTTTGTTAATGTAAGCAGATACTTTAGACAAGTGCAAACTGGGTCCTTAATGCAAATGTGATCCTTTTCACAAAATGAGAGGCTTTTATGGTCGCCCATCAATGCAAATGTATCTGTGTATAGAAGGATCACAAACATGCTGGTACAGACGTACCAGTTCGGCCAGATTCGGCTCGAAGTCGTTCATCTTCGGATGCGGCGCCGTGCGCGATGTTACAAAAAGTGGCGTGCACACCGCCAGGAGAAATGGGGTCTTGCGCACCCAACGCGCACGACCGCACACACCGCAATGACGTCATTTTGCCGCGCGCACCTTCGCGCTCTTGCTGACGCGTTGAGTATAAACATGGCTTCAGGGGACGAGGCGCTTGATATGTATGAGGACGCGCTGCTGACAGCTGTTTGACCGCATATAATGCAAAAAGAAATTTGCATTCTAAACTTTTTCTTTACCTTGACATGTTTCGACTGCAACCTGCAGTCTTCCTCCACCTGAACAACACCCTGTCTTTCTAGAAGAAAATTGTCCAATTTCTACAGTATGTTGGTTCTGATCTACTTCCTAAAGGAAATAAGCCTTTCATTTATTTGTTATTGTGTAGTTCAACTTGTTGAGTCACAACACAATGTGATGTATTCATTTCTGTGTTCTACAGAACATAAGCTACATAAAAATAATTCTGAAGTTATAACTACACGACACAGAAAGTGCTTTAAGTTGTTGTTACTCAATAAAAGAGTTAAGTAATTCAGCAGCTGACTTTTTTAATACTGCAATCACTTTGTAGTGTATTTTCGTTTACTGTTGTGAAATGGAAAATCAATAATCGCTAATCGAGAATCGTTAATAATCGAAAATCGACTATAATTGAATCGGGACTTCAATAATCGTAATCGAATCGAATCGGGAAATCAGACAGATTAACCACCCCTATTTATTTTTATAGCTCTTTTTACAATACAGATTGTTTCAAAGCAGCTTTACAGAGATAACAGGAAAATAATGTTATAATAATATTGTTAAATATAAAATGAAATGTCCCCAACTAAGCAAGCCAAAAGCCAATGGCGACAAAGGCAAAGAAAGGCGAAAAAGGCGACAATGTCAGAAACGTCTCAGGTTACGACTGTAACCCTAGTTCCCTGAGAAGGGAACGAGACGATGCGTCGATGACGCTTTGGGAACGCCTTCGGGTTATTAGCTCTGAAGCACGTATGTCAACTAGTCCAATGGAATGAATGAATGAACGCCCCCTTCGGGTGACGTCATGACCAGGAAAGGATATAAGCACATCCGGTGCGTTACTCGCGTTAGCTTCTAGAGCCGAAGCAAAGTCGCAGGAATGCAGGAAGTATGGCAGGGCGACGCATCGTCTCGAACTAGGGTTACAGTCGCAACCTGAGACGTTCCCTTTCGAGGGAACTTGCGATTCGTCGATGACGCTTTGGGAACGAGAATACCCAATACGCCGTACTTAAAAAATGCCAGATGATAAAACTGTCGGCAAACTAAGTAAAAAGCACCTGGGGCAGCATCCAGGTCCAAGCTGTAAAACCTCACGAATGTGAGCGGTGAGGACCAGCCCGCCGCATCACAAACGTCTTGGAGAGAACTCCAGATAATAAAGCTTAGAAGCCATACTCCTAGTTGAATGAGCCCTGACCACCAAATGGTTGGCCAGAGGACTCACAAGCAAGAAAATAGTCTCAACTATCTATTTGCCCAATAGGTTGGATTTTCTCGACAGAGAAGTCCGATGAACATAAGTGTCCAGTGCTCGCACTGGGCACAAAAGGTTCAGCTTTTTCTTTTCCGATAAATGGGGGAGGACAGAAACCTGCAGCACAATAGGCCTCGGAAAAAAGGTAGGCACCTTAGGAACATATCCATGTTTGGGGTAACATTGCCTTGGCCAACCCCGATGCACTCAAGGCAGGTGGAGACCAAAAGGGCCCGAAGGTCTCTACTCTTAGAGGGACGAAATAGCTAGCATAAAATAGTCTTAAAAAAAAAGAACTACTCTGAGACCAAATCTAAGGGCTCAAAGGGAGCCCCAGATAGGCCTTCTAGAACTATTGCAAGGTCCCAAGCCGGCACCCTAGTTCAAGTTGCAGGCCTCAGCCTCAAAGTGCCACGAAGGAAACAAGTGATCAGGGGGTCTCGACCCAAAAATTTACCACCCACCAGGGCGTGGAAAGCCAATGGCTGCCACGTATACCTTAAGCGTGGAAGGACATAGACCTGATACAAAGCGTTCTTGCAGAAACTCAAATACTGTGTTTACTGAACAGTTAACCGAATTCTACTGACCATGGTAACACCAAGAAGTGAAAAACTCTCGAAACAGTGAATATAGTATCCTCATAGCGGGAGCTCTTGAGCTTAGAATGGTCTCAACAACAATGAAAGATGGAGATGTAAAGGGCACCGTATAATGAGGTGTACACCGTTCCACCCCGGTTGGGGCTGCCCTCACCAGTCTGACGTCTGTGGCGCCAAGACCTTTTCTTTTGAGCCAAAGCCTTCTCAGCGTGAAGAACGGTCCTTGGATCCGGCTTCTGCTTTGAAGGCTTTGGCTGCTGTGTTGTGTATGAGAAACAAGACGGCTGGAGCTGCTCACGCCCAGCAGCCCCAGGGGGTTGGACATAGCGAGGGAGAGATTCTCTTGTATCTTTCTCCATTATTTCCATCAAATTGAGCCAGAGGTGTCTCAAAGTGACCACAAGGGCTGCCATAGACCGCCGAAATGTTCAGGCGGTCTCCTTAGTATCCCTGAGAGATAAATCTGTGGCCCGACAAAGTTCTCAAACCCCATCAGGCCAAACTCCCTCACTTCTGTCCAAATACCCCAGCAGGTCAGCCTTATATGCTTGTAGCACTGCTATAGTGTGCAAGCAGCCTCCAGCTAGACCCACTGCCGTAAATGCTTTTCCCACTAGATTAAAAAAAAATATATATATTATATATAATATATAATATATAAGACAAGATTAGTAAGGCTTTTTCCATGATCTGGACAGCTCGCTGTGCAGATCGGGAAAAAATGGAAGGCCCCGTGATGGAGGTGAAAAAAATAGAGGAAAGGAAACTTGTTCTTTATTTTTAGGACAAGCTCCCCCTAATTCTGCTGGCCATTAAATATTTAATTTATCTACAGCCTTGGTAAGCACCTCCACCAGCTTTATTTATTTATTTATTTATTTTTCTTTTTATATATAAATTTATTTTATATATATAAACTTTTATATATGTGTATATATATTTCTCATACGCTGGGGAAAGAGAGGGCAAATCCACTTCCCCCATGATTGTGCTTTGTTACTTTCAATGCCCAGCGCATCTACCTCTTTGAAGGTAGAGCACTGAAGCATTGATCTCTCTCCCCGGGCGGAAGAGACCGCAGTGCGGGCTTCCGAGACCGGAGAGAGAGCAATGGATCCCTCATGGAAAGGGAGGAGCATAAGATCCGCGGACCCATCTCCAACCCCGTAAAGAGATCCTATTTGCGATCCACAGGAATGCATTCTCCTGCACCCTGAGAATCGTGAGCCTGGTCACTTCCCTCGAAAAGTGACAGGCGGGAGTGAAGCATGCGAAGGGAAAGCTTCTCACAATGTCGTCAATCAGCCAAGGCTGATACCGCATGCTCCACTCCAAAACACATCACACAAAGCTTGTGTGTGTCCCTACTCGTTAAATAACGCGAGCAGGGAGAACACAGAGTTTGTGCAATTGTTTCTATAGTGTGTATATATATGTATATATCAGACAGACATCAATAAATATTCACAGACAGTTTTGACACAGAGTGCTTTGCTGAGGCACAAAAGCTAACGCGAGTAACGCACCGGATGTGCTTATATCCTTTCCTGGTCATGACGTCACCCGCCCTTGTCGTTCAATCATTCATACCATTGGACTAGTTGACATATGTGCTTTAGAGGTAATCACGAGAAGGCATTCCCAAAGCGTCATCGACGCATCGCAAGTTCCCTCGAAAGGGAACACAGTGTTTCAGTGATTCTGAACTCCCTGAAATGCCTCCATTGTAGTCTTGATTTTTTTCCGAGAATGAACCCGTCACAATATTCCTCATTTAAATAATTCATTCGCAGAATAAAGGGCTGGGGGTCTGGTTGAATAAGTTAGTCTTGTGTTGAAACTGGTAGTTATGGGAGGGGGCGGGACATTTCCCAAACACACTCAAAGTGCTCGACCAATCACAACGCACTTCTCTAGCCGACCAATCAGAGCACAGTGTGCTTTTCAGAAGGAGGGGCTTCATAGAGACAGGAAGTAAAAAGAGCGTTACTGACAGACTGGGAAGAGAGGAGCTGCAACGATGGAGAATATGAGGAAATAATCAACATTCAAGTAGGAATACCTGTTCTAGGAGAGACCAGAAAGGGCATAATATGGCCTCTTTAACTGTTTTTCATCAGGAGCTGAGACTAAACAGGTCTTGAAAGTTTTGCAGCTTTGCAAAGCCTGCACAAATTGACATTGTAGCACCACATTGGCAGTGCAATTCAGGGCTTCATGACACAAGGTTGCAAACTGTGCTTGTATGTATGTAAAAATAAAACAAAATAGCAAAACTTAATACTGGTGAAGATAATAAAGCATTGCGGAAATAATAAAAGAGAGCAGAGCAGAAGCAAGGTTTTATTTATGTGATCTCTAGTGAAGTTGATTAATCTGACGCCGTCTGTGACTAACCTTCTGTAAAATAACATTTTCCCATTTTACCCCAAACAACACCAGCACTATTTGTGTTTCTTGGTTGATTGGATCATTATTTGTGTTTTTCAATTTAGTTCAGCAGCTGATGGCATTATGATTGATTTCTTCACCTCCTGCCACACTGTTTTCCACATCTGGCCAGTTTGCAATATTAGCAATCGAATTTTTACTTTTAATTTGAGAATGCGGGCTGATTTGCGTCCTGCACTTTTCTTACACATTTTTCTCATTCTCAATCACTGTTAATGAGTGGGTGTTTATGAGCGTGCAGGGATGAAGCTGTTAACCCGTGTTTATTGGGGACTGTGAACGGGGTTTGCCCTTGAGGTTTTATCAGGCACAATAATTATTTTATTATGTAAATGAAGAGCAGGCTATTATTTCATTAGCAAGGCTGAATATTTGCAGCCATAGATTAGTATGCAAATCATCCCGTTAGTGTCCTTGCACTCACGCTGAATGCAGGAGGCGTTCGGCCCATCTGGAGCGTTGTGGACTCATTAAAGCGCTCGGCCCGTCTGTGCCGCACAATGGACTGAGGTGAGCGCCGTGAAATGCCAAAGGGGTATGAAAGATGTCTTCTGCATAAGGCAGTGGGATTTTGGCGATCTGGACCTGCTGAATAGACGCTTCCCCGTTTAAACAGAGCGATTCTGTCCTCGGCACATAGACGGGGGTTGTTGTGAGCGCTCTGTCCTCGGGCCAGCTATCAGCACTTATTCCGGCCCCTCGGCACAGCCAAGCGCGTCAAACACAGTCAGATGGTGTGTGGAGGTGTTTGGTTTGTGATGCTGAAGAGTATTATGTGTGTGTGTGTGTGTGGGGGGGGGTGTAGGCAGAGCTCAATTTCCTGTGCTGTAGATAAATTAAACACTGCTAGACGATCTAGTGGGTGTCGAATTTGAAGATGTTTTTGTTTTTGCTTTGGTTTGGGAGTCTCTTTGCTTGGTTAGGCTTTTAAAACTATAGAAACACACACACACACACACACACACACACACACACACACACACACACACACACACACACACACACACACACACACACACACACACACACACACACACACACACACACACACACACATACACACACACACACACACACACCCCAACCCTCTCGGATGCGTGTAAAATGGCATGTCTTTTAATGTTGTGCGTCTCAAATGATATTAGCATGACATGGCAGTAAGTGTGTGGATTAGCAGTAAATGACAGCAGTAATATTAGTTCGTGTGTATAATCACTCAGATTAAGTGTGCAGACCTCTGGAAGGCACGTTCCCTCTTCTGTCTTCTGCTTGAGCTCGTTTCATTCACACACTGAATACACTCTCGCAACGCTCTGTTTGCACAAGTCCTTGTCAGACGTTTCCTACATTTGCATGTGTTGGAAATGCAAAACGTAGGAAACGTGTGATTCACCAACTCACCATAGGATATTCCCATAAAATTCAATTAAAATGAATTCGGTTGAGTTTTATGTCAGGTCTCTCATGCTGACATATTGGGTTATCATGCAACTAAAGGATTTGCTAAATGTTTTGTAAAAATTAGGGATGCACCGATATGAAAGTTTTGGCCGATACAATAACCGATTCTTTATATTTGAAAGCTGAAAACCGATATTTTGGCTGATAAATCTAAATCCAAAGTTGTAATAGTTTTGAGAGCGTGATTACAAAAACAAAAGTCTCATAATTAAATCCATGTCCCAAGCACACGATTATAATGATGTTCTCATTATAGTTTTATGTAGCCGATATGACAAATTTGAGCTGCACATGTTGAACTTTACTGTATTTTCCCTTTTTGAAGTGATTCGATTCCAATCATATATCCAGCATTTCAAAACCATCATGTTGAACAGTGCGCATCTGAAGAGTCTCAGATGATGGAAATAATACATTATTTATCGGCTTTATTTTTGGCTGAAAACAATAACATTAAAAATGAACATATATATCGGCTGATACCGATATGGTGGATAATATATCGTGCATCCCTAAAATGAAAGTTGAGTTTATTGTCTGGTTTCCATGTGGTGTTGCAGCCCTCGGTGCGCAGATGAATGTGTGTGTTTTCTTGGGAATGTGCAGGTATTTCCATCCCAACATTACACAGGGCCGCTTTAATTAACACTTTCATCCGTCTGGATCTGTGACATCACTGAGAGGTTGTAAAGGTCAGTGGATGTAAAACACGGAGCGTCTGACCTTTACACAGGTGAGAAAACCTCACATAATGAATGCACTGCTTTGAGTCGCTAACAAGCTAGTAAGTCATGAAGTCCTGTCAAACTGTCTTTCAAGATGATGATCGTTAATCCTTCAGATGAATGTCCCGTCTGGAGGATGTTGGTGGTGGGATGCTATTTCACTCTCTGTTACCTCACTGGTGGACTTTAATAATAGCACATATAATGGCACAAATGAGTCCATAAAATTGCTGGTCGCAGTTTGCGTGCCACAGTTCCCGATCCTGTAAGTTGGTATTTCTTGTTGGTTTGTGGAGGGTCCAGTAGATCACCAGAATCTTACTTTACTCATCATTACTGGGACCGTTACTCCACCGCTACTCCGCGACTCTTTCCCTGCCTTTGACGAGTTTTTACGGCAATCCGTGTTTTCCCTGTGATAATGTAGGGGGGACTATTACACATCTTCTGAAAGAGTACAGCATCTCTGGATCAAAACTCTGGCGAAGAAGAAGCAGAAACAAGTGATAGAAGCATTGCTGACTCAGATGCAAAATAACACCATCATCAAACATTCAACAGCATATAAATCAAACCTGCTGAAATCCCGGGACACACCTAACAAAAGCTGATCACTTTCTTCTCTCCAGTCGGCTCATGTTGTTATGAAATATTTGTGATATTTTGAAATATTTTGTGATATATTTGAATGCTCAGGTAAAATTTGAACAGCCTTCTGTCTGTATTATCTTCACTTCTTTGCTCGCTTTTATCACTTGGGCTTTGATTCTTGTGCCCTGACTCGTTCACAAAGCGGAACAGTCTGTCACTGACGGTTATTCAACATGCTGAAACACACCGGAAACTAGCGTGTCACGCCCCTGATGTTACTGAATGTATGCAGGACTGTGTAAGTTTTGTGGGTGTTGATGAACTCGATCTGTGTTTTGATCATCACTCTGAATCCCTTCTGGACAAAGTCTTTGATAAGATTTTGCGCTCTTTTCAAAATGTTGTTTTTTTATGAAACTTACCCACATTCAAAAGAATGGATGAAGCTAAAATAACATGGTTTCCTTTTGATATATCGACTGTTTACATATTCATACAACAAAATGTTCTGGGAGCCATGCAACTTTTGTGAATATGATCAAAATTCCTGGCGTTGGATGGCAACTTTAAAGAAAAAAACGCTTGCAGGGAAAGAGTTGAAATACTGTGCCTGAATATATACCCTATCATAAAGTGCTTCTCTGTCATTTGATCATCATTTGATGTGTGTCCAGTAAATATACTATAATAAACATAATATTAATAGCAAAGTATATGTAATATTGTTGTAAAATTATTTTTATTAATTTTTTGCATTTTACTTTAGTTTTAACAAACACAAAGCCATCTGCTTCCGCATCACAGATGTAGTGATGTTTGTCAGCTGATAGAGACTCTAGAAGACATGCATGAGAAAAAGAAAAACATGAATACACAGACACACACATACACACACACACACACACACACACACACACACACTGACAGATCTTCCTGCTGCCAACTCGCTTATCTGTTCTGTGCTGTGACTGCATCAGCACCTATATGAGCACACACACACACACACACACGCACGCACGCACACACTCCAACACACACACACACACACACACACACACACACACACACACACACACACACACACACACACACACACACACACACACACACACACACTGCAGTCTAGAAAGACTGTGAGAGTGAAAGTGATAATGGCAACGGGATGTGACACACTCTTCACGGGAACGCAATCCAATATGTTGAACAATATGAGCATGTAGTAAATCACTGCCACACCACATCAAACATACCAGACCATGTTCGTACAGTATGAATCACAGGTGTTTCTGCTGTCTGCAGGTGTGTGTGTGTGTGTGTGTGTGTGTGTGTGTGTGTGTGTGTGTGTGTGTGTGTGTGTGTGTGTGTGTGTGTAAGGGGTTAACAACGCTCCTGTTTGCTGATGTGAGTCTCTGACTGAGAAGACTGAGTTCTCAGTGATCTGTGTAAATGAGTAACAGTGTCTGGCAATGCAAAGTACTGTGTTTGGCAAAGTGGAACATTTGCCTGTGGTTTGAAAACAACATATAAAAACAACTAGACTAACTAATAAAATTTCAAGCATTATTAAAGACAAGTAAACACTCAGCAATTATAAAAGAACAAATAACAAATTAGCAATCGCAACAAATAGATACAACTAAACAATTATATGATTGAAATAAACAGTGTTTTAAGATTTTCAGGTATTGAGGTACATATTTATAAATAAAATATACATTACAAATATAGTTACAAAAGTTATTGAGTCAAGAACGAGTGAATTTTCTCTTTTGTTATTGTAGAGATGGCAGTATGAACTTTAAGAGTTTCATAGATTCAATAAACTGTTACACACGCCTGCAGCACTGAAAACTGGTTTAAAATCATATTGAAATGCTCACAAATAAATCGATAAGATGAATTGAAATTTTAATTTTAAAAAAAGTATCCGATTCCAGAATTGGAATCGATTTTTGATTTCCAACCCTAGTTCACATGGGAGATGTCTGAGAAAATGTGTACAAAAGGTTATATATTTAGGTGGACTTAATATGTCAGTTATTAATGAAAAATTAAATCTGTGTGTTTTCATTAGTGGTCACAGACTTTTAGAGCCCGTGTGTGTGTGTGTCCATCTCACCTACATGAAGTCCTCAACAGTGAATTTGGTGCTGTACTGTTAAAGTTGTGCCTTTTTGGTTTGGTTTTATAGATAATGTTTGTCTCTTGTAGGCGGCTGCAGCTTCGATGACGGCCCAGCTCAGTGTGACTACCAGCAGGATCCTTACGACGACTTCGACTGGACACACGTCAGTGCTCAGGAGGTGCCGTACCTGCCCTCTGACCTGCCCCAGGGTGAGTCTCACACAAACACACATACACACCTGAGCCAGGCCAGAGTGTCCTCGCTAACCTTATAGCTGGAGAATCTGAGGCAAGAACACAGAGCGAAATACAAGAATGGAAATACAGGGTTTTATCTGGCCTTGTTTAAACAGTGAGGCAGATTTAGGAATGTTTTAATGGGCTGCTAACATTTGAACAAATTTGCAGCGGCGTCTTATCGTGTCAGGGTAAAAGCCATTACCGAAGTTGAGAGAAAATAGGCAGGTAACAGAACATTAATCTTCCTTCAGCTGCTGTTCCCGCTCTCTGAACACTCTTCCGGATGAGATCTGAAAATACTTTGCCATTTACATGACAAAACGTGCAAAGTGCCTGAGGCGGAAAAAAGGCTTTGGTCAAAGGACTGTCATACGTGACACAATTAAGCTTTTTAAATGTGCTCAAAGAAGACGCGAATAAGAGGGGAGAGCGGAGCGTTGCGACCTTCACTTTTCACCTCTCCTACGCTTAATCACTCGTTTTCAGACAGGAGATTCTGCTCAGGGAAATTAAAGCATTTCACTCTCAGCTAAATTCCCTAATTAATAAGATATTAAGTTATTAATCAATGCAGGAGAACAGAGAAGGTCGTCAGCCCTCGCTTTCAGTCAGGTAGGGGTTCACTCGAAGAGGACCTAAAGGAGAACATTACAGCTTTTGTCAGGCTTTTATGATAATAGCTGGTGCATCTCACTTTAGGCGTCTGGTTGACGAACGCATTTGATAAAATGAGCAAAATTATAATTTGGTATATTTTCATGCATTTATCGAGGTTTCTTTATCACTGGATTTGCTTGTTGTGTGTGTGTGTGTGTGTGTGTGTGTGTGTGTGTGTGTGTGTGTGTGTGTGTGTGTGTGTGTGTGTGTGTGTGTGTGTGTGTGTGTGTGTGTGTGTGCAGCTGGCCGCAGTCTGGACTCTCCACCGACATGTCTCATCTAAAGTCGAGTAAAGATGGGGCATTTATGTGATTACTTGATTTTGACATAAGGGAATCAACAGACATGCATTTTCAGCAGAAAGATAGACTGGGAATCAGAGAACGATGGAAAGGGAAAATACACAGAGAGAGAAACAGGAACTGACAGAAATGTGGACAGAAAGATAAACTAGGAAATCCTGGAAAAGGAATAGACAGAGAGATGAACAGGGACAGGGAAATACTGAAATGTGGACGGAAATAAAAATGGGAAAAAGGAATAGGAAAGAAAGATAGAGAGATGGACAGAAAGAGACAGAAATGTGGACAAATTGGACAGGTGAACAAGACAAAAATATAGACAGAAAGATAGACAGGAGAAAGCAAGACGGGTGGAAGGGAAAAGACACATGGAGATGGAGAGAAAGATACTGAAATGTGGACAGAAGAGATGGAAAGATGGATAGTTTTATCATTATAGTCTATTCCTCCGATCAGAGCATGTTTATAACTTGACACAGACGTGTTTTCGTGATGCGTTTCCCCCATAATTCCTGATGACTCAGTCCTAGAGGGAGTCGTTGGACGCTGCAGTGAGTGACTCGCTGAAACAGGACGTGAACACAAACCCGGAGAGGATCCGCTGCTCCTACAGGGAGAGATGTTGAGTTATGCTGGATTAGCACAGACGCAGTAGATGCTAGCTCTGTTTTCCGTATCATTCTGCCTTGAGGGAAGCTTACACTGATAGTGTTTTCAGTAAAAAAGCATCTGAAAGTTGCTCATTTTTAATGATAGTTGGTACTGAAGACAACAGAGACTGTTAGACGTGAAGTTGCAGTGGAATACAGACACTGAAGCTCATGTGATCCCACTTTTGATTTGAGGATTATGGGTTTGAGAAAAAGCCTAAAATGTACCGGTAACACTTTACGGTAAGGGTACATGAATTATCATGAATTCATGTATAAATTCATGCATTAATTCTGCATTCATTCATGCATTAATATCTCATGAATCATCAGGAACTAACACGAGTTCAACATTTTTCATTCATGATTTCATGGATGAACAACGCCTTAATTAAAACATTAACTAAGATGAGCACATCATCATGAATTATGATTTATTACGCATGATCATTATGTTTTCTTTGTTCTTTGTCTAGGTCAGTGACCTAGTCACCACTTTAGTTGAGGGGCCATACATATGATGAAGTCATTGGTAGATAATGCTTAGTTAATGATGACTACTGTATTGGACAGATGCCAAAATAGACCAATCGCAACTCATAGCACACAAATTCTGTTGACATTCAAATACAGTAGTCATCATTAACTAAGCATTATCTATCAAGGACTTCATCATGTGTGTGGCCCCTCAACTAAAGTGGTGACTAGTCCTTTGAAACACTGATGAACAATGTGCTATTAATGGTGGCATAACTGTGAACAAAGAAAACATCATGATCATGCGTAATAAATCATAACTCATGATGATGTGCACATCTTAGTTAATGTTTAAATTAAGGTGTTGTTCATCCAAGTCATGAATGAAAAATGTTGAACTTGTGTTAGTTTCTGATGATTCATAAGATATTAATGCATGAATGAATGCAGAATTCATGCATGAATTGATGATAATTCATGTACCCTACCTTAAAGTGTTACCAATGTACCTTTTAAAATGTAAATGCACCTTTATGGAGGAATAAATGTTGGACAGTTTCTTAATAATTCCAGAAGACACGTAAGCTTGGTACAGATGCCTTCCTGCTGTCATAACTGGCATAAACGTTTGAGTCTTTATGAAACAGCTCAGATGTAAAATTGGGCCGTCTCAGCTGAGGGCACTGGGATCCGCCTCATGGATCGGCGTCGGGATGCTTATACACAAACACTGATGGTCATGGCACTTGCTACGCACCTGTAAAACCTGATGAAGCCTTGATCTCTCGCCTACACCTGAGGAGCTTTTGGTGAAGTCTGATGACTTTTGGGAGCATGCAACGGCCCGGGACCAGTGTACTTCTTTTCCCGTCTTCAAAGTACACTCACCCATGGATGAGCACGGATGGACGGGTTCGACACATGCAGTACAACTGCTTTTTTCTACTCTACCAGACGCCAGAGGGCAGCACTGAGTCCTGTCATTTACAGGACATTCACTCGGAAGGATAGAATAAGAAAAGTAGCGGATCCGCCACTGCATGCAAAGTTTAGATCAAGAACCAAAACACTGACGATGGAGAAGGATATGCTGCTTTTTACTGGTTTATATCGCTCTGTCCACACTCTTCTTCGACTACTGCACAGAACATAAAAACTGTGTGTACTGCCGCTAGTGGACTCTTCTGTCTTTTCACGCAAAAATTGGGTAGACTTAGTGTCATCCAAGATGTTCATGTCTTTCTTTCTTTAGTACAATGGACTTCAATGGGGTCCAAATATCAGTTTCAGTGCAGCTTCAAAGTCTCTACACGATACCAATCAAGGAATAAGAGTCTTATCTAGAAAAACCATCGTCATTTTATACAAAAAATAAACATTTATATACCTTTTAACCACAAATGCTGGTCTTGCACTAGCTCTGTGATTCGCCACACATTACATAATCACGTTGAAAGGTCATGCGTGTTCCGGTTAAAAAATGTAGGGTAGGGCGAAAAACTAAAAATCGTCTGACATCGTTATTTTACCTTTTTTTTTTTTTTGTAAATGGTGTTTGACTCAGTCTTTGCACGTTGTCTTTGTAAACTCTAGGTCTGTACTTCCGCCTACGTCACGCATAACCTTTCAACGTGATTACTTAATGTGTCGTATCGCAGAGCTAGTGCAAGACCAGCATTTGTGGTTAAAAAGTATATAAATATTTATTTCTTTATAAATGTCCGATGGTTTGTCTAGATAAGACTCTTATTCCTCGGCTGGGATCGCGTCGAGACTTTGAAGCTGCACTGAAACTGATATTTGGACCCCATTGAAGTCACTATATGGAAGAAAATCCTTGAATGTTTTCCTCAAAAACCTTCATTTCTTTTCGACTAAAGAAAGAAAGACATGAACATCTTGGATAACATGGATAAATGATCAGGATTTTTTTTCTGAAGTGAATTAATCCTTTAACTGTACTGAAGGTTACTGCAGTGCACAGAAAGCACTGCACCGCTGAGTAACCCTGACACGCCGTTTCACACAGCACTCCCTTATCATCCTGCTTTATTTCACTGGCATCTTCTGCGCATCCTACACACTGCTTCAACTCCATATTTCTAGCAGTTCATTGCCAAGTTACATGCTACTCATCTACACTGCAGCAAGATGACTGCTTGGAAAAAGTGTTTGACTACACTAGAATTACTTCTAGATTGAAACTAATTTGTATGCAATGAGAAGAAACATCTCTGCTTTTTTGCGGTTGTTAATCTATGTAGACCTGTGACAGACAGACTTTGGCTTTTGCATCTCATTTCAATGCATTAACAAAAATGCATTGAATTAATTTAACTGGTATTACGCAAGTCAGAATTATTAACATCATAAAATCAACCTTAATAAATTGATTTCTACCGACAACATTTTAGAAATAGCTCTTTATTACTTCACTAAAAAAGTTTTACAGTGCATTTTTTCAGTCTCATAGTATCAGCGTTGCATTTGTAAAATAGTGGGTAAAAATCATATTCATAGACATTCCTACTTAATGTGCAGTAGCTTTTTAATTATATCGGCTAGTGCAGTTTATTCAAAAAACAGTACATTAATCTCACTTTTCACTAAATACTAGACCCTAATTTACATAAGCGATGAACAGCAGTATTCACCTAAATGCAATTTATAAATATATAAAATGACATTTTAAGAATGCATGCATGAACTTCTGTGAACACTGAAGAGTGCTGACTGAAATTAACCGTTTAATGTTTGTTAAAATAAATAGTCTGAGCAAATTCAGGGCTACTTGTGATACAGCGTTTCGAAATATTGCTACTTATTGGGCAAGGTACGTTGTTTTAAAAAAATGTTACATCTTGTAAACGACAAAACCGTCCTGCTACTGGAAACTGGGGGCACTGAATGCCTGGTTATGAAGGTCTCGAGTTACTGTGAGCGTTTGAAGAGCGTTGGGAAAGACGAGTGTTTCACCGCGGTGACAGAGCTTTCCGCTCTACATCTCCTGGCCAGTGTTTGCCTGACAAAAGGGACCGTTCCCGTTAATGTGGGTCAGTGGCATGAAGGGGAGGACGCCGCACTCACTGGCCTTTACACTGAAGAACGGATGTGTGCTGTGGTTGTGAGTGCAGGCCTTCTGTGATCCGGCTGTTAGTGTTGTGGGAAGGGTGACAGCCATCTTGAGTGTCTTCTGTCAGCCATCTTGTTGAGAGCGTTGTTGTGACGGCATCATTGTGTTTTGATAGCCACTGACAGCTCTCATCTACTTCATCAGCCTAGTTTAGAGATAATGATTACTATGCATTTCTTTAGAGTTTTATTCTTGGAAATTCTTTATATTTTTATATGGTTTCCCTTCCAAAGAAATGCTTTTTGTACTGCTGTGAAATCATAATAATTGAAATGCAACTATTTCCTCTAATCAGTGTAAGAAGCTTCCAGATGTTTTGTTTCATTTTTGTTTCGGTTTGCACATTTTTATTCTAACAGCTGTAACTGTGATATTATGGTAAATCGGTGTTTAATGCCACAAAATGACTCGTTTGAAATGCATTCAGGGTTTTTATTTGTTATCATACAAGAAAGATTTTTCTCACATGGTGCGAGTGTTTCGTCTCATGAACGTTGCGCGTCTCTTCTGTGAACAGCAGATGCGCTCCGGGTCCAGGAAGGCCCTTCTCTCTCTCTCTCTCTCTCTCTCTCTCTCTCTCTCTCTCTCTCTCTCTCTCTCTCTCTCTCTCTCTCTCTCTCCCTCTCTCTCTCTATTTCTCTCTCTCTCTCACACGGCAGGGATCTGAATGTAAATGCCCATATTTCTACATCACTGCCAAAAACCCAACAGCCCATTTTAGCTATTCACATTTCATGAGCAATCAAAGAGAGCAGGGATGGGCTGTGTTTGACAGGTCTGTTTTCTCTCTGAATGTGGACAGAGAACAGATCAGCTTATATTTTCAGTCATTCGGTGTAATGTACAGCTGTGCTAATGAACTAGTGCAATGGAGATTTACGTTAAAAGCTCCTGAAGAATTACAGGATGTAGAATTAAAATGAAATAAATCTCAATGTAATTTGTAAAACAGCTGCATGTGCGCTGTAAATTCATTTTAAAACAATAATAAATTTGATGTTTTTAAGTATGAATAATTTGATCATACACAGCATATCTCCAGAAGCATTAGATCAGTGGTTCCCGGCTCTGCTATGCTCAGTTTTAATGCTATTTTAAGGTGGGTACCCCGTACTCGCGTACCCCTCTGTCACCTCACGTACACCCAGGGGTTCACATTAGATTATATAATAATCTGTTTCTCAAGTGTTTGATTAAATTGTTTAGGTCTCACAGTTTGTTTTCAACGATACATGGAGTTTAAAGGGGTCCTATTATACTTTTACACTTTTTCAACTTTAGTTAGTCTGTAATTTTGCTGTTTGAGCATAAAAAAGATCTGTACGTTTACAAAAGCTCAAAGTTCACACCAAAGTGAGATATTTTATTTAACAGAATCCACTTTCCAAGAACTACAACGAACGGCTCGTTTGAACTACAACGCGTTTTTTTCTGGGCTTTATGAAGTCATAATGTTCCTCATTTAAATAATCTCTGCCCACGGAATATGTGAAAAAGTTCACTGCTGCTGTCAAAGAGATGCTGTTTTTTCCACAACTCATTTCTTTGACCTTCCTAAGGCTGATGTACTTAGAGTGGTTAGAATTTATTTTAAACACTGTTCCTGAATATTATAATCCCAACGTTTATCTTTGCACTGCACATTTTACGAAGAACAGTTTCAGAAACACAATGCAGGCGCCGCACAAAACCTTCTCCTGAAATAGAGCAGTTTCCACCTTGTTGGGACAATCTGTTGTTTATGGAAGTTCCCTTACGAAGGGAACTCAACGATGCGTCCATCGACGCCATGGGAACGCCCCCAGCATGACTGCGTCTGAAGCATCTATGTCAACTAGTCCAATGGAAAGAATGAGCGTCATGGGCGGGTGACGTCATGACCAGGATATGATAAAAGCACATCCGGTGCAAACCGGCATTAGCTTCTGTTGCCTCAGCAAGCGATCTGTGTCAAACTGTCTGTTATATTTACTGTTGTCTGTCTGATATATATATTTATGGAAACTAAACAATTGCACAACTCTGTGTTCTCCCTGCTCGCGCTATTTAACGAGTAGGGACACACACGAGCTTTGTGTGATGTGTTTGGGAGTAGAGCATGCGGTATCAGCCTCCGAGGGGGCTGATTGCCAACATTGTGAGAAGCTTTCGCTTCGCATGCTCCGCTCCCGCCTGTCACTTTTCGAGGAAAGTGGCCGGGCTCGCAATTCTCAGGGTGACAGGTCCCGCGTCTGCCGAGGCAGCGCGGAGAATGCATTCCTGTGGATCGCGAATAGGATCTCTTTACGGGGTTGGAGACGGGTCCGCGGATCTTATCTCCTCCCTTTCCACGAGGGATCCAGTGCTCTCTCGCCGGTCTCGGAAGCCCGCGCTGCGGTCTCTTCCGCCCGGGGAGAGAGAGAAATCAATGCTTCAGTGCTCTACCTCCGAGGAGGTAGATGTGCTGGGCATTGAAAGTGACACAATCATGGGGGAAGTGAATTTGCCATCTCTTTCCCCAGCGTATGAGAAATATATATAGCCTATATATATATATATGATAGTTTATATATTATATATAAAATAAAGTGAATATATATAAAAAATATATATAAAAAATAATAAGCTGGTGGAAGTGTTTACTAAGGCTGTAGATAAATTAAATATTTATGGCCAGCAGAAATATGGGGGCACTCGTCCTAAAAATAAAATAAATTAAACGAGTTTCCTTCCCTCTATTTTTCCACCTCCATCACGGGGCCTTCCATTTTTCCCGATCTGCACAGCGAGCTGTCTAGATCATGGAAAAAGCCTTACTCCTCTTGTCTTTTAGCCCCCACATTCATGTATATTCAGATATTTGGGGGTTAAGAGGGTATGGCTATGGGGCAATACCCCGGGTAGAACAGACGCTTGCGAGCTATCTGTCTCCCGGTTCAGTATCGTACCTGAAGGCGTCGGCTTCTCTCACTAAACCATTAAAGAAAACTATTTTTTAATCTAGTGGGAAAAGCATATATGGCAGTGGGTCTAGCATGGGCCTGCTTGCACACCATAGCAGTGCTACAATTATATCAGGCTGACCTGCTGCGGTATTTGGACAGAAGTGAGGGAGTTTGGCCCGATGGGGTTTGAGAACTCCGTCGGGCCACAGATTTATCTCTCAGGGATGGCAGCCCTTGTGGTCACTGAGAGACACCTCTGGCTCAATTTGATGGGAATCATAGAGAAAGATACAAGATAATCTCTCCCTCGCTATGTCCAACCCCCTGGGGCTGCTGGGCGTGAGCAGCTCCAGCCGTCTAGTTTCTCATACACAACACAGCAGCCAAAGCCTTCAAAGCAGAAGCCGGATCCGAGGACCGTTCTTCACGCTGAGAAGGCTGCGGCTCAAAAGAAAAGGTCTGGCGCCACCGGCGTCAGACCGGTGAGGGCAGCCCCAACCGGGGTGGAATGGTGTACACCTCATTATACGGTGCCCTTTCCATCTCGGTGCCCTCAGGGGACCGTTCTGCCAACCCCGCCACCCTTGGTGCTTCGGGGCGCAGCGGTCTCCAGCGAGCTTCTGGCGCAGCGTCAACTCGACATTGCGTCGGAATGCGCCCTCTGAGGGGGGTTCGAAAACAGTCAGTTCGGGTGGTTCGTGCCAGTATGCTTCAGGTCCCCGAACTGGCTGTCTTTATTACACCAGAGGCCAGCCTCGAGGGGCTGGTTCCCTTGGTAGATTTTCTGGCAGCGCGGAAGCTACTGCCAAATATATCTCTATGGGTCCTGCAGTTAGTAGTATGAGGCAGATTTGGTTCTCGTCCTCCAGGCTACAACGGGGTGTTGCTCACGTTAGTGCATTCCGAGCAGGCTCTGGTAATGGAGCAAGAGGTAAAGGCCCTGTTAGCAAAGAAAGCTATAGAGCAGGTGTACTCACCCGACATTGCGTCGGGTCTTTACAGTCGTTATCTCATTGTTCCAAAAAAGGATGGAGAGCTGCGTCACATACTAGATCTTCGTCTGTTGGAGTGTTTGGTGCTGGAACTCAAGTCCAAAATGCTGACACTCAAACAGATCGTGACTCAAATCAGATCCGAGGACTGGTTTGTCACGATAGATCTAAAAGACGCATACTTCCATATCTCCATCCTCCCTCAGCACAGGAGGTTCCTGAGGGTTTCTTTGGGGCAAAGAACACCAGTATCAGGCACTTCCTTTCGGTCTAGCTCTATCACCCCGCACATTCACGAAGCGTGTAGACGCAGCTCTGGCCCCGCCAGGCTGCAGTGCATATGCATTCTGAATTGCATAGATGACTGGCTGATTCTAGCGGAATCAGAACAGTTAGCGGTTCGGCACCGAGGTGTCGTTCTCGCTCCTATGCAGATGTTGGGGTTGAGGCTCAATGCCAAGAAGAGTGTGCTTTCTCCAGTACAGAGAACCACTTTCCTTGGTGAAGTATGGGATTCAGTGACGATGCGGGCCACTCTGTCGCCCGTTCGTGTAGCTGCTATCCTAACAGCCACAAAAGAGCTGAGGCTAGGCCAGTCACGCACTGTAAAACAGTTAGAGAGACTGTTGGGTCTTGTGACAGCAGCGTCCAACGGGATAACTTTTGGCCTGCTGTACATGAGACCTTTACAGTGGTGGCTCAGGACCAGAGGGTTCTCCCCGAGGGGAAACCCACTTCGTATGATCAAGATCACGCGGCGGTGTCTCCGCACCTTGGTTATATGGAGGAAACACTGGTTCTTAACCCAGGGTCCGGTGTTGGGAGCTCTTTGCCATCGAGTTGTGATCTCGACAGATGCTTCCCTCACCGGCTGGGGAGCGGTATTGGAAGGCCGCTCAGCTCAGGGCTTGTGGAGGAGTCATCATCTCTCTTGGCACATGAATTGCCTAGAGATGATGGTCGTCTTCAATGCGTTGAGACATCTCCTCCCAGACCTGAGGGGCCATCATGTGTTGTTCTGGAACAGTGACTGTTAGGCCTCAGGGCAGCAGCGTCCAATGTGATACCCTTTGACCTGCTGTACGTGAGACCTTTACAGAGGTGGCTCAGGACCAGAGGGTTCTCCCTGAGGGGAAACCCACTCCTTACGATCAAGATCACGCGGCAGTATCCCCGCGCCTTGGTTATATGGAGGAAACTCTGGTTCTTGACCCACAGACAACACGTTGGTGGCCTCTTATTTTGGTCCCTCAAGAAATTACGCTGTCTGAGGGCAGTGTATATTCCAGGGGGGGCCAGAATATTGGAGCAGACACCCTGTCGAGGCAGGGGCTGAGGCCAGGGGACTCCACCCCGAGGCGGTGGAGCAAATATGGGAGTTTTACGGCCAGGCAGAAGTGGATTTGTTCTCGTCTCAGCATACGACGCACTGTCCACTCTGGTTATCCCTCACTCAACCAGTCCCCTCGGGGCTGGATGCTATGGTGCAGACGTGGCCGAGGCTACGTCTGTACGCATTTCCCTCCGTTGCTCTGCTCCCAGGAGTTCTGGAGTGAATCCGCCAGGATGGAATAAGCCTATTTAGTAGCACCACCCTGGCCGAGCTGAATTTGGTTTGCGGACCTAATTTTTCTCCTCGACGGACCTCCCTTGGAGGTCCCGATCAGGAGAGACCTTCTGTCTCAGGCAGGGGATGCAATATTGCACCCCCGGCAGGGGATTTGGGAACTGTGGGTTTGGCCTCTGAGGGGGCCCAACTCATAGAGAGTGGTCTCTCAACCGAGGTTGTTTAGACCATTCTAAGCTCCAGAGCTCCCGCTACGAGGAAACTATATTCACTATTTCGAGAGTTTTTCACTTCTTGGTGTTACCAGCGTCAGTGGGATCCGGTTAACTGTTCAGTAAACACAGTATTCGAGTTTCTGCAAGAACGCTTTGTATCAGGTCTATGTCCTTCCACGCTTAAGGTATAATATGTGTGGCGGCCATTGCGGCTTTCCACGCCCTGGTGGGTAGTACATTTTTGGGTCGAGACCCCCTGATCACTCGTTTCCTTCGTGGCACTTTGAGGCTGAGGCTTGCAACTTGCACTAAGGTGCTGGCTTGGGACCTTGCAATAGTTCTAGAAGGCCTATCTGGGGCTCCCTTCGAGCCCTTAGATTTGGTCTCTGAGAAGTTCCTTTCTTTTAAGACTATTTTCTGCTAGCTTTTTCGTCCCTATAAGAGTCAGACCTTCAGGCCCTTTCGGTCCCCACCTGCCTTGAGTGCACCGGGATGGCCAAGGCAATCTTACCCGAAACATGGATATGTTCCAAAGGTGCCTACCATTATTCCGAGGCCTATTGTGCTGCAGGTTTCTGTCCTCCCCCATTTTTCGGACCAGGAAAAGCTGAACCTCTTGTGCCAGTGCGAGCACTGGACACTTATGTTCATCGGACTTCTCTGTCGAGAAAATCCAACCTATTGAGCATATAGATAGTCGAGACTATTCTTCTTGCTTGTGAGTCTTCTGGCCAACCATTTGGTGGTCAGGGCTCATTCCACTAGGAGTATGGCTTCTAAGCGTATTATCTGGAGTTCTCTCCAAGACGTTTGTGATGCGGCGGGCTGGTCCTCACCGCTCACATTCATGAGGTTTTACAGCTTGGACCTGGATGCTGCCCCAGGTTCTCAGGTGCTTAGTGCTTAGTTACAACAGACTGACACTCAGGTACTTGGAATTCTGGCGCTTTGGGTATTCTCGTTCCCATGGCGTCGATGGACGCATCGTTGAGTTCCCTTCGTAAGGGAACGTCTCAGGTTACTATTGTAACCATAGTTCCCTGAGAACAGGGAACGAGACGATGCGTCACCCTGCCATACTTCCTGCATCCCTGTGATCGGCTTGCTTCGGCAATTTTCGAAGCTAATGCCGGTTTGCACCGGATGTGCTTTTATCATATCCTGGTCATGACGTCACCCGCCCGTGACGCTCATTCTTTCCATTGGACTAGTTGACATAGATGCTTCAGACGCAGTCATGCTGGGGGCGTTCCCATGGCGTCGATGGACGCATCGTCTCGTTCCCTGTTCTCAGGGAACTATGGTTACAATAGTAACCTGAGACGTTTTATGTTGTTGCTACGCTCACCTGCTAGCCAACATTAGTGTTGATATAGTGTTTACTGTTAGCTTTTGTAAGACTGTTCGCCGCCCCTTAGGAAATTGTCCATGGTTTTCTGATCGATTACTGTTTGTATTACCAAAGTTTTCTGACAAATATCAGGATTAAGTGGTGTGCAATCGTATCTAAAATACATAAGCAAATTACAAAAAAAAAACATACCACTCTGAAACGTCCTGTGAAATCCGTGCTTGAAATCCGTTCTGGTTCTACTTCTTGTTCTTTAACATTGTCAGGGCCTGAATCGGGCTCGAATTGGTTTGAAATTGGCGATATCCGTAATATTTACACTAGAGCAGAAAAAACATATAAAAAGTGTAGACAAGTGTTTCTTCTTTTTCTTCTGAATGTTCTGGGTGTGTCAGCATGCATGTGTGGGATTCAGGGCTGTTGACTCTGTGAGGTTTTGGCACACGTCGAGGCTGCATTCTGTAGCAGTGTGTGACAAGAACATGTTTTTTCTGCTTAGTCATGCTCTGATTCCACTGAGGAGAGACTTTAACATCAGACCTCTGAGTACGCTATAATAATGTGTTCCACATTTCACATTCACTAAGAACAGACTTGACTATTTGCTCTGTGTGCTCACATCGAACTCCTACACCCTCTGGAATGAGACGTGGAGATCTGTTTTACATCAAATCTTCAATAGTTGACATGATGAATGGTAGTTTCCTTCTCTGTTACTCACTTTTTTTTTCCCCCAATATCTTTCTGTCTCTTCTTTGCTCATTTCTCAACCTCTTGATTTGAAGGGGTCATATTATATATATATATATATATATATATATATATATATATATATATATATATATATATATATTATTATTTGATTCTTAACTTGTGAAATGAGCAAGAGTTCAAACTTAAATAAGGCTCTTATTTATGGTGTTTTTGTGAGCGTTGCTGAATTACTTTTTGAGAGAAATATTTTTTTGTTATAGTAAATGTCCTTTTTTTGCAGTTTCAGACTTTCTTTAAACTGCTGCTCCATTTTACACTGTGTGAAGCAGCTCTGTAAATTGCTCTTTTAAAGCTCACAAGCTGATCCATTCTTCAGAGAGCCCATGAAATTGGAATTTTTTGTGCTTTTAGTCCATGTCTATTAGCTTTACGGTCATCTTTGTGCTAGTGTACTTTTAACAGATACTGTATGGCACGCACATTTAAAATATTTCTTTCTGCGAAAAACAGAACAAAAATATTGATGACATCATCTTGTACTCAGAGGCGTATGCAAATTGTTGTCCAATAAAACCTCCTGCAGTAAAACGGTTTCTTTGCAAATAACTTGCACGGTTCTAAAGGTGATGATACACAGGGCAACTTTTTGAGCAATGTTGCCAGGCAATCTTGCCGAGCGATTGTTGCTTGGGCACTTTCCCATTGAAAATGGGCAACACATTTCTATCTGGATAATTTAGATCGGTCGTGGGCCCTGTGTCTCATCTGGTTGCCTGTTGACGACAACATTGCCCAGCAACATTGCTCAAAAAGTTGCCCTGTGTATCATCACCTTAAGGCATAAACTTTGACAACTATCCTCCATTACTTGCAAAGCTGCGACAACAATGGCCAATAAATCAAAGTCGTTGAACCTTTCTCTGAAGTGAAATCTGAATATTCATTTTATTTCATTTGTGTAATGAGCGAACATTCAAAGTGAAGTCAAATAAATTTTTTCACTCACAAAACATGACAAATACTCCAAGGCAGCCCCACATGTATTCATTGTGCTGTATGCAATCCCATAATGCAATGTGTAAAAAAAAGTTGTATTGCTATATATGTATAGCTATGGCCGTTATATGGCATTTTTTAATTATCAGCATAGACCGATAAGTTTCTCTGTTTGGCCGATGTGTCGGAAACTTTTATTTTGACAGTGAGCAGGACTTTTATTTTGAAAGCACTGAGTCCAAGGTTTGAATCTTCATCTTCATTAGTTCCCTTTCGAGGGAACTCGCAATGCGTCAACGACGCTTTGGGAACGCCCCCAGAGTAAATGCGTCTGAAGCATCTATGTCAACTAGTCCAATGGAAAGAATGATCGTCACGGGTGGGTGACGTCATGACCAGGGTATGATGAAAGTGCATCCGGTGCAGACCGGCATTAGATTCTATTGCCTCAGCAAGTGATCTGTGTTTCTGTCTATATATATAAGTGGTGTTGATGGCGCAGTGGATAAGACACATGCCTTTGGTGTGAGAGACCCGGGTTCGAATCCACTGTGAGACACCAATGTGTCCCTGAGCAAGACACTTAACCCCTAGTTGCTCCAGAGGCGTGCGACCTCTGACATACATAGCAATTGTAGGTCGCTTTGGATAAAAGCGTCAGCTAAATGAATAAATGTAAATGTAAATATATATATGTATTTGGAAAGATGGCGAAACAACTATACAAACTCTGTGCTTCTCCCTGCCCACGTTATTTAATGGGTGGGGACACACACAAGCTTTGTGTAGTTTGTTTGGGAGTGGAGCATGCGGTATCAGCCTTCGAGGGGGCTGATTGCCAGCATTGCGAGATGCTTCCGCTTCACATGCTCCGCTCTTGCCTAGCGCTTTTCGAGGAAAGTGGCAGGGCTCGCGATCCTCAGGGTGCAGGGCCCGCTGTTGCCGAGGCAACACGGAGAATGCATTCCTGGGGATCGCAAAAGGATCTTTCAGAGGGGTTATCTCCTTATCTCCTTCCTTATCTGAAGGATCCTGTGCCCTCCCTCCAGTGTCAGAAGCCCGTCTTGCGGTTTCTTCTGCCCGGGGAGAGAGCCCGATGCTTCAGTGCTCTAGCTCCGAGGAGTTAGATGTGCTGTGCATCGAAAGTCAAAGCACACACACAGGGGAAAGAGATTTGCCACTTCTTTCCCCAGCATATGAGGAGCTGGTGGAAGTGATCACTGGCGCTGTTAATAAATTAAATATTGATTGGCCAGCCGAGAAAAGAGGCGCTTCCTCCCATCTAATGTTTTACTTCCACCACGAGACCTTTCTTTTTTTCCCGATCTGCACAGTGAGCTGTCCAGATTGTGGAATAAACCATACTTGTCCCGTATATTCAGCCCCCAAGTTCATATTTATTCAGGAATAAAGGGGTTGAAAGAGTATGGTTATGAGTCGATGCCCCCGGCTGAATAGACCCTCGCAAGCTATCTGTCACCCGGGCAAGCATCATCTCTGAAGGCCTCGGTTTTGCCCACAAAGCCATTAAAGACAACATCAGCTTTAGTGGGCAAAGCATATACGGCAGCAGGTCAGGCTGGAGTATGCCTTCACACTATGGCGGTGCTTCAGGCTTACCAGGCTGACTTGCTGGGGGATATTGACAGGAGTGAGGGAGTGGGGCCCGATGAGGTTCGAGAACTTTGTCGGGCCACATATCTGTCTCTTAGGGCTACCAAGGAGACTGCCAGAGCAAGGTGGTCTATGGCAGCCCTGGTGGCCACTGAGAGGCACCTATGGTTAAATCTTGCGGAGATTAAGGAAAAATATCGAAATATAGAAAATAGCTTTTCTCCTGGATGCCCCGGTTGATCCTTCTGGTCTCTTCGGCGACGCTGTTAATTCGGTCGTCGATAGATTCCAGGAGGCTAAAAAACAATCGGAGGCATTCAAAAGAATTCTCCCTCGCCGTGTCCAACCCCCCGGGGCTGCTGAGCGTGAGCAGCCCCAGCCGTCAAGCTCCTCATATCGTGTGCAGCAGAAAGAGAGTGTTGCATCTCGTGCACCTCCACAGAAACACTGGAAGCAGACGCAGCACTCTCAACCAAAGTCTTCTAAGCCTAAGCTGGATCTGAAGACCGTTCTTCAGGCTAAGAAGGCTTTGGCACAAAAGAAAACATCCTGACTTACTGGCATCAGACCTGTGACGGCAGCCCCAACTGGGGTGGAACGGTACACAACTCAGGATACGGTGCCCGTTCCATCTCGGTGTCCTCACGGGCCCGTTCTGCCAACCCCGCTACCCTCGGCGCTTTGGGGCGCAGTGGTCTCAAGCGAGCTTCTGGCGCAGTGTCAACTCAACTCAACTCAACTCTCGAGAGGCTGGTTCCCTTAGTAGATATTTCCTGGCAGCGTGGAAGCTACTGCCAAATATATCTCAGTTGGTCCTGCAGATAGTAGAAAAGGGATACAGAATCCAGTTTGGTTCTCGTCCCCCACGCTACAACGGGGTGTTACTCACTTAGTGCATCCCGAGCAGATCTGGTAATGGAGCAAGACGTAAAGGCCCTGTTAGCGAGGGAAGCTATAGAACAGGTGTACTCACCCGACAGAGAATCGGGTTTTTACAGTCGTTATTTCATTGTTCCAAAAAAGGATGGAGGATTGTGTCCCATTTTAGATCTTCGTCTGTTGACTCGTTCAGTACAGAAAACAGAGTTCAAGATGCTAACACTCAAACAGATAGTGACTCAAATCAGATCCGAGGACTGCTTTGTCACGATAGATCTGAAAGACGCTTTCTTCCATGTCTCCATCCTCCCTCAGCACAGGAGGTTCCTGAGGTTTTCTTTCGGGGGCAAAGAAAACCAGTATCGGGTACTTCCTTTTGGTCTAGCTTTATCGCCCCGCACGTTCACAAAATGCGTAGATGCAGCTCTGGCCCCGCTCAGGCTGCAGGGCATACGTATTCTGAACTACATAGACGACTGGCTGATTCTAGCGGAATCAGAACAGTTAGCGGCTCGGCACCGAGCTGTCGTCCTCGCTCATATGCAAATGTTGGGGTTGAGGCTCAATGCCAAGAATAGTGTGCTTTCTCCAGTACAGAGAACCACTTTCCTTGGTGTGGTCTGGGATTCAGTATCGATGCGAGCCGTTCTATCGCCCGCTCGTGTAGCTGCTATCCTTAAAGCCTCGAAATTGCTAAAGCTAGGCCAGTCACGCACTGTGAAACAGTTCGAGAGACTGTTAGGTCTTTTGGCAGCAGCGTCCAATGTGATACCCTTTGGCCTGCTGTACGTGAGACTTTTGCAGTGGTGGCTCAGGACCAGAGGGTTCTCCCCGAGGGGAAACCCACTCCGTATGATCAAGATCACGCGGCGGTACCTCCGCACCTTGATTATATGGAGGAAATACTGGTTCTTGACCCAGGGTCAGGTTTTGGGCCCTGTTGCTCTGCTCCCAGGAGTTCTGGAGAGAATCTGCCAGGATGGAGTAAGTCTACTGCTGGTAGCACCACGCTGACCGAGACGAATTTGGTTTGCGGCCCTCATTCATCTTCTCGACGGCCCTCCCTCGGAGGGTCCCGATCAGGAGAGACCTTCTGTCTCAAGCTGGGGGCACAATATTTCACCCCCGGCCAGAGATTTGGAAACTGTGGGTTTGGCCTCTGAGGGGGCCCAACTCATAGAGAGTGGTCTCTCAACCGAGGTTGTTGAAACCATTATGAGCTCCAGAGCTCCTTCTACGAGGAAACTTTATTTATTAAAATGGAGAGTTTTCAGTTCTTGGTGTCATCAACGCCAGTGGGATCCTTTTAACTGTTCAGTTAACACAGTACCTGAGTTTCTACAAGAGCGTTTTACATCAGGTTTGTGTCCATCCACGCTTAAGGTCTACGTGGTGGCCATTGCGGCTTTCCACGCTCTGGTGGGTGGTATATCTCTGGGGCGAGACCCCCTGATTACTCGTTTCCTTCGTGGCACCTTGAGGCTGAGGCCTGCAACTCGCACTAGGGTACCGGCTTGGGACCTGGCAATGGTCTTAGAAGGCCTGTCTGGGGCTCCCTTTGAGGCCTTAGATTCGGTTTCAGAAAAATGTCTTACTCTCAAGACCATCTTTCTGCTAGCTTTTTCGTCCCTCTAAATAGTCGGAGACCTTCAGGCCCTTTCGGTTTCCCCCACTTGCCTTGAGTTTTCACCGGGGATGGTCAAGGCTTTCCTATATCCAAAACAGGGATACGTCCCTAAGGTGCCGACCATGATTCCGAGGCCTATTGTGCTGCATGCTTTCTGTCCTCCTCTTTTTACCTCTTCGGACCAGGAAAAGCTGAACCTCTTGTGTGAACACTTATGTTAATCGGACTCTGTGGAGAAGATCCAATCAGCTATTTGTTTGTTTTGGATCACCCAAGAAAGGTCTTCCTGCTTCTTAACAGACGGTTAGCAAGTGGTTAGTCGAGGCTATTTCACTTACTTACGAGTCCTCTGCGGCCTCCAAAGCCTTATTATGTGGGGTTTCTCTCCAAGACGTTTGTGAAAGCGTCGTTGACGCATCGCGAGTTCCCTCGAAAGGGAACGTCTCAGGTTATGACTCCAACCATAGTTCCCTGAGAAAGGGACCGAGACGATGTGTCACCCTGCCATACTTCCTGCATCGCTGTGATCGGCTTGCTTCGGCAAATTTCGAAGCTAATGGCGGTTTGCACCGGATGTGCTTTTATCATATCCTCGTCATGACGTCACCCGCCCGTGAAGATCATTCTTTTCATTGGACTACTTTTCACAGATGCTTCAGACGCATTCACGCTGGGGGCGTTCCCAAAGCGTCATTGACACATCGTCCCGTTCCCTTTCTCAGGGAACTATGGTTACAGTCGTAACCTGAGACGTTTACTATTTTACAGATTTATTTTTTTATTTTCATTTTCTAATTATTTATTTCTAATTTTGTAAATCTTATATAAAATAAATATATATATTTAATACCAGCAATTGTTATGCATGTGCTATTTAATATCTTTTAAATTAAATAATTAAATAATATGATATCATATGGATCGGCTTTATATCAGCCTTGCTGCTCTCTTGGATAACGGTAGGCTATCGGTTATCAAAAAATTTAGATAGGTCGACTTCTAAAAAAAAAGTATTAAAAACGTTTTAGTGTGTACTGTTTATATTTATTAAATTATTTAGTTTTGACTGTATTGCTGCTGCCCATGAAGAGCATTTTCAAATCAGTCATTATGAGTTTCCATTTCATTTGGATGCTCCCTATGTAGACATGCTGTTGGTAAGATTGAGGTTTGAGGTTTAAGCAGGGAGTGGATCTGTGTGTAGATGTGTGTAATTAGTGGTGTGGTGGTTTAGTTCTCTGTCCAGTGCTCTGCATACTAACATAAACCACCGCTCTGCACTCGCTAAACCAGCCTCGGTCTGAGCTTTGTGGAGGTGCACTCGTGTTCATGTTTTCTTGTGGCTTTGAGAGCCGGCCAAACCTTCTCGTCTAATATGTCCAGCCTTCTGTCGTTGCTCTCGTCGTTTTCTTCACCGTTTTACACTGAAGTGATTAATGAGCAGCGCACATACACATTCTCCAACTCTCCAGCACATGTTCATAAGGAAGCACTTACATAAATCAAAAATCACTCATGGACATGTTTCATTTTCTGCCAGTAACTCTTGGCTGAACGATAGTGCCATCTGATACGCCGGTTAGTTCACGTCACCAACCTTTGACCTTTGGGAAGAAACAAATGTTTACCCAACGGGCGTTTATAGAGGAAACGGTGGGACACACACACCTCATGACATGCACATGGCTGTTCTCACCTGCAGTCATTAGTGTCTCGCTGTGAGCGCTCAGAGAATAATTCAGTTATTCTGCCAGCATCCGCAAGTGCTCTGTAACCCAGCTGTAAGGGGCAGGTTCACTTACCTGAGATGCCCAGCGGATAGTTTAACTTCCTGTTTGTACAGTTTGTATTTAGCTTTATTACAAGTCTGTCTGAAATACTTGATTGTGATTAATCAATGGTGTCTTTCTGTGGTCTAATATTTGCATATAATGACTCTAATGAGAAGAGCGTGTGGGTGGAGTCTCTCTGCAAATGCACTGCTCTCCCAACCAAATCAATCAAAAATCACAACCAATCAGAAGAGCGTGTAGGCGGAGTCTCTCTGCAAATGCACTGCTCTCACAACCAAATCAATCAAAAATCACAGCCAATCAGAATAGTGTGTGCACAGAGTCTCTCTACAAATGCACTGCACTCGCAACCAAATCAATCAAAAATCACAGCCAATTAGAAGAGCGTGTGGGTGGAGTCTTTCTGCAAATGCACTGCTCTCACAACAAAATCAGTAAAAAATCACAGCCAATCAGAAGAGCGTGTGGGCGGAGTCTCTATGCAAACTCACTGCACTCACAACCAAATCAATCAAAAATCACAAATCTTTGTCATAGAATACTCTATGTTTGTTCACAGTTTGAACATTTATTTTCAAAATCTAAGGTGAATCATACATTGTCGCTTTCAGTATGGCTATACATGATATTCATACTGTATTTTTTGACAAATGCTTGCAGGAAATATACCAAATATGTTTCAAATATGAAGTGTTGCTATAGAAAGAAAGGACAGGTAATTGTTTTCCTGTATAATATTTCTGTATTCTTTTTAAAATATTTTGACAGTGATGAAAGTGTGAAGGAAATATGTGAATGAGTATTGCAGGCCTTAGTCCAACCAGTCAGGACTTTGATTTTGTATTGGAGATGTTCAGAATCCTGTGTGAATTATGTCGGTCTTGCGGTGAGATTTGGAGCGCTGGAATCAGGAGACAGAAATAATTGGTAGGGTTGCTAGCAGCTCTTGGCCAATTTGCATTTGATTCTCCATCTTTCCTGGTGGTCTGATCCACACTCTATACTTATAAAAGCAAGAGGCTTTCTTTCACCCAGAACTCACCTGTAGAGAGAGAAAGAGAAACATGTTCTCACAGAGGAGAACAACTCCTCATAGATCTCATGGATGTGCTTCATCTGCAAATAAAGCCCAAATGAAAGCTCTTTCTGGCAACTTCTGCAACTTTACATCTGTCTCCTGAATAAACAGGCTATCTCTGTCTCTTAATGATCACTGCTTTAGACATTTGCTATTTCAATGGAAATAAAAGACGAGCAGCAGTGTTTCAAGACACTTACACCACACTGATGTTCTCAGCTGTGGTAATGATAGTCTACTTCATTCTGAGAATATATTGTCAAAGACAACATGAATCTTCATTCACAACTCATTTATTGTCTACGATGTGATGTGACATGATACATGATGATAAAATACACCAGCGTTCAAATAATATTTACATTTGAAAAAAAAGCTGTTTTCTATGTGAATAGTAAAGTGTCATTTATTCCTGTTTTCAAACCTGAATTTTCAGCATCATCACTCTAGTCTTCAGTGTCACATGATCCTTCAGAAATCATCATAATTTGCTGTTTTGTAGCTCAAGAAAATATTTCTGATTATTATCAATGATGAATACAGTTATGCTGCTTCACATTCCTGTTGTTCATTTTGTTTTTCAGGATTCTTTGATGAATAGAAAGTTCAAAAGAGCAGCATTTATTTGACATAAAATCTTAAACATTATACATGTCTTTACTCTCACTTTTGATCAATTTAATGCATCAAAATGTTAAATTCTTAAAACAAAATATCTTACTGAGCCCAAACTTTTGAACAGTAATGTATATAAAACATATTTGTAAAACATGAACAGTCCCATTGGATGCAATCATTTTTTTGTTATACTGTTTATATGAATAATTGTTTTATAAAGATCCAGTATGTGGTGACGGTGACAGGTGTGTGTTTTTATCAGCTAGGGTCTTTAATGCAGCTGAGAGTCTGGATTCTTATGTTATATCTCAGAGTATTTTTTCCCAACCCACATGACTTATGGTTAGATAAAAATAGTCAAAAGTAATTTCAGAGACAGAGAAAATGATTACACTTGAAAGATTCTGAATATGGAATAACATGCACCTGATGAGCTGCACACAACATGGCCAGGGTTATTTATTTAGGATGAGTTTCATCTAGGCTTTATGTCTAGTATCTGACAGAAGAGACGAGAGAGAAAGAGAAGATCTTTGCAGAGAGAGAGAGAGAGAGAGAGAGAGAGAGAGAGAGAGAGAGAGAGAGAGAAAGAGAGAGAGAGCTGGTCATCTCTGGTTCTGGCCGTGGAGAGACAGATGAACAGATGTATGTTCATTTGGACAAATGCTGGTGAAGTCTGTGCTCTCGCCGCCTGTATCCATCCTCTGGGCATTTGGGATTTGAAATCTTTTCCTCTCAGTGCAATCACATGCTTAAAGAACTGGAACTAGATCCTATATGGCCCTGTCCGACTTGGCCGATAGCTGGAAACCATTTCTCCGGTGGAGTGATTATGAAAGCATTCTGTAATAAGCACACGGCGAACTGCCAAGTGTACGAGTCTTTGATTCTGAAGTTCAGAAATATTGTGTCCCCATGTCTGAGTTTATATCTAGCTAGGATCCCACGTGAGTTCTCAAAAAATTTGCTTTGCTTGCTTTTTAGCAGATGACACTCACTACGTTTTCTATATTCCTTGGTGTGGCTTTGTGACATTTGCTTTACTCTGTATTTTTGTTTGATTACAACACAAAATCTGGTTCAAAACCTAAACGGGTAGGGCTGGAAATCTGGTTTAGTACTTAAATCCAGTTAATTTAGGAATATCTCAGCCGTAATGTCATGCAACAATCTGGTGATTTTAAGAATCAATATTGAATCATTGATTCTTTGATCCCAGAATGCATTACGACAAGCTTAGTGAAAAAAAGAAATGTCAACTTTAAATGTTTTATGCGGTGTTAAAAAATCTGCATAAAACATAAAACAAAATATATATATATATAAATAAAAATAGCTCAATCTAATGACAAATGGATCAATGTTTGGTGTGTGCTTGTTGTTCATATTCTGATTAGAGCATTACTTTAAACACAAATTCCTTTGGATGCAAATTAGGCACTAATGAGATTTCATTCAGTGTGGACGCTGCCTATGTAAGAAGCAGACAGCAAGGCAGACACTCACGCTTTTGAGTTCTTCACATGTGTTTCCTGTCTCCGTTCTACCAGGCTCGTACATGATGGTGGACACCTCTCAGCATGATTATGGAGAAAAGGCTCGCCTGCAGCTGCCGGTGATGAAAGAAAACGACACTCACTGCATTGACTTTAACTATCTGCTGTTCTGCCCGGACGGCTCCAGCTCCGGGACGCTTAACATCCTGGTGAAGGTCAACAAGGGCCCGCTGGCAAACCCCATCTGGAACGTCACGTCCTGCACAGGCCGAGACTGGATGAAGGCTGAGCTCGCTGTCAGCACCTTCTGGCCCAATGAGTATCAGGTATGCAAATCACCAAGCCAATCAAAAGATCTGGCTTGTTTTCTGTAGACAAGATACTATATCTGATGAGGTTATAGAGATGCAAAGATACTAAAGCCCCGATATACTCATGGTGAAGTTCTTTATCATTCTTCGCTCATGGGTAAAATGAAGTTTGATATAAGTTTGCGGTGATATGCTGTTAGCGATCATCATGACGCCGTCCACGCTGCCGAGAGTGAATATTAGATGAATATGTAAATATATGCTGCACTTGACTAAAAAAAACACACAATAAAATTGACAGCGGTGAGAAAACAGCAGTTCAGAAAGCATCTGATCTTAGTGATGTGAATGTTTGGACCAGCTCTGTGATTCAGCACTCCAGTCACGTCATGTTTATTTATACAGTACTTTAAACAATGGATTGCTGTAAAGCTAGCCTGGATGCCAGCTGAACTTAGCCCCGCCCACAACATTCGGTCTGGACTTGATCCGTTGAGAATAGTGGTCAACCGATATGGGTTTTTTGATGGCTGATGCCGATATCTTAGAGAGCAGGGTGGCCGATGGCCGATATAAAGATATTTATATTTATATATCAAACATATATACGGGCGGCGCCGCCCGTCAAAATAAAAGTCTGCAGAGCCGTCAAAATAAAAGTCCCGCTTCCAACACATCGGCCAATCAGAAAAACTTATCGGCCGTGGCGATATATCGGTCGACCACTAGTTGAGAAGCAAGTATGCCCGAACCAGAGCTGTTCGGACCAAACAAATTGTCAGGGCGGGCTTTATACGATGATGGACAGGTGATCAATAACGTAATTATCCACGTCACCAAAGAGCGCTTGGGTTGAATTCTTTTACAACAAAGAATGGATGGCGCTGGAGAATTTAGATGTGTAGATTCAGCCATCACATCTGTTATAGAAGATGTAGACAGCGCATTCATTTTAAAAGAGGAACAGAGAACCGCGATCAAGGCATTTGTCGATCCGATTGAGTGCAGAGGCATTTTCTTTCCTTGTTTGGTTGTAACACGCCCCATAATCACAGCCCAATGGAGCAGTATCAGACTCACATTCTGAGTAGAGTCTGAGTATGACTACGTCAGGCTACTGTAAAGCGGCAGTTTTACAGTATTAAACACAAAAAACAGTGTCAGTGTCGCTTTCAGTTAGAATTACAGCTTCAGTTTCTACTATAAAGCAGCTTTTCTCCAGTGTGTTCATGTTTTTTACTCGCGTCTGAACAGAAGAAATTAACCGAGGAAGATTTACACCTCAAAGAGGGCGGAGCCTCAGAGCCACGCCCACCTTTCCCGGAAAGTTCGCTTTGACAAGCTGTTTCGAGTTCCTGGAGAGCAGATTTTGTTGAAATGACATCACACCAGTTCATCTTTGATTTCGCTTGAAGTATATTGGTTCTTGAAAGCAAACTGAAGCAATTTTCTAAAGACTTTTACCTCTAACTGTGAGCTCGAGATTCAGAAGAGGTGTTTTCTTGTGTTGTCGCACAGTAACTCCTGAAGTCCATGTGGTGACATATTCCTGGCGTCAAGCCCTCTAAACAAAAGTACGAGGAACGGGATCATAATGGATGTTTTGCTTGTAGGCAGAGCTGGTTTAGTTTAAGTGTGACCGGAGCTGATTTATAGGAATCTAGCGGCTCTGTTGAGCTTTTCAGTCATATTCATGTATTCATATATCATTACTAATGTTTCCTTGCATGTGTAAAGTAACAAGGAGAGTTTCCTGCTGGTGAAACTTCTCTTTGGGTCAGTGGAGCTTCTTCACGGGACTTTTGTTTTTCAATACAATCGCTTTTTATTGTCCAAGTAGAGTAGTATTTAATCCACTGAATATGACTCTCTTCTCTTCTCTTCTCTTCTCTTCTCTTCTCTTCTCTTCTCTTCTCTTCTCTTCACTGTTGAATGTGGGTGTGTATGTGTCAGTGTTTGCCTTGCGTGTGTGATCTGACGGGTTGTTCTGCTTCAGTGTGTGTTTGTGTGTGTGTGTGTGAGACGGTGAATACTGAAAGCCTCCTTCTGTGTTTAGACTAATTGGGAGTCCTGACTGATCTCGTCCCTCTCTCTCTCTGCTGTCTCTCTTTCTGTGTGAGAGACAGGATTTCAAACGCTGTGAAGATTCAGTTTCTTTATGCGTTTAGGGCGTCTTTATAGTGTCCGTCTGTTTGCTTCAGCTTTATCAGTCCTACATGTACACACACCTGGAGGGCCTCTACTGGCCGTCTACAGACATTACACATCTTGCTCAGAGGAGCTGTGAGGAGACGCTTTTGTGATTAATATTGCATGATATTTCCGAGACGAGCTAATGGATCAGGAGGGCTTGTTTCTTCATGTCTGGATGTGATTTCTCACAGTATAAAGTATATTCCACCTGCTGCCCCCCTAAAGCCCCGGAGACGTGTCCCTTCTAATGAGTCCAGGCATGTTACGTCCCTTCATCACACTCTCTCGCTCGCAGTCCATCTCTAAACCCTGGTGTGGGCTTGTAATTTCTTGTCCCCTTTAATTAGGCACTGATGAGTCAGATCTGTTGCTGGAGTCCAGTTTATTTTAGCTGAAGACCTGATTCACTTTGGTTTTGTTTTCTCTGTGCGTAACTCCTGAGGGAGTCTTCCTGCGAGAGCGCTACACTTCCCCGATCAGATCGTTAGTCACCACGTCAAACGGACTGGCTTAATGAGCTGGACACCTGCCCTCGGTTACTTTCAATTATTCAATGTCAGATTGTCTGAAATCACGCCAAAGCGCAGAACTGAAGTGTTTGAGGAAGTCGCTCGCGTTCGCTGTCATTAACATTGTCGAAGGGAATGAGTTAACGTGTTGCTGGCATCCCTTTGGATTTTTAATCATTCATGGGAACTGAAGGATGACCAGTCACAGTCGCTAAACTTGAGAGAAGAAGTTGTTTTTCTGTTTTTTCTTCTAAGGCAAATAATGTTCATGTTCCTTTGTGGTTTCTCTGGCTTATGATGTGTTCTTCAATAATGTTCTTTGAGGACGCAAAACAGAAATGTGTGTCATCAGCAGGCGTGTGTGTGTGTGTGTGTGTGTGTGTGTGTGTGTGTGTGTGTGTGTGTGTAATCGCTTTGCTAATTAACTAATTAATTACTCACTCACTTGACAAAAAATATAGAATCTGAACTTTACATGCTCATTGGTGATCTGACTCCTAACCATTGCTTTATAATTCACTAGCATACCAGAAATGTTCCGTTAGTTAAGAAAACAAAATTAAAGACATTTCTTAAAGTCCCCCTGTGGTGAAAATCCAGATTTGATTTTAATATTGTTTATGTCTATGTGGTGTTTTTAATATGCTTTAAGACAAACCACGTGTAAAATCCAATCAGATCAATGTGTGATCGTCAACGATTGCATCTCTGAGCTGTGTGAGTGAGTGGAGGCGGGGCTCATCTGCATATTCATAGAACCGCGTATACTAAATGAGGCAAGGGTGTCGAGTTACATTCAAGATATTTTAAGGCATGAAGACATTTTTTATTTTCAAGGAAAAAACTTTTAAATATGTTATTTTGGTGATCAAAGATGAGTTTTAAGGGATACAGTTATTGACTACTGGGGGACTTTAAGATTAATTCTAAGAAATGCAATTTTTGAAGCATTTTCTTAAGAACAAAAAATAAGACTTAGGAAGCTTTTGGCTTTGGCTTCGATTCCTTATCAACTCAATGACTTGCTAGACTCGGTGTTGTGTTATGTAAAGCGGCATGTATTTTTAAAATAGCCCGCACTCTTGATTGGGACACTTTTTGCCATTGAGATTACTGGGAAAATGAGTGTCCCAATCAGGTCATTTTAAAGAGCCTGTCCCAAGATGAAGCAGTCTGTTCATCTTTCCTGTGCTCATGAACGTGTCCTGTTTACTTCTGCTCTCATACGAGCCCAATGCTGCTGAAGTGCTGTCATTTTAAAATGAAAAACAATGTTCCTATTTGGCATGTTTTTGTCCTTACATGAGTTGTTACTGGATTTTGAATTCAGCAACAAGTCATTTTAGGCATTATAATGATGATCATTGTTTACATCATGATTCCACTTCAGGGAACTTGTGCACATTCCTTGTTATAGTAATATATATTATATGTAGTTAGTTTTACGCTGTAATGTTCAATATTTGAAACAACCCAATAAATTCATGAAACATCTTATCTTTGAAGATTTACGGCAAGCTGGAGGTTAACATATCAACTAGGAGAATTAAACAGGTATATTTGTGTAACTCCCAAACCATAGTGAGTATTTGTATGTGTAATTAGGAATGTGCGAAATTACCTCATTTATTTAAAATTTGAATAGTTACCTGAGCGACTGGTTGACTGATCATGTAAAGGAAGGGCTGTGTGATTAAGCTGATTTCAGGTTCATCTGACCCCGATCGGCCGTTTACATTAGGCTTTTTCTTACATTCATGATTCACAGGTTAAAACGTTTTACTTCAAATTATTTAATATATGCTAAAATTATTGCCTGTAATCCCACAATCCAATATATGATAAAAATTCAGTTTCCCCAACTGTTGGTTAAGGATATTTTGACCATCACTACACCATTCTGCACCTCTAGCCATAGGTTAAAGAAGGTCTCGCACTTTTCCCAGGCTTCACAGCTCCGTGTGAATGCCGATGTCCCACCTTCTCCCAAAACAAGATCCCTCAGGGCAGGAGATCCCGGAGGGGTTCGGAAGAAAGTGTGAGGGGAGTGATTTAGAGGGTGTGTGAATGTGTGTGTGTGTGTGTGTGTGTGTGTGTGTGTGCGTGCGTGCGTGTGTGTGTGTGTGTGCGTGTGTGTGTGTGTGTGTGTGTGTGTGTGTGTGTGTGTGTGTGTGTGTGTGTGTGTGTGTGTGTGTGTGTGTGTGTTTGTTAGATAAAGGCTGGGGGTGTTTTGTGATAGTGTTGAGAGCTCGCATTTAGTCAAGGTCAGCACACATAAAACACACACACACACACACACTGTTTTATCTTGTGTCCAGCATAGCAGTAATTTATAAGTTGTTGCCAGCTTAGATTAGTGTACAGACTCCTGTGTGTGTGTGTGTGTGTGTGTGTGTGTGTGTGTGTGTGTGTGTGTGTGTGTGTGTGTGTGTGTGTGTGTGTGTGTGTGTGATACGAGCGTTTGAGGAAGTGTATATTGTGTCTATGTCCTCTGAATATGATACAGAATAATATCTTATCTTTCTCACTCAGCTTCACTAACCAACACACATACACACACACACACACACACACACACACACACACACACACACACACACACACACACACACACACACACACACACACACACACACACACACACACACACACACACACGCACGCACACACTGTAGAGGTTTTTCAAGTGAAACGCATTATTATTATTATAGTCTTGGATATTCTTGCCATTTTTTTTTTTTGTGGAAACATCCTCATTAAGTTTTTTCAAGCACTTTTTATATGTCTAGGTGAGAAACACGAGCACACGTGTGTGTATTCATATCATTGTGTGGATTTCCATAACATTAAGCCCAACATACACACGTTTGACATTGTTTTAAGCTGTTTTTCCCCATGGACGTGTTTAACTAACACTATGAGATATCTCATCCTCAGGCCATATGTCTTGTTTTGAGTTTACACTACGACAAAGAAAGAATTCCCCCTGAAATTAAACTCATCATTTAACCTGTATGCTGTTATTGTGTAAGGAACACATATTCACCGATGATCTTCCCCTCCCTATTATTTCTCTCTGTACAGTGTTTGAGTCTCACAGAGAATGGTGTATTTTTCTGTCGTCTGGCCAGATAATGACATGTTCTTAAAGTCATTAGGCTGATTACTCACACTCACTCTATTGTCCTGATTTAATGTGCTTCACTGTGTCTCTCTCTCATTCCTCACCTCAGTGTTGTAGATCAGCTTCAGTTCAGTTCAGCCGCTGGGTTTCAGGGTTCTGGTAATGCTGCACACATTATTCAGAGTATACTTTCAGTCTACTTTAGGTGCACTTATCAGAGATATACTTTACAAAATTATACTTAAGTGTACTTGGGTTATGCTTAAAAGTAAGTCTATATTTGGCCTATAGTTAATCATTATTTCAAGATACACTTAAGAAAAGTATTAATTGCATTCTTGACTTGTAGAACTGTTTAATAGATAGAGTAATATATTTAATTTTAACAGAGTAGCGTATTAAGGACTTTTTCCACATCTATTGGTTGTATTCAAACATTATTATTTTATAAACTTACATGTTTAAAGCAACAAGTCAGCTTTGTGCTGGATTAGCCTTAAAGTCATTAGTACATGGGTGGAACTGAACCTGATCTTTTTTCTACACAGTTCTATTAACCCACACAGAAACATATAAACGTGGATGATTTTATTAGCAATTCTTCTAAGGTGTGAGCATATTGTAACAGACTTGATTCATTCTGGCTTATAGGCCATTACCTGAATATATAATTCTGCATCTTATCATAGATCATTAAGTCAAAAGGATCAAGTCTCTTTATGTAATGCATAAATCATTGCCATAAATCCACTGGTAGTGTACATAGGAGTTAATTTCAATGCTACTAAATAGTACAGGTAAAACCACGTAACTCCATTGGCTCTTCAAACTGTCAGTCAAAGCTCATAGCTCCGCCCACCTCTATCATGCATGAAGTGCTGCTCTCAGTTTGAAGCGTCTCTGCTTGTTTGCAGTTCAAGAGTAAATAAAGAACTGATGTTTGAATAAGGACAGTGTTTTCTTTACTCTATAAACACTGTATATATAAAGGCTAATGTTTTATGTATTTGAGGAATTGAGAAAAGTCTCTTCGTCTGGCATTTGTTGTTGAGTCACAGTCAATACTGTCTTAAACAGCCCGGGTGAAACACTTCATCTTTAATAACATGAGAACAGAAAAACTGAACGACTACATAAACACAGTAAACTGCACAACTTGTAAGTTGATGAAAACGTAATGCAATGCCTCAAGTCAAGTCAAGTCACAATTATTTATATAGCACTTTTTACGATACATTGTTTCAAAGCAGATTTACAGCGATAAAAGGAAATGAATGCAACCAAGATTGTATTGGCTGTCCAGCAGCTCTAGAAGAAAGTCATTGTCTAGCTTAAGTAAGTCCAGCATTGATTCGTTTCTGTTGTAAAAATCATTAGTTTTTAATTTAGGGGCCGTCGATACGACAGCGTTTTCAAATAAATACAGAAAACTTTTTATGCTTTCACAACTCATACAGGTTTGGGTGAGGGTGAGTACTTGATAACAGAATTTTTATTTTTGGGTGAACTGTCCCTTTAATGATAATGGTAGCCCTTTATTTTACTGTCCTGTTCCCCCGTGTACATACTTTGTACTTATTAATAACTGGTAATAATAATTAATAATAATAATAATTTGTTACATTTATATAGCGCTTTTTCTGGGACCTCAAAGCGCTTTACAAAGAAGGGGGAATCTCCTCAACCACCACTAATGTGCAGCATCCACCTTACTGGTGGAGAGGAGACAGTAATGAAGCTAATAACTAGGTACTAACCCTGAACCTACACCTAAACATGACCTTAACCCATGTAGTAACCTTATATTATCCAGTACTGTCTAAGTTAAGTTCACTGTAAGTACACGTACTGTAAAATAAAGTGCAACCATGATAACAAACAATGTAAACAACTTCTGAAGTAACGAAAACATTTTAAAAGACACCGAGAGTCTTCTTTTAGCGAAGCGGTAACTCTTGGTCTTCAGACGGATCACTATCTTTTCATCCGGCATTGATCAGAAAGATTGAAGGTCTGTCTTCTGTTGAAGAGACTCGGCTTCAGGGTGATCTCCATAAGCTCAGAGAGCGAGAAATGACAGATTACAATCTGAACTGAGAGATGAAGTATCGCCCCGTCCCGGGCTGATGGATCTGCTGCTCGGGGAGTGGGATATATTGCCCCTAATGGGCCAAACGATGAAGGACATCTCGCTCTTCGCTCGCTGACAGACCCGCCAAATGAAAATAAATAAAAATAAAAAACGCTCCCCACGCATCACATTGGCATCAATAAGGATTTTTCCTTGCTCTCATTGTTTACTCAGAGAGCTGTGGTAATGATCACCACCGCCAATGCAAGTGTGTGTGTGTGTGTGTTTGTGTGTGTGTGTCTGTGTGTGTTCTTGACAGGTGAAGAGATGAGAGCTCAGAGCTCAATGTTTGGTGAAATGATGCCAACAGGAAGAGGAAAGTGTGCATGCATGTTTGTTTTTTATATGTGTGTATCTGAATTACATTTTTCAGTAACACTCAATAAGGTTAATTAGTTAACATTCGTTCACTACCTTAGTTAACATGAACTAAGAATGAACAGTGCTTCTGCAGCATTTATTAATCTTAGTTAATGTTAATTTCAACATTTACTGATACATTATTAAAATCAAAGGTTGTATTTGTTAACATTAGCACCGCTGTAATTAGTGCTTTTAAAAGTCACCATGGAATGAAAAATTATTTTTATTTTCATGGAATATTGCAGTTTTTATTACTAAATGATTTATCAGTGAGCATCATTATTGTTTTAAATTCATGTTCCTGATAATCTTGAATCAGAATAACTTCCTCTTGCAGCATCTCTTCTCTTCTCAGATGATAGGGCGGGGCAACCTGTCAATCACATGAGATCCACCAATAGCAAACCACAATCATCCAATAATTCCCCACAGACACAATCAAGCCCCGCCCACATTTGTTCTGTTTCCAGAAGCCGTTTCACTCGAATATACGACACGATAAAAAAGAAAAAATCAGCACAACTTACAATTCATGCCGAGTTTAGTTAATTATCACTAGTACTAGTGCGAATAGTGATGTGCTGAAATCTCTTAACAGTCTTAAAGTTGTGTGTGTTTGTGTGTGTGTTGTCCTGCAGCGTTTGAGTGATTCCTCAGTCATGTGTGTTGTTCGAGCAGAGTGTGCTGCTACTTTACTGAGAGATCATATTTTCATGCTGCACTAGAAAACGTGAAAAACTCAAACAGATTTAGGAACCATATATATAAACCTTACCAACCACCCAGAGACAACATAGCAACCAGCCTGAACATCTTAACAACCACAAGCTCTAAAACACTCTTGTTTAGACTGAATACATTCACACATGCAGATACACAGTCATCATGTAGGTCTTTCTCTCTCTCATCATAATGTTCCTCATCTTCGGTCTGAGAGTGTTGTATGTGTTTGTGTGTGTGTTTGTGTGTGTGTGTGTGTTTGTGTGTGTGTTGTGAGTCATCAGCCTTAAGCGATATTGATTGTGGTGCAGGGCTTCAGATGTAATCAATGTTTCATAATTTAATGCTCTGAAGAGTCATTTATGTCTTCAATAAAAACATGATGGATGATTGTGTGTGTAATGGATGTTTAGACATGATGCAGTTCAAACACACACCCTCAAAATCCCCGCTCAGACTTTTATCACTTCTCAAAATGTAAACGCCGTCAGATATGCAGTATTTATGTAGAATGAAGTGTGTGTGTGTGTGTGTGTGTCTGTCTGTCTGTCTGTCTGTCTGTTTGTGTTTGTGTTTGTGTGTGTGTGTGTGTGTGTGTGTGTGTGTGTGTGTGTGTGTGTGTGTGTGTGTGTGTGTGTGTGTGTGTGTGTGTGTGTGTGTGTGTGTGTGTGTGTGTGCGTATGTTTTAAAGGGGTAATGAACTGCATTGTTTTTTTTTAATAATGTTCCCTGGGGTGCCCTTATAATGTTAGTGTGATTTTTTAAAAAAATTTATTTATTTGATTAAAATATGATTTTACCAAAAATTTAGAAATACATGGCTTTTTCCTACCCTGTTTTAGTCCTCTGATTTGAACGCTTTGTTTGAAGGGGCGTGTCACTAATTGAGACTTCAGTGTAAACGCCCAGTGCTGTGATTGGCTGCTGTGAGACTTCAGTGTAAACGCCCACTGACGTGATTGGCTGCTGTGAGCCTTCAGTGTAAATGCCCAGTGCTGGATTGCCTGCTGTGAGACTTCAGTGTAAACACCTACTGCTGTGATTGGATGCTGTGAGACTTCAGTGTAAACGCCTACTTCTGTGATTGGCTGCTGTGAGACTTCAATGTAAACGCCTACTGATGTGATTGGCTGCTGTGAGCCGTTAGTGTAAACGCCCGCTGATGCGATTGGCTGCTGTGAGCCTTCAGTGTAAATGCCCAGTGCTGTGATTGGCTGCTGTGAGACTTCAGTGTAAACGCTTACTGCTGTGATTGGCTGCTGTGAGCCTTCAGTGTAAATGCCCACTGATGTGATTGGCTGCTATGAGCCTTCAGTGTAAATGCCCACTGATGTGATTGGCTGCTGTGAGACTTCAGTGTAAACGCCCACTGCTGTGATTGGCTGCTATGAGCCTTCAGTGTAAATGCCCACTGATGTGATTGGCTGCTGTTAGTCTTCAGTGTAAATACCCACTGCTGTGAGACTTCAGTGTAAACGCCCACTGATGTGATTGGCTGCTGTGAGCCTTCAGTGTAAATGCCCAGTGCTGGGATTGGCTGCTGTGAGACTTCAGTGTAAACACCTACTGCTGTGATTGGCTGCTGTGAGACTTCAGTGTAAACGCCTACTTCTGTGATTGGCTGCTGTGAGACTTCAATGTAAACGCCTACTGCTGTGATCGGCTGCTGTGAGCCGTTAGTGTAAACGCCCGCTGATGTGATTGGCTGCTGTGAGCCTTCAGTGTAAATGCCCAGTGCTGTGATTGGCTGCTGTGAGACTTCAGTGTAAACGCCTACTGCTGTGATTGGCTGCTGTGAGCCTTCAGTGTAAATGCCCACTGATGTGATTGGCTGCTATGAGCCTTCAGTGTAAATGCCCACTGATGTGATTGGCTGCTGTGAGACTTCAGTGTAAATGCCCACTGCTGTGATTGGCTGCTATGAGCCTTCAGTGTAAATGCCCACTGATGTGATTGGCTGCTGTTAGTCTTCAGTGTAAATACCCACTGCTGTGAGACTTCAGTGTAAACGCCCACTGATGTGATTGGCTGCTGTTAGTCTTCAGTGTAAATACCCACTGCTGTGAGACTTCAGTGTAAACGCCCAGTGCTGTGATTGGCTGCTGTGAGACTTCACTGTAAACACCCACTGCTGTGATTGGCTGTGAGCCTTCAGTGTAAACGCCCACTGCTGTGATCGGCTGCTGTGAGAGTTCAGTGTAAACGCCCAGTGCTGTGATTGGCTGACATGTTTGCATATGAAATAGCCAGAATTACATGTGGATCTCTCTTGTAAACTTTTAGCACGCTTTTACTATTAAAGCTCTCATGGTTAACTAATCGAGTAAAGTGTTGATTTATGTGATTTAAGTGTTGAAAGTGTGGATCTATAACATAGGGTTGGGCGGTATTTCGGTAATATCGTATACCGCGGGGTCTTAAAATAGCAACAGTATCAGTTTCAATACCGACATTACCGGCACTTATATATAATATATAAATATAATTTATTCAATGCCTAAAAATGCTTATGTAGTTGTCATCAAGTGACAGTGTGGAGGAGAAAGAGCGAGAGAGAGACGGGAGAGGCGGTAAATACTGACGAGGCAATTTGTAAATGTTGCAATAAAAAAGGTGACTGCGAGAGATGGAAACACCTCTAACCTAATGTCGCATCTCCGAAACAACCACCCACTCACTGCTGCGAGGATGCATTTTGCCCCGAGTTCATTAAATAAGCACATTAGTTTATATTTGTTAAAATATTATAATGTTATTTTTTTTTATGTTGATAATGAAAACTGAACAGCACGAGTAAGATGGGATGCATCGGGAGTCAGACATTGACCACTTAATTAAGTTTCATTTTGTAAAAGGCCTTTCTTTAAAGTGTATTTCGTTTTGTATAAATTGTATCTTAATTTTAATACTTTTTTATCAACCAATTGCCTGGATTTAATAAATAAGAATCAAATATAGCAGACAACATAATCATGACATGATCGTGCACTGGCGCGCATCTGTCACTTGCATTGAAATCTCATCATAAATTAACCGAAACTCAGTGTATGTCTCACAGACATGACAGATAGGCCTATATCTAAATAAAGCTTGAAATTTCATTCAAAACGAAAAGAAATAGGCCACTCGCTGATTATTTAATCCATGATGTGCATTTCTCTCTGTTCGCGTTCATACGGAAATGGCGATCATCAAATTAAACGAAACTATTCAAAACGAAAAGAAATAGGCTAGCCTACTCTCTGATTATGTAATCCATGATGTGCATTTCTCTCTATCGTTCACTATGGAGATGGCGATTCGTCAATTTCTTTAAACGAAACAATTCAAAAGGAAAAGAAATATAGGCAGCATACTCTCTGATTAATCCATGATGTGCATTTCTCTCTATAGGCGCGTTCACTACGGAGATATCAATCGTCAATTTCTTTAAACGAAACAATTCAAAACGAAAAGAAAAAGGCTAGCCTATACCTTCTGATTATGTAATCCATGATTTGCATTTCTCTCTATATATGCGCTTTCACTAGGAGATGGCGATCGTCAACTTAATCTTTGCAGCACTGACAGAAAAGTTGTATTAATAAAAATCAATGGACGCGTGTCAACGGATTTACAAATGCACTTCTTGCTTGTTGCTTGTTAATTTAATTTAAATGAATTAATAAAATGAATACAATTGTCATAATTAAAATAATTAAATATTATTAAATGTCCCATTTTTGCTCATTTATAAATAGTATTTATATCTACCACCCCCTCAGAACCTGGGTTCAAAAATTATTTGGCGCCACCATATTATAACGGCCCACGTATTAAAAATAGTCGAGTCTAAATAGGGCTCCGGCTCATAATTACATTTAATGCCGTCAGCCGGGATCAGACGGGCCGAGCTTCCCTTGCAGTCTTAAAGAAATCCCCACTGGTTGATTGGTTGACAGAGAATCGCCACTTGCGCGTAGAATGACAACATAAGAAGCGTAATTTTTTAATATGTTCAAATATAATACTACTGTTATTGGGTCACGGAATGTAGTTTTAAGTGTTTTTCAGGCGAGAATGTAGTTGTTTAAAGCTGAAATCTGTGGTTTATTTATAAAGATTTATGAAAATTTGATCCAGGATGTGAGATCGATTCCAGGCGATCAGCGGACGCTCGGCGCTCATGTACCCCGCCTGGAACAGCCTCTGCTCGGCTAGTCCTTCTGATGTGTGCCGCCGACTCTGACGTCTCTGTTGTGGTTAAACATGAGATATAATTCGTCTTGTATTCTGTAGACGTAGATGTTTGGTCTCGTGAATCTATAATTTGTTCCCTGGCCAATCGTTTTGGCTGAGGGCAAAGTGAAGTTTCATAACTTTATATATTTAGGCTATTTAACTTAACCGTTGTAAGGTTAGACTAGAGCGCTGACTTTGTATGTTTGACTGAATTGTTTGCTTTATTTCTTATTGTATAGCTTCTTATACCTTTTAATTATACTTTTATAATGGCTAATGTTGATAAAACTTTAACAAAAAGAGTCTTGTTTGAGTTTTGTCATTTTTTTATTTTTTTACTGTGAAGATGATTACTGTAATGTTGTTTACTGCAACATATGTTGTTTAGTACAAATGCACATATTGCCTGGACTATATTAATATGTTTAATATTTTGTGACAAAAAGCCACATGCTGAGAAACAAGAACAAGATCTGCTGTATGTCATACATTGTTGTTTACTGTCGCTTTCTTCTTCGCGAGAATTTGACATCAATCGCTTCTTTCCGGCATGGGCTACACCGCGCCTATCAAGTATGGTACTGTTGGTGGTGGAAACGCAAGCCGGATCAGGGTTAACCATCCCGAATCGTACTGTACTGTACCGTACCGCTCGGTGGAAACGAGCCAAAAGAATCCACAGTTAAATGTACTGCATACAAATAAATAATGCTCAACTGAGATATTCACATTGTTGAAAAAAAAACATTACCACATTCCTAGTATTAGGATCTTTTGGAAGGTAATGTAATTTGTGGTCTATCCTGTATAGCTCTCTTCTCGTCATCTCAACACAACAGTGGGCGGGGCCAAAGTTACGACCAGCAAGTAGGCGTTGTCTTCTTCTGCAGAGGTGGTCTTTCACTACTCTATTACGTCATAAAGAGACGAGTCCTTCACTGGGCTTGGTAACAACAAAAGCTGTTTTTGTAATAACAAGGAAGTTTTCAGTACTTACAGGACTTACAGGATATTCTTAAAGTATGATGACCTCTTGTATGTAAAAAGTTCAAGGAAAATTTTATTTCTCAGTTCATGACCCCTTTAATTGTTGGAGTGATGTCTGCAGATAATGGTGTGTGTGTGTGTGTGTGCGTGCGTGCGTGCATGTGTTTTTTAAGGGTTAGAGTGATGTCTGCAGATAGTGATGTGTGTGTGTGTGTGTGTGTGTGTGTGTGTGTGTGTGTGCGTGTGTGTGTGTGTGTGTGTGTGTGTGTGTGTGTGTTTAAAGGATTGGAGTTATGTATGCAGATAGTGATGTGTGTGTGTGTGTGTGTGTGTGTGTGTGTGTGTATTCTTACAATGATGTTCTGATTGACAACAAAGCTGCAGGCTTTCTCATCCAGACCGATCTGCCGTCAACATGACAATAGGGCAAACAAACACACACACACACACACACACACACACACACACACTGCGTGTGTGTAAAGGGGGATTGGTCTCTGTCAGATTATCATCTAGACAAGTTTTAAGGCCTTGTGTTTTCTGAGGTGATGAAAAAATATGGTGAGAATAAACATGTCTTATTACAAGACTTTTGTTTAGAGATAAAATCTTCACATTTGAAGAAACGTCTAAATAAAACATCATCATTAAAGTTGTTATATTTCAACTTTAAAGCAGTTTGACTCTGGCTGATGCGCTGAGTCAGCATGAGCGTCTCTGATTCATATTCATCCCATTTAACCTGGAAACAGAACAGATTCCACATCAAAACTACAATTCAAACATAACACTCTTCATTCCCTTTTCTAATAGCTTCTTTTGTCCGTGTCTGCACGTCTGTCCTCATACAGTGGATCGTCATTATCACTTTAAGGTTATTTGACTAATCGTTTTTGGCGATGATAGACGTTTCACATGTTCTTGTTCCAAATTAATAGAGAAAGAAAAGCAAACAAACACACTTATACATGCTCTCATTGGCATATCTGATCTGAATATGTCTTCTTTCTCCCAGTATTTCCCACCTGTGTTTGTTAATGCACGAGTGCATCAGTCTGCATATGTGCAGGCTTCACACACACGCGTGTGTTTGTGTGGAGTTGACGTGAGGTCAAGCAGTGACATCCTGCTTATGTGGCCCGCTGTAGATTTAGAGACTACATGGAATATTTGCACCTAAAGAGAACTAGTGAAGGCAAAAAAAGAAAAAAAAAGAATTATATATATATATATATATATATATATATATATATATATATATATATATATATATATATATATATATATATATATGTGTGTGTGTGTGTGTTTATGGTGACTAAATTGGTTTCAGTTTTGCCTTAACATTCACAACCAGCCTCATTATTCAGGGCTCTTTATGTGGAAGAGTTCAGGAAGAGTTTTGAAACCGCTGACAGTGTTGAAGATGTCTAGTCGTGCGCATCTCTAGTTCGAGCTGCTTTTGTCCGGCTCTGATGGGATAATTGCCGGAGTGCAGGATGTCACCCAGCCTCCCTCTGTCCTGTTCTCTTCTTTCTCACTTAGTTTTTTATCCTCTGTTCTTTCCCTCTCTTCTCATTTCAGCAATTTTCACTCTTGCCAAAGCCTTTTCCTCAGCTGAGACTCTGTCTAGTCTTTCAATCATCCTCTCTGATGACCGCTCACAAACACAGAAATGTCAGGGAATCTGGGAATAAAATTGAGATTTTCAAGCCTGGAAGAATCAGTAAAACCTTAAAAGTGATGGAAACTTCTGCACTGAATAGATTTTTTTCCTCCACTCACAATATGGGGCATCAAATATTACATTAGCTGGATATTGCAGATGTAGAGGAAAACAGGCATGATAATCTGTTGAAGGTCAACAATTATTGATTGTTTCATTGATTATTTATATCAGTCTATTAATTAACCTTTTAATTTATATGTTCATTCATTCATTCATTCATTCATTCATTCATGATAGCAAATAGTACATTCAAAATGTAGATTATTCAAAAATATCCATTCTTTCAATTCAGCCAAGAGGTCACACAGTGATGAATCAATCTTTGTCTGGTCACATGACTTAACGTGATGTAATTCGCAGGTCAGAGTTCACCAAACATGAGCTTGTGTTTGCGTTCTAATGCATTTGCATGTGTTTGAATGGAACGGAAAGTGTATTGTGACGTCCCTAAACAATAGCTATGTTTCCATCCACCTATTTTTATGTGCATTGTGGAATATCGCATAAAAAACCATGGATGGAAACGACAAGATGCACATGAATTCTTAAACCCCCGAATGCACTTAATTGAGGCAGATTAAGTGGGTTTTATCAGATAAGAAGACATGCACATAATCTATGATGGAAACACATTTACCAAATATATCCCTCGATGTGCAAAAACAAACTCAGGTGACTTTGCCTCAGCAGAGGCTGTGATTGGATAATTGGACTAACCAGCAGACCAATCGCATCACAGCATCTCAAATGTTGGGTTGGTGTTTCTGAAATGCCTGAGTCATAGTCTGTGATCAGAATGATTCGGTTTAATTCCTTCCAGAAGCGTCTCACAAGATTGTGTTCACAAACACCAGCATCCCAACACAAGAGACCATGAAAGCGTTTATTGTCACAGTTTCTTCCCCAATTTTAGCACTGATATTATCTGATAGTTTCCCAGGAAGTGAACACATGGGATGGAAACACTGCAAGTGTTTATGCCATATTCCAACTTTGAATGGAAACATTGCTGCAGGATTGTGACAGGATTCTGCATATACATTGGCTGATCAGCAGAATTACTGTACGAGCGAATCCTGTAGGATTAACTTGAGCGAGAGAGAGAGAGATAACGGCTTTCAGCCAGAACACTTTTGAAGATTTACATCATAATCGCCTCATAAGCATTACTGACCAAGAGCGGCCCTGAGATTTGCTTTGGAAATGTCAGAGGCATTTTAAGAGAGATCATGTCTATCAGTATTCCCTGGCTCAGACTGCAGATGGCCTCGCTCTAATTGAAACGGCTTCTCCTCTGTCCTGGCCTGATACGGGCAGGTCACTTTCAGATTGCTGCAATCTTGACGCCATGGCACGACATTAAAGGTTCATTGGAAAAGCGCTGTTCAAAAGCCAGACCTTCACGTCGAGGTTGAATACTGAGCGAATTCAACTCCGTTCAGTCATACTTCAATTCAGTAATGAAACCTAAGACTGACCTTGCCATTTCCAGGGTTTTCAACGACGCCGCTTCTGTCCTCCTGTGGCTGCTTGATCAGGAAGATTTTACTCCTGGAAATGAGCAACTGTTTGGGAAAATCTGTTTTGTCTTTGGAGATTAACAGAATGAGATTTGCTGCTTAGTTGTATATAAACAGGGACTATCTCTGACAGCTTTAAAGAGCTCAGGAGAACGAGTCCTGAGACACAGAGACTTCTCTGTTTCAGGACGGGGAGAATAGAAGAGAGATAATGCTGTTGGATGCTGTAGATTAACAGCAGATTATCAACACAGGAGTAGTTTTCTTACACATGGGTCATTTCATTTCAGAGGTGTATAACAGGGCTAGATTACATTTGTTAAAAAGAAGCACTCTTGAGCACTGAACTTATACTTTTTTTAAGTGCACTTAAATTGCCATTAATTTCATTCATATTATTTTATTTTTTTAATAGGGTTAGGGATTGGTTTATTGGTGCGTTCATTGGATTGATTCAGCTGTATGAAGTGAATGGCAGCTCATCTAAAAGACACTTTTCTCTGTGCAGGTGATTTTCGAGGCGGAGGTGACAAACGGCAGACGAGGTTTCATTGCCATCGACGACATCCAGGTGCTCAGTTACCCGTGCGGTGAGTTAGCAGAAACAGCACGTGTGTGTGTGTGTGTGTCTTTCTGTCTGTGTGTGTGTGTGTGTATGGTATAGAAGTCTAGACTGGTAAGAACGTTCAAACCCTGCACCCCTATTATTTAAAGCAGCTGTAATTTCCTTAAAATCACACACTTCAGGAAGTCAAACTATACCTGTCTTATAACTGACTCTTCTTACTACACTGAGACAGTATTTTAAATACCTCATGAAATCAAGATCCATGGTGATCCATACGTAATACTGTAATACTAAAAGATGACTAGCTAATGCAAACTTTTAGCATACATACACAGGCAAATGAACAATGTTTATTTTCTGAAAAAAATGAATAAATAAATAAACTGGAATAACATTTCCTGGTTTTTACTGTATTTGTGATCAACTAAATGCAGAAGAGACTATTTTCAAAAACAGTAAAAAGATCTTCCCAACCCTTAACTTTTGTTTGGTAGTGAGATATAGAATATTTGTGGTCGGGCCAGAGATGCAGACACAGATTTCATTTTGAGTCTCAATATGAAATAGTCTTTTGATAAATTTTTAAAAGTGAAATATTTTCAGGGAATGAGTGTTAATCACGTGGCCATCATGTCGGCAGCGGGAAGTAAAGAGCAGCGCAATCAATAAATGATCAGAGAGGACGCATGAGCACAAACACAGAGATAGAGCTGGAGCAGTTCAGATCCTCTGAGCACTGAAGTTTGTCTGATATATAATTAGCCCTTATTGCACGCCAAGTGCTGCTCTTAACATGCAGCGTTTAGGGGTCAAGTGACACACATCAGCAGACACACACGCGCCTGCAGTTCAGCACTCCAAATGTCAGCAATGTACATATCATTTTAAGTGATTAATATTTTGCCATCATCTCTCCAGGTTAGCACTAGTCTTACGCGTCTGTCAGGCGCATCCGCTGGGATCAGAGCTTAGCCATGATAATATTACAGGTATTCCCAATTAACGGCAAGTCCATGAGAGCACTGGGATTACTGCCACTCCAACATGGATTATATTCCCTCTGAACGCTGCTAATAAAGCTTCCCGCTGATCATGAGTGACATCTTATTAAAATGATGCAGAATGAGAGGGAGATGAAAGAGATTTGTTGCACGGAGGACACGGAGGGTTGCATGTTTGTGGCGCTAAAAGAGCATTTATTTTGAAGGCACTCTCTATCGAATGTGATGCTTTCTGTTCCCAAAGCTGTTTCAGCTCATTTGGCACAGCTACAGTCCAGCCCGACACCTAGCAAAGATCCCCTGCTCGTACCAGATCAAGACTTACCTCTTACCCTATTAGTTTCAGTACAGAAATAATGAAATACTCAGTGTTCGTTTGTTACTTATGTCTATATAAATTGGTATTTATTGGAAGAAATTTGATATTTCATATACTATATTTGTCCCCTGAATACAATTTCTAATGCCAGGAATGATTGATTGCATGGATGGGTGAGTGGATGGATGGGTGGATGGATGAATGGATGGGTGTGTGGATGCATGGATGGTGTGTGGTAGGGCTGCAACTAACGATTATTTTGATAATCGATTAATCGGACGATTGTATTTTTCCGTTTAATCGATTAATCGATTAAGCGGATAAAAGTTTTTAGAAAATTTAATTTGATTGTTTATCATAACTAAATAAAACCTTAAATCAGGGTATTTATGTGTAAAAGTGTACTTTAAAAAGTGCAAAGTCACACATTGAGTTTTACTAATATAATCTTTATTTTTTACATTTTAAACCTTAATATATTGATGAATTAAATATAGAAAGACTGAAAACAAGCATGTGAACATAGTAGAGCCGCAGTAGATTGCGTTTGAAAAACAATTAAAACTTAATAGTAGACAAATGCTATAAAAAGAGAAAGGAATGGAGGTACGCAGCAAGCTAACAGGCTTGATTAAAAGGACAGGAAAAATGATGCATTAGTGCACAAGCATTCGCTGAAAACCACTGACTACAGTGACTAAAAAACTATCTTTTACTGCTGCTGTTAGTAACTGCCTTTGTATTTAGTGCTTCACTTTGTAAACACCGTTTTAATTTCTTTGGTAGCGCTATTTAAATCCATAACTTATGTTGCGAGCGAACTGATTGCGCAACCTGATGCTCAAATCAAAATAGATCTAGTGTGACTGTCCCGAAGTTAGTAAACCAAGCTGTTTACACAGTAGCATTGTTTTCTCAGATCGGATAGCTATCTGATTGTGTAAAGACCAGGTGTAAATGCCCTCCGAAACGCATTAGAGACGGATTTGAATCTGATCGTTCAAACCGCTTCAGGAGGAGATCTGAGACTCATTCCAAACGAAACTGGACAAGTGTAAATGCATCTGGTTGATGAAACCACATGTAAATTTTACTCCTCCCAAAAATGCTAAAAAATAAACATGTGAGAGCGTGTTATATAGGCTATAATATGTAATGTTATAGCCCGATATTACGGCGCTACTGCAACACGCATCACCCCAGATGAGAAGCTGAACATCTATTTATTTATTCATTCATTTATTTATATATTTGTTGGTTAATTCGTTTGATTAATTTTATCTTCCGCTTTTTTCTTTCTCTTTACTCCACTGTTGCCTGCCTCCGCCATCTCGCTGAATGCTGCAGAGCCGCTGTGCGGGAAGCACGTGACATAAAACGAGGCCAGCTATTGGCTATTCGCTGCTTCTCCTGCTGTACTGTTTGAGTAAAACCTCCGGTGGCTCATTACTGCCACACTTTGGTCACCGCAGATTTAAAATATTTACGAAATGAGCCGCTTACAGCAAATAAAAGTTATTTAGCAACTAATCGATGACTAAATTAGTTTACAACTATCTTAATAATCGATTTTAATCGATTAAATCGATTAGTTGTTTCAGCCCTAATGAGTGGATGGATGGATTGATGGATGGATGAATGAATGGATAGATGGGTGTGTGGATGGATGGATGGATGAATGGGTAAATGGGTAGGTGGATGGATGGATGGATGGATGGATGAATGAATGGGTAGATGGGTGTGTGGATGGATGGATGGATGGATTAATGGGTAGATGGGTGGATGGATGAATGGATGGATGGGTGTGTGGATGGATGGATGGATGAATGGGTAGATGGGTGGGTGGATGGAAGGATGGATGGATGGATGAATGAATGGTTAGATGGGTGGGTGGGTGGACAGATGAATGGATGGATGAATGGGTAGATGGTAGGGGTGTAAATCGGAGCCTCAATGAAGATTCGACACAATACCGATTTCTTAAGCCAACGATTCAATTATTTTCGATACTTCAGAATTGTTTTTCTTGATAAGATTCGATTCGATACGATTCAATGCTAGATATTTTTACATGATATCTATTAAGTTTCAAATAAATCAACAAAAAAATTAATTAGCCTTTTATTGAGAATACAGAAACAGTATTTGTGGCGAGCAGGACGAGGCAGAGGGACGTGAGAGAACGGCGCGAGGCCCGTGGCGTGAGTGTTAATGAACATCACCTGTGAGACACACCGGTCTCGCATCTCCGCTCCTCCGTGAGAGATACGAGACCGGTGCGTCTCACATGTGATGTTCATTAACACTCATGCCACCTACCTCACGCTGTTACATTATAGCCTTTCTCTTTGCAAACGGCAACATCTCTTACCACTGCTCCATCTGTTTTCCTGAAGCCAAAATACTTCCACACCCATGACTTGACGCCGACTGGAGTGTGTAACATTTCACATTCATTGCCAGCTCGCTCTGATGGTACCATCCCTCTTGAAAGTCATACTCAACAATGTGTGTGAACGTAACGTGTGTGAAGTAGAAGACAATAATGAGGTTAGCGCCACACGCATCTTAGGAGTAGGTTATACGCATATGTTGGAGCGGATGCTGAAAATAGACACGCGAACAGACAGGCGGAGAAATAAACACATTAATCGATACTCTTGCGGGCGCATCGATGCATTGAATCTTCGGCTGTATAATCGATGGATCGATACGAGTCGATTAATATTTACACCCCTAGTAGATGGGTGGGTGGATGGTTGGATGGATGGATGGATGGATGAATGAATGGGTAGATGGGTGGGTGGATGGATGAATGAATGGATGGGTGTGTGGATGGATGAATGGGTAGATGGGTGGGCTGATGGATGGATGAATGAATGGGTAGATTTGAATGAATGGGTAGATGGGTGGGTGGGTGGATGAATGAATGGGTAGATGGGTGGGTGGGTGGATGAATGAATGGATGGATGGATGGATGGATGGATGGATGGATGAATGGGTAGATGGGTGGGTGAATGGATGGATGAATGGATGGATGGGTGTGTGGATGGATGGATGAATGAATGGGTAGATGGGTGGGTGGATGGATGAATGGATGGATGGGTGTGTGGATAGATGGATGAATGGGTGTGTGGGTGGATGGATGGATGGATGGGTGGGTGGGTGGATGAATGGATAGATGGATGGATGGGTGGGTGGGTGGATGAATGGATAGATGGATGGATGGATGGATGGATGGATGGATGGATGGATGGATGGATGGATGGATGGACCGGCATTTAGATGAGCTCAAAACTGCTGATAACTAAAGGACACAAAAATCACATTTTAAACAGGTTTTAAACAGGCTGCTGTACCTTTAAGAGCATGTATGTAACAATGACTTCTGTTATGGTTGGACGATTTCTAAGCATGTAAAATAAGTTACAGAGCTCATAATGAATTTTAAATGTCATTTATTTTCTGTAAATGTTCTGTAGGGACTGGAGAGGATATTTATTTTGTTACACTCTTATTATAACACTGTAAAAAAGTAAGAAATGTTAAATACAATCAACTTGAATGTTTAAGAATTTTAATTTTTAATTACATTAAACTGAATTGAAAAATTAGCTGAATCTTGAATAACTTAATTTAACTTGAATAACTTAATTTAGTTAAAGTAATGTGAAAACATATGTTGTCATATTTTATTGATCGTATAATTTTTTACACTGAAATAGCGAGACAAATTCTGTTTTCCATCATATGAACCTTTGTAATATTATCGGCAGTCACGTTTAACAGTAGAGAAAGCTTAATAAAACACAAGCATGTAAGTGTGTGTTCATGTGACTTCATGCTGAAACTCATATGAGATCTGCAGCTTGTCCTCTCCGTCTCGTTGTTCCTCTCGGTCTGCTTCTAACCACACACCTGCGTAATGGACACAAGACAATAAAGATATACTGAGACTGAATGAAAGACTGACAGAGAAGACGAATCCACAGGTGGTTTCTCTTTCAGAGACACCTGATGCTGCTCTCGGTTTTTGGTTCATGGATCGCAACTCATTATTGGAGAATTATCTGAAATCAAATGGGAAAAATTAGGGCGGATATACTTCCAGAACCTTACTGTAGCAAACTGTACTGTTACAGATGAATCATGTAAATATATAAAAATATATTTAGTATATGAAAATACTCAGACGATTATCCTATCCAGAGTGACTTGCAGTACACATGATCTCAGGTCAAGAGTCTTGATTGAGGACACAATGGTGATAATTCAGCCGCCTCAAATTAGGGATAGTCAATATACCGGTAGACATGATTAACTGGTAGAAATTTGTTATCTGGTAGAGATTTTGGACTATCGTCTCTATCGCGGCTACTCTGACGTGATCTTGCTGTCCTGTGCCGTCTCGAAAGCTTGTATGCATTTTTAAGCCTTGCGGTTTAAAAACAAGTGATTTTAAACTGTTCAAGCACAATAATCAGCAAAAGAGGACTCGTATCGGTATATGCATGCGCTGTCTGAGAGACGCGCACATAAAACCGCTGCTCATACTTCGTGTCAGTACTGAACCTAGAAATACACACAAATACACACACTTATGTCAAAATGCCCATCTTTGCGAGTTAAACACAGTTTGTCTCATAAACACAGTTGTTTCTGTCTTAAAGGCGCAGTAAGCGATTTCTGAGAAACGCTGTTGATATTTGATATCACCAAAACAAACATGCCCCTACCGAACAGGATCACACCCTTATCCTGATACCTCTGCCCCCAAATTCACAAACACGCTATGCAGAACAGATCCTCCCCCTCATGAATGGACACGCCCCTTACTACCTAGTAGTGTGTTTTGGGCCTCAGTCCGATCCACTATCAACAGCGATTCTCAAGAAATCTTTTATTTTTATTTTTATTATTATTATTTTTTAACTTATGTTAGTTGGGCTTGAATTAGTTTTTTTATGTGATTTTGAAATTGGTGATGAGATTTATGAAATTTCAATTAAATGATTATATCATAAAAACTTTATTTAAAATATAAGTTATTTACTGTATAAGTAAAAATAACTATATTGTGATATATATATATATATATATATATATATATATATATATATATATATATATATATATATATATATATATATATATATATATTAGGGGTGTGCAAAGCAGCCGGTATTTGTATCTGTATTTGTATTTGTTGAGGGGGAAAAAGTATTTGTATTTGTATTCGAGTAAAATCCAAAATAGGCGTAAAAATCTATTTTTTTTGCGTTACACTTCTAATTTACGTTATAGTGTAAGTATTCTTTAATTATATAAATCCAGCAATGAACATGTAGCCTACCAAGGAACGTCATTGAAAAGAAAATAACATAACAGCCATTACCTCATCCATGGTTAAACCAACAACTAATAAAATACCATTGTGAACATTATGAATCCCACCACCACCCGTCCTTGTTGGAGGACGCTGAACAGACAGAATAAGTAAGGGATAATGTATAGTGAGGCGGTTGATTATGAGCCTGACGCGAAGCGGAGGGGTCTTGAATCAGCCTGAAGGGTCTGTATTCGCTATAACAACCACCTCGCTATACATTATCCCTTTTACTACATGGCTACCTACCAAATAAATCAATAATTTGACTCAAAATATTGATTTAAAAAGGAGTTTATTGATTTAAAAACTATTGTATTGCTTCCGCTAAAAAAAATAGTCTGTTCCGTCTCTACGTTTAGAATCCATGGCAACGCTCTGTTTTTCGTGGCAACGGTGTGTTATACTTAGCAGCGGTCTGTTATTAAGAAATAACCATGGAAATAACAGACCGCATTCTACATTAGAATTCAACCAAGCCATGTAATAAAAACAAATAATTACGGAGCTAACAGAGCTACGTAAACAGAGCGAACATGAGAGCACCCAGCTGCAGACGTCAATAATGCAGCGTAATGAAATAATCTCCCGATCAAACTCCACTTCCCGAAAGTTATAAACTGCCTCCGGAACCCAGTTAAGGTACAAAAATCTATTCAACAAAAATAGTAATGCAGTTAAGTGTTTTTTCGCTCAGCCGAGCCCTCTCTGTTGCTGCGTGGAGCAGCCTGTGTCAGTCACCTCTTCCTGAACGTCACTCACTCACTCGCGCACTGCGGTCTCGTGAGGAAACGCAGCTTTTTGATATAAAGTTTTTCTTGTTCCCGAATACAAATATTTTCTAAAGTATTTGTTCGAAATAAGTATTCGTAAAAAACACGTTATTTGTGCCTTTCCGTATACCGTATTCGGGTTCGGCTCCACCCCAGATATATATATATATATATATATCGCTATCGAGAAATAAAATGATTCATATTGTGATATTAAGATCGATGTTAACCACTTTGCAGCATCACCCCAAAAATAAAGCATGTTTTACCTGTAACCATCAGTGTGTTAAACGCTGTGTGTACATCTTTATTTATTGCCTGTGTTGGGAGTGTTCAGCACTGGTTTAGTATTCTGGTATTTGAAAGTTGTAATGTCATGTGTTGCTGTCTTTTCCTTCATTGCAGATAAATCCCCTCACTTTCTGCGTTTGGGGGACGTGGAGGTGAATGCCGGACAGAACGCCACGTTCCAGTGCATCGCCACGGTCCGGGACGTGGTCAACAATAAGCTCTGGCTGCAGGTGGGAACTGAGAACACACACTCAGCTGATCTGAAGCAGACACGTCACTGCATCCACAATCTGACACATCAACACGGATTCAAAGAGAGTACTTATTACAAAAACAATGCACTTTAAAACAATATACTCAATTGAAAATTGAATGTATAGTTTGTAATGCATGTAAATGAAAATGCATTATAGTTTAAATTTGTATTAAATGAAATTAGCTGAACTTTTAGTGCTTTTTGACCCACTTAAGTATATCTTTGTATATCATTTCATAAATACTTCTATTGTCTTTGAAATGTGGTTAAAATACTGACATACATTTGTGGTGAGCTTAAATATACTTTAATGTAATTTCTATAGAAACCTATATTTCATATATATTTAAATATATTTGTAATTGCACATATAGTTGCCATTTTGTACATTTAAAATATATTAACTCCAAATTCAATATTGGATACAGTTTACATTATAATCAGGTACTTTCCATGTGCTTTAGTATGTTAGTCCACACATCAAAATAAGTGAACTTCTATAAACCATGACAAAAAACGTATTAAAACGTAATTATTTAAAATGTGCTTAAGTAAAACTTTAACTTGACATTATTACACAGTCATGAAAGTGTCTCTCTATAAATGCACTGAAGGGCCCTTTTATTTCATTCATATATTACGGTTACACTTTATTTCGATGATCTACTTTAGACATTCTACTAACTATTACTTATAAAATAAAATAAAATAAAATAAAATAAAGTGTTAGCAGATATTAATCAGGCAGTCTAATAATACTCTACTAATATTCCAATAAGAGTTAGTTGACATGTAGTTGCCTAGTTACTTATAGTTAGTAGAATGTCTAAAGTAAAGTAGACCATTGAAATAAAGTGTTACCTATATTATATGCAATTACAGTAAAAAAAAAAAAATTAAAACATATTTCCCCCGGCAGTTGTTTTTGGGTTGCGACCCACCGTTGGAGGACCATTTAACTAAAACTGCAGCCATGCTTTAGATCAGAGATGGGATTCACCCTAATTGGCGTGGAATGTCAAGTTCAGGATGTGCGGGAGCAAACAATTTGGCTGTTTTTAAGTTCGATGTCACTATTCTCAAAGAATTGCATCATTTGTGGAAACTGCATTGCATATTCATGGTCAACGTGTATATATAAGCACACTTACTAATCAAGCAGCGAGAGATACTCTGGGTTCATTACAGCCGAGCCTGTCACAGAGAGAGAGTCTCCTCAAATCTTCCCACTTTATTCATCCCGAAGGAAAATCCTGCTCTCCTAATGATGTGTGTGTCAGCAGGGTTTTCGTGTCTGTGTGTTGTGCTTGCGCTGAGGTGAAGCCCTGTGATTGTGATTAACTAATGAGAGGGCTTCACATGCAGAGAAGATTGAAAGAAGAAGCGCCTGACAGTGTATAGGAAAAGTGACCTTTTCTGTTCTGATACACGAGGAGGTGAAGAAATGAAAGAAAGCAAGCAAGTGCTGGTGTCTTCTGACTAATAGGAGATGTCATAGTTAAAGGGGCTAATGAATGATCCTCTGTCGCACACGCACACACACTTCACTCACACAGATCGCCTGTGACACTGACTGTCGTCACTTCTCCAGTCGAGCAGATTACAGGAGCTTCACCAGAACAAGCCTGAATGCTGAGTCCTGCTGGTGCTCTTATGAAGTCAAGTCCCAAATCCATGAGTAGCACCTCATTAAGGTGGCGTAGTTAGACATGCTACATATGCCTACTCCAGTAATAACAGTAAATTATGCTTAATTATGTAAGACTGGAGAAACTGGAAGAGAGGGCTACTCTCTGAGAAAACAAAGGAAATTAACATTTGAACTATCTTGCTATATTACCATCCCCATTCGAGACACAATCACAATTGAGTTGATCACCTCCCAATTTACACATCATTCCCTTCACCCTTCCCTACCGGAATTCACCCAGAAATCTCTATGGTTTAATATGAACAATTATCAAACAGTATGATACATTTTTGGTATCATTTGAAATGTCTCAAGTACAAAGGTCTCATTCCCACAGAAGTAAACCAGAAAGGTAATAAGGTGTGGAGAGTTTAGAGTTATCTTGTTAACTGCTATAGGTGTGCCCCCATGCAAATTAACGTCTGTCCCCAGTAAGTTTGGGACGGTGATTAATGCAAATTCCCACTGTGAAGTCATCTTTACATTTGAAAAGAGGTTTCTGCCTTGGTCTAAGTATTTAGGGAGATTCTGAAGAGGCTCGTGGCGATCTGTAGCTCAAACTAGCCTGTGATACGATGTGTATGCAGGCACTCTGCATCATGTATTTTATAATGTCAGGTTTGCATCTACTCTCTTTATTCCAGAGCATTTGATGATTTGTATTTATTATCTTTGAACTGATTATGAAATTGGCATAATACATTTACATAATAAATTCTTACATTTGATTTTATTCCGACTGACTCTGTCCCAAGTTCCCAAGTAGATTAAACGGATTTGTATGTTACGGCGAGTTTTGTGTCAGATTAGTGACGACTAATATTTGGCACTAATTCAAGTGTACGTGTTTTGCAAAGACAAGAAGTGAATTTCCTTTTAGGGCAGCAAACGTGCTGCTTGACCAACCTAGGGTGTGTCTTACCTCTTTTTTAATTTAATGTTACTTTAGATAAGTGTACGTGGGAATCCACGGCATAGCCAATCCAAAGCTATGATAAGACAAGTAAAGTTGGTTGACTTATATCTGTAGTAGTGGCCATACCTCTACTGAAGTAAAGTTACTTTCATTTCAAGTGTATGCAATCACCGGGACTATACCAAAGTATCTCTGATTGTGTAAGCGTGAATGCGACCGATCTCAGGTATAAAGCAATTACCTCTGTTTGGTTACCGAAGGTGGCGAGCTTGTGATCGTGAGACCCGTGTTAAACAAGGACCTCTGAGCGACATAGCTTCCTAATATGAATGGGTAAAATATAAGTAAAGAGTTAAATAGAACAATCAAATGTATTGCTAAACTGTTATATAATTGAACAATAACCAATTGGCAATCTAACCTAAATTCGAGGTTGTGATAAAATGGAGTCTGATAAAAGCTTAAATGGAATTAAATGACTTCGCTATGACTATGACATCTGAAGCCATTATAATGGGGAGGAAATGACTGAATCAAACCAATCAATTTTATTTTTCACCTCTTTTGCTCTGTTGACATGCATAGCGGCGTAACGGAGAGGACATTCCAGTGGCGGAGAAGAAAAACATCAACCACAGGAAGTTTGCGGCCTCCTTCAGACTGAAAGAGGTGACCAGTCAGGACCAAGATCTGTATCGCTGCGTCACCCAATCAGAGAGAGGGTCCGGCGTCTCCAACTTTGCTGGGCTCATAGTCAGAGGTAAAGCCTTGCTTTGTTTTTTATATGCTGTCTTTATCATTTTCTCTATATTAAAACTAGGGCTGTAAAAATTGACGATTAATCACAAATAATCTCATCCAAAATCAAAGTTTGTATTTACATAATATATGTGTATATGCATGAATATGCACATGCATGCATATATTTAAGAAAAGTGTGTTATTTATATATAAAATATTTATTTTTATATATAATATAAACTATGTATAAATACTGTATATATATAAATTTAAATCCAAATTTTTTTTTGAGAGAGAGAGCCTGATTAAAAAACCATGTCCCAAGCACACGATTATTATGACCTTCTCATTATAATTTTATGTAGCCTACATGACATACTTGCATTTTGCATTTTTCTGTATTATCCTTTTTTGAAGTGATTCCAATCATATTTCAAGCAATTCAAAACAGTGCACATCTGAAGTGTCTCAGCTGAAGGAAATAATACATTATTTATCAGCTTTAAAATATCGGCCAAATTGTCTTATCAGGCTGATAACGACAACATTAAAAATGAACATATATCGCCCGATACCAATATGGTGGCCGTTATATCGTGCATATATCGTCTATATAGATATAATGAATAAAAGGCTGCACTGTAAAAAATTAAATCGTAAAAAAAGGGTCAAATGACTGGCAGCAAAGGCTGCCAAACAAATACCGTAAAAATAAAGTAAAATATCCTGATTTAAATTAAGTGCAAAAACATTTTAAAGATATTTTTCTTAAATGTTTTACAGAAAAACACTGTTATTTTACAGCTATTATCTGGATTATTACGATCAAACACCCTAACTGTAAAAACAATCCCATAAAAAACAGCCAATGACTGTCAGCAATGGCTGCCATACAAAAACCATAAAATGAATGTAAAATAGCCTAATTTAAATAAGCGCAAAAGTAGAAATCTTCATTAAGCTTTTTAACAGAAACACAGTTATTTCACAAATTTTCAGATTTTTTTATTAATAACATGTAGGTGATGCATGATTTACTGTGACTAAAGCAACATGCAGCATTTCATTGGTGTTTCTCTGCTCATCCTTGACTGAAGCACAGGCTCTACTCTTCAACACAATGGTGACCAACAAAACACACCATACAGAAACAATTTAATCCCAACAGAACATTAAACACTAACAGATCTCTCAAGATCTCTGCATCCTCACTTATTACAATTCAGAATTTATTTATTGCATACTAACATTCTTACTGAGAATTAACAGATGTTTAGAAGTTGTTTTTTTATGGAAAATAATAAAGTTTGATGTCACCATGATGGAGATCAGTGTTTGCTTTAGTTGTGCTCTTGACCCTTGTTACGAGCCTGGCTCAAAGCAAGCAACAGAGTAGGGAAAGGCCACACACACGGAATAGGAATATAGTATATTTATTAAATTAATAGAATGTTAACAGAATAAACTTTGCTCAGCCAGTACTGAAGTTGGCTTTGAAAAAGAAATAAAAATATAAGCAATCGGAAATAAATAAACAAAACAAAATCATAAACGGTGCGGGAGAAATGCAACGGAGGCTGGTTCTCCTCCCGGTCTCATCTGAAGCATCTTTAAAGGCCCAGACCAGGAACTGATTAGCACAAACTCCAAACACCTGTGCCCAGCTCACCTGTAGGAGACAGACACAGCCAGGAGGAGGAGCCAGGCAAGGCCGTGACACCCCCCTCCTTACGACAGAGGCCTCTCAAAGAGAGACTCTGGAAAAATTACACACTTCTTTTCTTTCCCCATATAAGAATAAACATCAGATATAAACAAAAAAAATACTCAACTTTGTCTAGGGGTTATGGCTTGGCCACTCCTCCCAAGCCGGCAAAGCAGATGCAAAATGGTCACTTGAGTCCAACAGGCCCCCCCCACCCCTCCACTCAATCCCTCCCTCAAACCCAAGGCTCCAGCAAGTCCCGGTACCTGGAAAGCCAAATTTAAGGAGACTAGGCAGAGAAAGAGATACAAGAGAGAGACAGCCAGGACAAGACACTGACTCACTCCGGCTCACACGGGGCACGGGACAAGGCGTCAGCCATGACGTTGTCCACACCTCGAATGTGCCGGATCAGTAAGCTATACGGTTGTAAAAATAACACCCAGCGCATAAGGCGCTGACTTGGGCTCTTTAGAGAATATAAGAACGTTAATGGGTTGTGATCAGAATAAATGGTAACCGGAACAGCACCCCCACTTAAATAAACATCAAAGTGTTGTAATCCCCATATTAAAGCCAGTGTTTCTTTTTCGATGGTCGAGTAATTTAACTGGTGACGGTTAAACTTTTTTGAAAAGAAACACACTGGCCGGTCTACCCCTTGCTCATCTCCCTGCAGGAGTACGGCCCCAGCACCCACGTGGCTAGCGTCGACCTGCATCTGGAATGACTGGTCCATGCGGGGAGCCCTTAACACAGGAGCAGATGTTAACAACAACTTCACATTATCAAATGCGGCCTGACAAATCGCAGTCCAATCAAATTTAATACGGCCCTTCAAAAGGTCAGTCAATGGGGCAACAACAGTGGAAAAGTTAGCACAAAACCCACGATAATACCCCACCATTCCTAAAAAGCGTCGGAGCTCAGGTTTGGTAGCTGGAATAGGGAAATTATCGATAGCCACCACCTTAGCGTGCACAGGCCTCACCTGGCCCTGCCCCACCACCTTCCCCAAATAAACAACTGTCGCCTGGGCAAACTCGCATTTAGCGAGGTTTACAGTGAGGCGAGCTTCAACTAACCGTTTAAAAAGAGCCTGGATACGCTCAAGATGTTCAGACCACCCGTCACTATACACAACCACATCGTCCAAATAAACAGCACAGCCCTGTAAACCAGAGACTACGCGGTTCATTAGTCTCTGAAATGTGGCGGGCGCATTTCGTAACCCAAAGCTCATCACAGAGTACGAATACAGGCCAGACGGCGTTATGAAGGCTGAAACCTCCTGAGCCCGAGGTGTCAAAGGAACCTGATAGTAGCCTTTAAGTAAATCAAACTTACTTACAAACCTGGCCGAACCTACCCTGTCAACACAGTCTTCAACCCTTGGGAGCGGAAAAGAATCTGGCTTTGTGATGTTATTTAACTTCCGATAATCGGTACAAAATCTATACGTCCCGTCAGGTTTACTAACTAGAATGCAAGGCGAAGCCCAACTAGAATAAGAGGGTTCTGCCAAACCATTATTCAGAAGATACTTCACCTCTGCCTCTAGGTGCTGCTGTTTCTCGAGTGACACCCGATAGAACCTCTGCCTTATCGGCTCAGAATCACCCACATCGATGTCGTGCTTGATCAAATGAGTACACGACGGTGTGTCTGAAAATAAAGCAGGAAAGTTAAAAATCAACGACTCAACTGCTAATGCCCTCTCCTTGGACAAATGCCCAAGTATCGTGTCCAAATCAGACAACTTCTCTGAGTTCTTCAACCGAGGCTGGAGCACACAGTCGTCTGGGCTAACCACATCCTCATCACCACACGCTGCCACCATGTGGGGAGAGACGCTAGATATCCCAGCAACTGCAGCCACAGCAACTGACTTAACCTGATCACCAGTCTCGGCTGCCCCAGAAACCGAAGACCTACTGTAATAGGGTTTCAAAAGATTAATGTGACAGAGTTGCGTATTACGCCTACGGTCAGGAGTTGAAACTAGATAATTCAGGTCCGAAACCTGCCGAACTACCGTATAGGGACCTGAGTATCTAGCAAGAAAGGGAGAACCGGCTATCGGCAACAGCGCCAGAACCTGATCTCCAGGACTGAACACTCTCGGCTCAGCCCGGCGGTCATACCAACTCTTCATTTTCTTCTGAGCCTTAGTCAGATTTTCTACAGCCATCTCACAAGCTAAGAACAATTTCCGGCGGAAGCCGTTCACATACTCCAACAAGTTAGGATGACTTTCAGGACACTTCAGCTTATCCTGCAGGACAGCTAAAGGCCCACGAACTCTATGGCCGAACACCAAATCATTAGGTGAGAAACCTGTACTTTCCTGTGTTACCTCACGTGCTGCAAGCAACAGCCACGGAAGCCCTTCCTCCCAGTCTTTACTGAGCTGAACACAATAACCTCTTAGCAGTGACTTGAGCGTCTGGTGAAAACGCTCCAGAGCGCCTTGGCTCTGGGCGTGATAAGCGCTACTTAGCTGATGTTTAATACGCAGCTGCTCAAGCACTTCTGAAAACATACGTGATGTAAAATTAGAGCCTCTGTCACTCTGAATAATCTGAGGGATGCCGAAGATGGAAATAAACTGAGAGAGCGCCTTCACCACCGACTTGGTAGAAATTGTACGTAACGCATAGGCAGCGGGGTAACGGGTGGCCTGACACATCACAGTCAAAAGGTAAACACACCCCGACTTCGATGGAGGCAATGGTCCAACACAGTCGATTAGCAAATGCTCAAATGGGTTCCCTAAAGCCGGAATAGGGTAAAGTGGAGCTGGCTTGATCACCTGATTAGGCTTTCCCGTTATCTGACATGTATGACAGGTCTTAATGAAGCATGCCACATCCTTCTTTAGGCAAGGCCAATAGAAGTACTTCATAAGTCTGTCATACGTTTTCCGCACACCCAAATGGCCCGCTATATCACCATGAGCCGTCTGTAGTATCAAGTCTCTAAACTTCACCGGCACTACTATCTGGAAAACAGGATCCTCAAACATCTCTTTAGTCTGAGGCATCCACTTACGAACCAACAGCCCATCTTGAACAAAATAACCCCTCGCTGCACTATCTCGCTCCTCAAGAGGCAAAACCCCAGCAAACAGTTCACTCAATGTTGAATCCTCCTTCTGAGCTACAACAAAATCACTAAATGACAGGGAAGATGGCACATTGGGCAAAACAATAGGCTGTAATTCAGGCTTACAAATTTTCTCTAGAACCTCAGTTCCAGAGGCACGATTCATGGCCCGTGTTACTGCACAGGCAGTAAACACCTCAGGTAAGCTCTGCAGGCTACAATCAGTACCTGATGGGATAGATGGAACACTCTTAACCACCACAGGAGGTGGTACATCACGCCAAACACGCTCTCCAGCCAAGTTATTTCCCAAGATGAGATGTACACCATCTATAGGCAACGAATGGCGCACGGCAATGACAACTTCACCCCGAACCAGGTCTGACTGTAGCTCAATCCTATGCAGAGGAACAGTTACAACCTGCAACCCAATTCCCCTCACCAAAACATTACCCATGCTGGACTCACTAGAAAGAGGCAAAACAGACTCTAGAAGAAAAGATTCACAAGCCCCCGTATCTCTAAGAATTTTAACTGGCACCTTTGCAGAACTGCCCACCAATGATACTAAACCATCTGTAATGAAAGGAGAGTAATCATTAACATTGGCTTCAATTACATCAGACCCGCTATACGGGCTAGATCCCACAAGGCTGTCCGCGGACAAGTTAGAGGAGGCCACACCCCTTTCAGGTTTGGACCTAATCTCTGTGGGGATGAACTCAGACCGTGCGCGCACATCCGAAACGGCAAGAGCAACAGGTCTTGCCGCGCCAGATTTGCTCCTCTGGCCCCTTGCTCTCAAGACCGGACACTCGTTCTTCCAATGCCCCTTCTCTGAGCAGTAATGACAAGCATCCGGATCTGCCTTACCACGAGACTGTTCTTTGGCAACAGACTGACTAGCTGGAGTATTAGAAAATACTGAACGTTCACTGTAACGTCCAAAGCGCTGCTCGCGGTAACCCCTTCCTGAATTGTGTTCTTTAAAATTTTGCCTGTGCGTTAAAACGTATTCATCAGATAAAACTGCCGCATCTGCTGCTGTTTTTACCTTCCGCTCATTAATATATACCGCAATTCGATCAGGGAGGATGTTTCTAAATTGCTCTAAGACAATTAAATTACACAACTCTTCAAAGGTAGAAACGCCTACTGCAGCACACCAACGATTGAAATGACAATTCAGCTCTCTTACTACCTCTGTATAAGTCTGCTTTTCTCCCTTCTTCCAATTACGAAATCGCAGTCTATATGCTTCTGGAACTAACTCATATACTTTAAGCACAGCATCTTTCACACTTTTATAAATCCTTCTTTCAGGCACCGATAAAGCAATAAATGCCTCCTGCGCTTTTCCAACTAGAACGCTCTGGAGTAACAATGTTCGTTCAGGATCACTCCAACCACGATCATCTGCCACACTTTCAAACAGTGAAAAGAACACATCCGGATCTTTCTCACTAAACCTTGGAAGCAATCTGGCCATATTAGAGATATCAGGAGTGCGCGCTGGTCCAGTCGGAACATCGTCACCGGTATCACCCGTAATTTTCCCTTCTGCAATCAACCTAAGCCGTTCTAAGGCAATTTCTCTATCACTTTTGATTTTATCAAATTGTAGTTGACGTTCAGCTTCTCTCTCTCTACGCTCGGCTTCACGTTCAGCTTCTTTTTCTCTACGTTCGGCTTCACGTTCAGCTTCTTTCTCTCTACGTTCGGCTTCACGTTCAGCTTCTCTCTCTCTACGTTCAGCTTCTCTCTCTCTTTGTTGCATTTCTAACAACTCTTTTTGTTGTTCAAAGGTAAGACCAAAATTACTGCGAGACTCACCCAATGTTGCCAAAGGCGTTGAAGCACCTTCAGGATCCAACTCATCCATTGAAGCTATTGATGGGAGAATTTTTCTTTCAGCCAATTTAGTTCTGACAGCCTGCCTTATCTGCACCAATTTCGCATTTTTCCTCAAGCCCAATTCAAAATTATAATGTTCACTAACGTCGCACAACTGCTCCTTAGTCAACGTATCTAAAACCTGATCTGATGGAGCAGCGAAAAATGTATCCAAAGTATCCATTTATTTACTCTGCCCTTTTCTTTAACCCCTAAACAAAAAAAAAACAAAAAAATATTATTTTTTTAAGCACATTTATCAATGTAAGTGCGGCCACCACACTGCAGCTACGAGACAAAACAAACGGAGCTGCCCTGCACACTTCGATCCACTTCATGCATACCCCAAGAACAGAGATTTTTAATACACGATATCAGCAGGACCTAACTTCCCCGACAAAATGTCGTTAAAGCAGGCATCCACGACTGTGTCCTCCGCCCAGGGTATAGCACAAAAACAAAAAACTAAAATAACAAACAAGCGTTAAGCACTTTGCAGGGGTTCGTAAAGCTCCAGTGACTACACCAATTAATTATTAATTATTTTTGTCTCGCAAACACAGCGCAGCCCGCACCCACCCAACAATGAACCACCTCCTAATACTATAACCTGGCTGTATTTAAACAAGCCCAGGCACAAACGAACCAAATTTTGTCTCCCGCACCGACGTACTGCAAAAAAAATTCAAAACCTAATTAACTGATCCGCGTGTCTTTCCCAATAACCATGCGTTAAATGCCCAATCAACCTTACTGCGCCGGATCAGCGTAGGATCCAAATACAGTTTACAAATTTGGCACACTAATCAAAACGACCTACAATTCAACTACTCAAACCCAATTGAGAAATGCAAAAAAAACGCATATTTACCGATCGATGGTTCAAAATCCTGGACGAGCCCCCAAATCTGTTACGAGCCTGGCTCAAAGCAAGCAACAGAGTAGGGAAAGGCCACACACACGGAATAGGAATATAGTATATTTATTAAATTAATAGAATGTTAACAGAATAAACTTTGCTCAGCCAGTACTGAAGTTGGCTTTGAAAAAGAAATAAAAATATAAGCAATCGGAAATAAATAAACAAAACAAAATCATAAACGGTGCGGGAGAAATGCAACGGAGGCTGGTTCTCCTCCCGGTCTCATCTGAAGCATCTTTAAAGGCCCAGACCAGGAACTGATTAGCACAAACTCCAAACACCTGTGCCCAGCTCACCTGTAGGAGACAGACACAGCCAGGAGGAGGAGCCAGGCAAGGCCGTGACACCCTTTAGTTTTAACATTACTTTTTCTCTGGCTGCTTTAACCTGTTAACCTTCAAGGCCACTTTTGAAAAATCCCCAGAAATGGCATACCCAAACTTAAACAGATACAGTTCATGAACCCTTTGCACTAAAAGCACAAGTATGATCTCATCTGAAAGCTGACACCTAGTAGTTTATTGTAAATGTAGAATTAATTATTGTCATAATGAAAAAAAATGTTTAAATAGCTTCAAAGTTTTGTAAAGTTATTAGAAATTTCAAAAGCCATATGTGTGACCATTTTATATTTAAAATCTGAAAATGATAAGTCTAAAACTCTGTATTTAGTTAAATGTTTTTCAAGATCATGTCAAATTACTTTATTTTGATTAGACGCTAAAATGCAAACTGATGTTTAGTCATCTTCTGAGTCATCTATTCAGTCTATTGTCTCTATTATTTTGTGGTGTAAACGAGCCCCATTCAGAGTCAGTCTCCCCTGCACACATTTACACCTCTCCAGACTGGTTATGGCTCTAAATATGCATTTCTTTTGTCTGCATTAGCTACTAACGACTGGCTATTCACAGGCTATTCATAGGGTTTCAAACCCTAATTAATTTTATCAAAGTTCTCTCTAAATATTTGAAACTGGTATCAAATATACTGAAACATTTCAGTAAGCATTCCTATTTAGAAAAAAATCATAAATGAATAACTGCTGGTGGCAGGTGCACCTGGGCTAGCTAGCATGTTAGCTTAGCACACCATCAATACACGACCATTTATGAGATTAAAACCATGTTTGTGCTCCAAACTTACTTTATAACGCAAGTCGAGTGTTTTAAATAATCTTATGTGATCTAATTTGGCTTCAGATAAAAAAAAATCCGACAGAAAATTTATTATTTATAGTGTTCTACACGATGATGAAATCTATATCGATTAGCATTACATTATAAATATAATCTATTATTATGAAATACCTGACATGGCTTGAAGAACACAGGTAACTCAAATATCATTGCAATCATGTTTATTGTCTTCAAAACATCTTTATCTGCATGTTACAGCGATCTCTGTCAGCTACTTTCTGTATCGAGGTGACGTCTGGAATGTCACATGACTATGGGTCTTCTTCGTGATCCATATATGGACTATTATTGTGCATATAGCGCCCTCAGGCTATTGGTATGAATTGAAAACACAGCACATCTCAGTAAGAAGCGATCATAATGATTACATCGACGCATTTGGGTATAAATTCAATAAATATTATTCCTGTCTATAGAAATATGATGTGAATCAATGAGAATATATCAATATTTCTCCAAGTCTGCACATTTTTGAGCTAAAGCCCTGAGGGACGTTGTTTTGTGAATCGCTGTCATGACGACAGCACGGAGTGTTTTTTATGAATGGACCAGCTGACGCTCATAATTCATATTAAAGGTATCGACTCATTTTTTCATTTCATAACTCCTGACACAAATTAAGACATAACTGTCACTATAAGTTTCTCAGAATACAATAGTGGTCAAATACTGAATCTTGAGTCTTATATCTTTTTAATGATGTATAGTTTGTCAAGGTATAACATTAAATCTGATAGTAAATTTGATCTAAATTAAAAAAAAAAACGCTTCAGTGCGCCGACGCTCTGGTGTCGCTGATACATATTTGTTATGGTAGGAATTCAAGAGAAACTCGGATCAGAAGATCTGGTCACTTATTAGTGATAATAGTCATCATGTAGTTGAATACTTTGTTGATGCTACCTGAAGAAAGTAATATCTGATTAATTCGTTAAATATTAGTTGTTAATTTTGCAAACCAATACTGTTACAGAAGATCATGCAGTGCTGTGATACTAAGATTTTATCAAGTCATTATACTGAAAATGTTTTGACAGGATCATAAAGAACTCACACATACATCAAGAATCAGCGTATGAATCACTACAATGGTGATCAACTACTATAAAGTCACATAAAGGTTTTGTTGATTTTCACCATTGTTGAGATTCATTTGTTGATTAATGATGTCATACTCCTAAAAAAATAAACCAGCTCAAACATTTTCTTTATAATAGATATTGTTCTTAAATTTCAGATTGTAATAATATTGTTTCAATATTTTAAGGTTCATGGGGAAAAGTATGACAATCATAGACTTTATTTAAAACTTAAGCACGTCTATTTATAATGTACTCTCAACAGATATTTTCTTCTGCTTTAATTGCTATAACAAATGTATATTGAATACACAGTTAAAGCAGCCAGAGAAAATCTAATGGTATAAAATTAAAGGTCAAGAGCCCAACTGAAGCAAACACTGATCTCAATCATGGTGACATCAAATTTCTGTTAAAGTTTTTTGCACTTTATTTAAATTAACATATTTTACTTTAATTTAATGGTTTTTGTTTGGCAGCCGTAGCTGCCAGTCATTTGACCCTTTTTTTTAACGATTTTTTTTACAATGAAGGTATTTGATCATAATAATGCAGGAAATACCTGTGAAATAACAGTTTTTTGGTTTATTTAAAATAGAATATTTTACTTAAATTTTATGGTTTTTGTTTGGCAGCCTTTGCTGCCAATCATTTGACCATTTTTTTACGATTTTTTTACAATGAAGGTATTTGATCATTATAATGCAGGAAATACCTGTGAAATAACAGTGTTTTTTCAGTTTATTTAAATTTGAATATTTTACTTTAATTTTACGGTTTTTGTTTTGCAGCCGTAGCTGCCAGTCATTTGACCATTTTTTTATGATTTTTTTACAATGAAGGTATTTGATCATAATAATGCAGGAAATACCTGTAAATAACAGTGTTTTTCAGTTTATTAAAATTATGATATTTTACTTTAATGTTACAGTTTTTATGGGGCTGCCAGTCATGTAATCATTTAACTGTTTTGTTACCGTTTATTTACAGGTTATATTTGTAATTTTACATACATTTTTATGTAATTTAAGAAAATAGAAAAATATTGTATGAAAAATACAATCAATTTTCTGTAAAAAAAATGTGAATGACTGGAATTTGTCATCATTAATGTCACAATACCTAAAATATCAGCTGCATTTTAATTTTACAGATATTATTTGTAATTTTACAGTGTTTTGAGTACAATTTAAAATGAAAGAAAATGATCATCAAAAAATCACAGTTATTTTTTGTGAAATTAGGATTTTTTTTTACAGTGTGTGATTTTATAGACTAGTTTAAGGCCTTCCGACCCGAAGTCAAGAAGAAATAGCCATGGCTACAGCGACCATCTGCTTATTTAACCGCTGCTAAATAATACAAATGCATTCATATTTCAATGACCATTGGGCGCATGATGCCATATTAATATGCACAACCTGTTTACGCAAACAAATGTCGTTGGGTGTTTTTTTGGCGACCTCCCCCGAACCCGAGAGCGTACCAAAGTGCTGTTGTGTTTGGTCCCGTGTGCAGATGCGACTGAGAGGAGTGCGATAGTTAGCGGCGGCCGGAGGGCAGAAGGGCCGCTTGAGTCTCAAGCGCTCTGACAGCTCAGATATCTCCACCACACTTCCCCAGCTGACATCCTGCTACACGGATACCAAAGATGCTAATTTCAGCGGAAATTTTTGGGCCATGGATTTGTGCGTGCTCTAATGGGAGCTGGCACGGAGTTGCCTATTGTCGCGTGTGACCCCGGGCTAGTGCTTTATTAGCTCCCGCTCTCCCTAATGCGGGGCGACAGCGGGCCCTCACGGCTGTTTGGGGCCGCTTTGTAACAAATGAAAATTTCAGTGGCAAATTCTTACGCTGGAGAGGATCGATCTGTGTGTCCTCCAGCTGCAGCAAGAGAGATGGGAGGGGGGGAAAACACAACAGTTGTGGCCTCAGCGAGTGTAGCCCAGGGTTTGGAGTAATGACATTAGCCTGCTCTCGCTTGTAGGGAACAAACTGAATTGACAAGATGTGTGCTGTGAAATAGATTCAAACGCAAACAGTCGATAAGCACCACCCTGTTTTTATTGGATACCAGTGGTTTGGAGATTGTTTCCTTGTGCAGCTGCAGAAAGACCTCGCTCTTCAAAATGGCACTTAGTTGGAACTGGAAGGCTTTTGGTTTTTTGAGCCTGACGTCGCAGGAGAAAAGCATCTGTCTACTCTAAAGTCCTCAAGAACTAATAGACCGGGACCTTGTGAGATTATGAAAAGCTGAGAATGAATTAAATGGAATGTAACTTTTGGGGTGTACAATTTTCTCAGCTTTTTGCTGACAATGATGAAGGTTCCAAAGATGATTATTATTATTATTAACTTCAAATCTCAAGATGTTTTTCTTTAGAAAGTTTGGGAAGTCTGTGATAGACCGTTTTTTTTTTTATCTCCAAAGAATCATACATTCAAATCCAGAATGTTATGCAGCCAAAAGTGATGTTTAAGATGAACCACTGAAGAAACCACAGAAATCTCCGGATTTCTCCCAAGTGCAGTTGTGTTTGTGCTGGAGCGAGACATGAGAGACGATGATTGTTTGCTACTTGTGATTTCCTAATGACTAGATAACAGGCTGTCAGGCTCCTGTGAGCGCGCGGCACCCCGTCGCAAACACACGCCTGATCGCTGGTAAATATGCCTGGAGAGACAGCCGGAGATCAGGAGTTGAAACGAGGGAGATTTTAAAGACACCAGCTCTGCGTATGCTGACGGATCGTTAAAGTTTGATGAAGCGCGATCGCCTGATACTTCCCGACGATACACACACAGAACAAACGCAAACAAACCAAAAGAGCCAAAATGTCAACAACTCCGAAAGCTTCATCTGAGAGAATCTGAGAGAATGAAGAACAGAAAGCGCTTCATTAATGTCACAAGCGTCGGGTTCCTGACTGTGAAACACATCAATGATTCATTGGCTTTCACTGAACACACTCTTGCTGCTCTCACACTCGCACCTGGGCGACACTCAGGGTCTCAAATCAAGACCTTCCGTAATGCCCACATTATTTCTGTTTTCTTTACTTCTAGAAGAAAGGAATTATTGACCTGGTTTTCCCTTATTTGTCAGAGAAACTGCATCAGTCAGTGCATACAGTACTAGTCAAAATTCGGTTACATCTCTTCTGCTCACCAAGGCTGGATTTATGTGATTAAAAATACAGTAAAAACACTGAAATATTATTATAATTTAAAAAGTCTCATTATGTATGTAACACTAGTTCCCTGAAGAGGGAAGTCACGCTGCGTCGAAACGCTCTGCGTGATTGCGTCTGAAGCGCGTATGGAATCAGTCCAATGGCGTGACGGAACGTCATGTGACATCATCTACCAGCAAACTATAAAGCGTTCCCACAGCGTTTCGATGCAGCACGAGTTCCCTTGAAAGGAAACAGCTGTTTTCTATGTGAATAGTAAAGTGTAATTTATTCCTGTGATCAAAGATGCATTTTCAGCATCATTACTCCAGTCTTCAGTGTCACATGATCCTTCAGAAATAATTATAATATGATGATTTAATGATCAAGAAACATTTATGATTATTATCAGTGATGAAAACAGTTGTGCTGCTTCATATTTTTGTGGAAAGTGTGATTTTTCAGGATTCTTTGATCAATTAAAAGTTAAAAAGAGCAGCATTTATTTGAAATATAATCTTTTGTAACATTATAAATGTCTTTGATGTTTTTTTGGATCAATTTAATGCATCCTTGCTGAATAAAAGTATTAATTTCTTTAAAAAAGGTCAAACTTTTGAGCGGTGCACTGTGGGTCAGACTGGTGTGATGTCAGATGTCAGGGGTGAGAGCAGCTTTTGAGGGGTGATGGGTTTGTGAGAGGTGATCACATGTCCTGTCAGCGCAGAGAGAGAGGGATGAGTGTGTCTCTTGCTCTCTCTATCGCTGTCCGTCAGGTGTTAGATTGCCGTATCCCTGATCCAGACTCGCTCGCGTCTGTCATCTCTTTCCCTTCACAGGCCCCATCAAAACTTCAAAATAAAAAAGCTGTGATGCTTCCCACAGGAAATATTTCCTTTTGCTTTTCCTCCCTCACTTATTCTCCTTCCATTTCTGTCTGTCTCTCTCTCTCTCTCTCTCTCTTTACCTTTTCTTTTTTTAACGCGGCCTTGCTTTGATCAAACGCGTCCCTGCCGGGTCCTCGCGCCTGTGAAATAGATGACAAAAAAACACATTATTTCTCTGACTATAAAATGTTTAGTCGAGGGCAAGTGCCTTTTCCTATTGCATGAGTGTGTGTGAGTGAGTGAGTGAGTGTGTGTGTGTGTGTGTGTGTGTGTGAGTGTGTGTGTGTGTATGTGTGTGTGTGCGAGGAAAGACGGATGAGACAGGGCTTCAGGAAGGCTAACAGCAGGGCACATCACTATCATTGGCTCATGTCACACACACATGATGGATGACCCGCGTGAAACAGCCAGTGACACCTGACAGAAACACACTCACGCTCACCGTCGCGCTCTCAGTGCTCGTCCACGGCTCCATTCTGTTGAAATGAACGCTGGTAAAACCCCTGTTCAATGCAAGGCCATTATGGCTAACAATAAATTTGTATTTGGTAAATATTTAGTTTGCATATTAATTACAAAACTTTAAGGAATAGTTGACTTAAAATGTGAATATTCTGTTGTTTTTTGAGCTTGATGATACTTCTTTTGTGTCACTGAGATAGCAGAATACAGGTTATGAATGACACGAGGGTGAGTCAATACTGACAGGTTCTGCTCAATTTCATTCTGTCAATCAATGCTGTCGTGATGTAATGGAAGTAGCGTCAGATCCTTTCTTTCTTCCATATTGTGACTTACGAGCACAACAGATTATCAAACAAACGTATCGAAGAAATGTAGTGTTTGATTTGGTTCATTGCGTCAGTCGTTGATTGGATGGAGGCAGATCTGAATGTGAGCTTGTGGCCAATTATAAGAAAGGGACGGGGCTTAATCAGACTAAATGATTGGAGAATCCTGCATACGTCCGCAAAGAGAAGACTGACGCTTCACCAGGAGATCCAGTTATGACCGTTTCATCAAAAATAACAGTTGAAAAACTAATAAAATAATAAAACATAAGCACAGATGAATTGTTCACAATAACATGAATTTAAAGGAGTCTCACAAAGCATATTCTGTCTAAAAGAAATGCAATACAAACAACACTGAAAAAAGTTGTTTATTTGCTGCTGACCATCTCAGAAAGAATATAATTTTATCAGTTTTAAAATGTTGAATGTATAAATAAAACTGGTGTCTGTTTAATAAGCCTGATTCGGCCTGCTTTCAGCTAATACATGAATAGTGTTCCATTCACTCGCCAATTTAGCGCCGGTCCACTAAAAGCCCTGTGCTTGTGTTCCTCTGTGTGTGTGTTTGAGAGCGTGTGTCAGTGGCTCTAATGAATTGAGATGAATGTCGTTTGTCTGCAGGTTCAAGCACAAACGAACGAGGCTTTTTGCTGGCTTCTTAAAAAGCCCTGTTTGCTCTCAGACGCTTTGTTTTCTGAGGAACCCAGTAAATAAGCGCAGCCGTACACATTAATGTGACTTTGCTCCCCGAGTCTCTTCATTACTGGTAAAAGGCAGTGATTGTATGTGCTCCGTTGATGGACATGGAAATAAACAACATCTTTTATATCACATGCTGCCTATCATGACAAACATGGAGAAGCGTCTGACACACACACTTCCCCTGAACGGGGTCTTGGGAGACAGATATCACACAGAATGACAACAGTACAATATCTCCTGGTGTATGTCTTCTGATGTCAGGATGAGATATGACCTGGACCTGCTCTGGAAAGGTTTGCTGATTCACCCGTTCACTGTAATAACCGGCTTGAAAGGGTAAAGTCTTGTATGTCAGTGAGTGACTGACGAAACCAGCTCTGGTAAATGTCACATTTAAAATAATACATGAGAAATAAAAGTGCAGTTTACAGAGGTGATGTCATCACAAGACTCAAAACAAGACAACAAGGAAGATGTCCAAGAGTGTGTGTGTGTGTGTGTGTGTGTGTGTGTGTGTGTGTGTGTGTGTGTGTGTGTGTGTGTGTGTGTGTGTGTGTGTGTGTGTGTGTGTGTGTCTGTCTGTGTGTGCGTGTGTGTGTGCGTGAATGTGTGCGTGTGTGTGTGTGTGTGTGTGTGTGTGTGTGTGTGTGTGTGTGTGTGTGTGTGTGTGTGTGTGTCTGTGTGTTGTGTTATGCTCTGCAAGGGCAGTGCTTTTGTACATTAGTGCCGTTGTGATTCGATTACTTGGTGAAATGTAATTTTGGCGTGTTGCTGTTAGTGGTGTCACACACAACACAACACACACCGGAATCAGATTAGAGTATTAAAATAAGCCGGGTTTGATTGCACAGGGATACCAGCACCTCCTCCTGCAGGAACACACAATAAATCAATTAACTCTCATTCCTTCCTTCCTTTCCTTCATTCCATTAAGACATAAACCGCATTACGCAGGTCTCATTTACAGGAACGTCAACGGTTTAAACACTGATTTATTCACAAAATTAAAAAAACTTTCAACAGCTGCTGATTATATTGATAAAGTTCATTGTGATACATTTTTAAATAAGCAGTACGAGAGGTATGAGAGCCGGGTAAGACAGGGTAAGATGAGCCACACACCTTATTTATTTCTCTTTACCATAGATACCACAAAATCTCGTCTCAAATGCCTATGCTATTTTTAATTTTGTCATTTGAATATCAACATTTGTGCGATGTGATCAGTCCAAACCGTTTATGATGTTACAGGGTTCTACGCTAAGGATTTTCCCAAGGAGCACATGTGCTCCTAAATGAAAAAATGTAGGAGCACACAAAAAAATTTTGGAGCGCAGTGAAAAATGTTCAAGTAACAGAGTTTAACAAACTATTTATCATGTACATATATATACTACGTGTGTGCTCCTCTTTGTGTTCTACTATGGTGTGAAACCATTGGAGGACTATGGAAGTGATGACTCTTGTATCCTGCACAATACTGAAACAGATGTTTTGAAAATTTGACACATTGAAAACAGCTTTTAAAACACGGATCACTCATCACAAAAAAAACTTTACTGTGAGTGGTGTAGGGCTGCAGCTATCGATTCTTTTTGTAATCGATTAATCTAGCACTTAATCGACCGATCAATTGAGTAATCTGATTTTTTTTGTGTGTGTTTTATTAACAGAATAGTTATATTAAACTTGTGTCTATTTCAGTTAAAACTGTTATAAGTTATATACTATAAGTTATATAGTATGCAAGTTATAAAGCTATCTCATATGTGAATTTTCCTTTAAGATGTAATAATATAATCACTTAAATACGCATATTAGTGTATTCTGGTAGTTTAACGCTGAAGAAGAGCTGTAACGTGACTTGTTGAACACGCATTAAAAGCTGACGCACTTTTTGTTCCGTGCGTTTTAACTGAAAAATGAGTAGGCTACTCCGAATAAAAACCAACAGGCTGGGGACTTTCATTTTTTGTTGTTGTCTGTATTTGGCAGACGTGAAATACAAACAAGGTCTCGCAAAGACTGCAATACAATATTTGTTCCTCCATCACGTCCCGGTGTATACAGTGAATGCATGCTGAAATGATTGTTGCGTGGCTACATAACAGTTTAAGCATATATGTGATGCATTGCTGCAATTGTTCTGACTGGCGTGTGTGTGTGTGTGTGAAGGGGTTCTTTTTTTAGGCTATACTCTTGCAATTGAACGTGATAGTTACGTTTACTACTTAAAAATGTCATCAAAGGTAAAACTCATATCTAGTCAAACCGCATCACGACATCGCTACAAATACAGTATGGGATTAAAATCAGCGAACATCAATAGGCTTAGACTACGTTACCTTGTTTCAGCGATTTAAGTGTATTAAGTGAATTAAGTGTGTAATGATCCCACACTTTAGACAATTTCTGCTGTTTATTCTCCGCCATCGCGCCAACTAAATTCAAAATATATGCTTCCTGAACAGGTCCGTGTGAATAAACGGTCCATGTGAAACAATCAAATCCCTGCGCCGTGCGTATAGTGCGCGTCATAGGAATTTAACAAGGCTTCGAGGCAGAGTTTTTGCCTCGAGGAATTTTTGTAATCGAGTAACTCGATTAACTCGAGGAATCGTTTCAGCCCTAGATTGGTGCTTATTTGCTTAACCAGGGATGGATTCACTCAAACAACCCAACCACACCTGATGTAAACAAGAACAACCCAACCACACCTAGGCTAATGTAAAAAAGACTACTGAACAGTATTAACGTGTAGGCTACGCCGGCGACTTGATGCAGAAGTGTAAATCACACTTCACAATCACTTCAGTAAACATTTGAAAGATCACTGTAGCACGCAGGCTTTTTTATGTCCCGCCCCATCCAGGCTGTGACTGGTGAGTTTACGAAAAGTTATGGTAGGTTGTAGTTACTCGCACATTGTGCTCGTAAACCATTTTTCCGGTTCGCACGTATCGATTTTTAGGGGCATATGCGAGCAAAATGGCCGCACTGTAGAGCCCTGTGTTAAATTGATGTAGTTTTGTGTCTCTAGAAAATAGTGATATATGGCATTGTATTATATTGAATATCAAAGTTTTTGTGTCTACTTGTTAATGAGACATTTGTGAACTCATTAATGTTTTTAGATTTGTGGAGTAAAATTTATAGTTTTTATTTGGAAGTGAAAAGATAAAATTAGACCTTTGGGGTAAGATATGCCACCAGAATTGGAACAAAAGGCCCGGAGTGGCATGCTCTTACTACTGTTGTTGTTCTTGTTATTAATTCATTAATTTAATGCTTATTGTAATTCATGGGGTTATTATTTTTTCTGTCATCTTCACTTTTCATTAAAACCTATAAGCTAATTGAGTAAATTAATTTTCATATAAATATTGAAATATTGAATTCGCATTGTTGATTTATGACATATCTTCTTTTTTAAACATGGCCAATTAAACGTTCAGTTCTGATTGTTATTAACATTATTTATTCGAAACAGAAATATTTTGTAACATTATAAATTTCACTTTTGATCAATTTAATACATCCTGCTGAATAAATGTATAATTTTTTCCCAAAAAATAAAATCGTACTGATTCTGGTTGATCATTGGTTTTATTGTGCAGTCAAATATATCATCATAGTAAAGTATTTAAAGGTAACTTGTGTACTTTCTATACAAGTGTCACCAACCAGAACTGCAAAAATGATTTAACACTTTAACTTTCTCCATATGCCAAAGCTTTTTCTGAAGATCCTGTCCTTGAGCAGTATACACTGTACATACCCACGTGTTTTTGTGTAATCTGCTCATCATATACGCGCTCATGGCCGTGTAGGAATATGCAAAAGGCCTGTTGGTTTGGGGTGTGTGTGAGCTTCATGTGGGCTGGTTAATTAGCTGAGACAAATAGAGAGTTCAGGAGCCATCTGTGGTGGAGAGCGAGAGTGTGTGTCTCCATCTGATGGTCTCTCAGCTTGAGCTGTCTGTTGCTTCAGTGGACAGTCTCGCAGCTTTAAACTCCTCATCAAAATCAGTGAGATGCTGATGAAGGACTGTAGAGAGAGAACCTTTATATGTCACCTAAACAAGTGTCAGGATGTCTTGTGCTGATGCTGGTTTGAAGTCAACTGCACCATCTTGCATGATTTATTCATAACCATAAATTCATCAGTAGTGTCAGTCTCAGAGATATGTGGAGATCATTGTGGAGGATCTCTACACTTACACAGAGCAGAACAAATAGAAGAACAGCTTTCTGTTGTCCCCTCCAGTAAAAAATAGACGACTGACTTGTTCTATGTACGAATGAGATATCTCAACGCTTTTCTGTGGAGCCAAATGTATCAGAAAACACACACACACACACACACACACCCGCACGCACGCACGCGCAGTCGCGCACACACACCCGCACGCACGCACGCGCACACACACACACACACACACACACACACACACACACACACACACACACACACACACACACACACACACACACACACACACACACACACACACACACACACACTAAAGGACCATATGGATTTTTTTTTTTACTGCAGTAGTGCACTTACAGTAAACATTAACTTTAATTAAAAATGTGTTAAAATAAAAATACATGTGATCTTTTTAAATGAAATAAATTTGATTCAAACTGACTCCAGGAACATTTACTGATGATAAAATGAAAATGAAAAAGCCCTCATTCAGAAATCATGAGCTCATTAACATATGACCACCATTTACATAGCAACACCTATTCAATGTCACATGAAAGAGGTTAGCCAATTGTAGCATTAAAGTAATTTACATAGTCAAGTCTTAAAGGTATAGGTTTATTAGTAATGCTCAGAGAATGTAGAAAATGGTCATGAAAAACTAAATTATGACTTTTTGACTAGCCTTAATAAATGGACTTCAAGTGTTCTGCAAAATATGGCTCTTGCAGATATTCAGCATGCAGCTATTAATAAAATTAAACTAATTAGGTCTGATAAAATATTTCCTTTTTGATTCTATGTGACATTGGGATTGTTTGGATTAAAAAAATTATAATATATATATATATCTATATATATATATATATATATATATATATATATATATATATATATGTGTGTGTATATATATATATATATATATATATATATATAGTTTCATGTGAGGTTTATCTTTATTCTGCCAGAGCCCCCGAGACCCATCGCTCCGCCTCAGCTGCTGGGCGTCGGGCCAACATACCTGCTAATCCAGCTGAACGCTAACTCCATCTTTGGGGACGGCCCCATCATCCTGAAGGAGGTGGAGTACAGGATGACTTCTGGAAGCTGGACAGAGACACACGCCGTCAACTCGCCCAATTACAAACTCTGGCACCTGGATCCCGACACAGAGTACGAGATCCGAGTGTTGCTGACCCGTCCAGGAGAGGGGGGAACCGGACAGCCCGGGCCGGCTCTCATCACCAGAACCAAGTGTGCAGGTTAGTCTGCTCGGCTCCCCCACACCAATCTACGCATTGGTGCCATGACATTTTTAACAAGTACATATTCATTTTGTTGCGGGAGGTGCTCACGCTGGCAGCAATGAAAGCACTTATTTTTTGCTTGCGCTATTGCCACATTTCAGGGATCATAAAATATTCCTTTGGACTTAAGGATCTGGCTCTTTTGTGAGCCAGTTATGGCTGATTTCTGGGGGCATGGAAGAAGTTGTTGGGGAGTTTTGGTCTGCTTCCGGTTTACTTTCAGCAAGTAGCTTTTGGTATGTGGGCTAAAAGCAGCCGAAATACAACCAGATTCGGCCCAATACCAATTTGCTATCTGGGAAGCTTTGAACGGCTTAGTCTGACATGCTTGTTAGCTGATTAACTGCCAATTCTTATTAAAAATGAATGAATTCTAGTCGCATTACGTTTGCAACTGTTGTGCAAATAGCCATTACCCAAAAATAAAAATTCTGTCATCTTTTCTTCCAAACATATATGATCTTCCTTCTGTGGAAAACTATTTTGTCCGCACAATAAAAGTCAGTGGGGTCCAAAACAACATTGACTTTCACTGTATGGACATTTGTCATACAGGTTTGTAATGACAGGAGGTTGAGTAAATGATGACAAAATGTTCATTTTTGGGTGAATTGTCCCTCGAAGTGTAAATACAGGAGGTTTGCACCTAGTTTGCACAGGTGTTTGGGTGTACTTCTGAGTACATACTCCTGCTGTGATCATACACACATTAACACACACAAAAGAGACAAAATGCAGACTTTGGGCTCCCCTGGACCAGATGGAGGTTCGGTTTCAGCTGCAGTTTCAGAACGAACCTTAAGCGACATTGAAACAAGGGTCTTCTTGTTTTTGCAGCAGCACACCTCTAGTGAAAGTGTTTTTTTCCCTCTCTCTGTGTTGTATTTGCACATAAATAATTGCCTGGAGCTTCTTCAGAAACATAATTGGAAAACAAAGTAAACAAGAGAGAGTGTGGAGCTGTTATCATCGATGCCATTCACCCTTAAGAGCCGTGTGTGTGTGTGGTGTGTGTTTATATGTTAATCATGACTCAAACCATGCGCTGTATACCACCGCCCTTATAAAATTGGAAGCGTATAAGAGTAAACACTGTCACACTGCATATAAAGGCCTTGTGCCTTCATTTGAGCTCTGTGATGCCATTCTCTCTGCGGGTTTCCATGGTGCCCGTATTAAACGTGGCAAGACTCAGTGAGAACAGATATACAGCTAGTATGAGGAGGCACGGCGCAACGACCGTCATCCGGAGAGAGAGAGCAGCGTATGCATGGTTTCATTACAGAGAGTTTCTCTGTGTCCCTAGTGGCGGCACAGTATGCCGGCCCACTCGCTCGCTCTCTGATTGAAATTCAAACAGGAGCCCCTCTCCCCCATCAATCGCATTTGAACTTTCATATTATTATTATTTTTTTCGGCAAAAGACGTTTTCCAGGTCTGCTTTAGACGTAGCTTTAGATGGAGAGCTCTCTGGGTTTTTCATCTCCTTCTAGCCAATCACACGCTTATCTCACCTCGGACAGGGAGAACCGAGTGGAACCGGTGAATTTACACAATTACATTTAGATTGGTGCCAGTCTGCCCAAGTGCTCTGTTTAAATTCACATTCTCTCTCTCTCTCTCTCTCTCTCTCTCTCTCTCTCTCTCTCTCTCTCTCTCTCTCTCTCTCTCTCTCTCTCTCTCTCTCTCTCTATCTGTCGGTTAGTTTCCAGCTAAACCTTATTGTCTGGCGCTTGTGTGGCGTGTGCATATTTCACATTTATCAATATTATTATGTTTGGCAGCATAGTTTATCTTGGTTGCGGGTATGCATTTTGAAAAGGGCGACAGAGAGGAGGCGTAACTTCCTGAAAGAACAACGTCTCTTGTATGTGTCTGAGCACAAGCCAAACACACTGATTCTTTCCACTTAAAGACTGAAGTCTTGTGTGTGTGTGTGTGTGTGTGTGTGTGTGTGTGTGTGTGTGTGTGTGTGTGTGTGTGTGTGTGTGTGTGTGTGTGTGTGTGTGTGTGTGTGTGTGTGTGTGTGTGTGTGTGTGTGTTTGAGCTCATAATTAGGTGTGGCTTTATCATAACTGAGACCTCTGAGATCAGCAGAAACCCCTCAGGCCTTAACAGAGTTAAAAACTATTGCTCAGATAGTCCCACTGCTCTTTTGAAATTTTCCAGGTTTTTTCCAAATACCTGGTTAAGAACACTATCTGTCAGCATCACCATTCATCTCAAAGGCAGTCACTCTGTTTTCAGACATGCAAAGTAACAGAGAATAAAAATATAATGTGCGATTTACTGAGGCGGTTTTCAGTGAAAATCTCCAATTCATTTCCAGTTAATTTTCTTGCTTTTTAGAAGACATGGATTTGATATTAAAGCTATATTATCACATTTTAACCATGACATCTCTCAGAATAGTTTTGGCATGTTAATGAATATGGCAGTGTTAATGTATGTGGAATTAGCGGAATGAATCTGTCACGCTGCTGGAGATCTAGTATGGACTAATAGATACACAGACACACTGCTGTGAGCATATAAGATAAATAGACACACAGTACATAAATCCATCAGCAGATCTAGGCAGGTGGAGCTGGCAAGGTGGAGGGGTTCAGATGAACTCTGACTAGTTTTGAACAAACAATGAACCTGACTATTTGAAAGTAGAGCAAGTATTCTCATTGGCTGCAGAATCAGCAGAGGCCAATCAGCTTGTGTCATGTGGTAATGATGTGATTGCTAACCAGTGTTAATTTCGTTAACGAAAACTATGACGGAAAATGTTCGTTGACAACCTTTTTTTCCCTAAGACAAGTCGATGAGAGATGACACCCACGTCATTAAACAATAACTGTGACTATATCAACACATGCAATATCGTTGACGGAAAAAGACAAGACTGATGGGTTAAAAAAAAAACTTGACCAAAACCACTTGTTTTTGTCGAATAAAGGAGACGACAACACATTACAGTCAGACTGTGTTTGCGAGCGTTCATGCTTACAGTTGCCAGATTTCAATTATTTAAACCCCCAGTCAGAGCTTTTCTGGTAAAGTAACACGTTCCCTTTCGAGGGAACTCGCGATGCGTCGATGACGCTTTGGGAACGCTTCCAGCGTGAATGCGTCTGAAGCATCTATGTCAACTAGTCCAATGGAAGGAATGAACGTCACGGGCGGGTGACGTCACGACCAGGAAAGGATGAGAGCACATCCGGTGCAACCGGCATTAGCTTCTGTTGCCTCAGCAAGCGATCTGTGTCAAACTGTCTCTTATATGTACTGTTGTCTGTCTGATATATATATATATATATATATATATTAGGAGTGTAAATATTAATCGATTCGTATCAATGCATCGATTATACAGCCGACGATTCGATGCATCGATGCGTCCGCAAGAGTATCGATTAATGTGTTTGTTTTGCCGCCTGTCTATTTTCAGCATCCGCTCATATGCATACAAACGACTGTTGTTATGCACTGGGCTAACGTTAGTTAGTCACCGAACTAAACTGCCAGTGTGAATGCACCCTCAATCACTTAGTCGGCGAATTCCAATCTAGCAGTTACTAACGTAAAACAAACAGGTGCTAACGTGTACAAAAGGCTACTTCAACAGCTTACTTGAAAAGTCTAGGGTGCTTTCACACCAACTCGGAACGGAACGGGAACGGTTCCTATGAAAAATCGCTAATTATGTAAACGCTGTCTGTCATGCGGACCCGGGTGCGCACTGGGGTACCAAACCCGAGACTGCCTGGAGGAGGTGCGCTGAGTTCGGTTGCACTCGAACCGTGCCGCGGCTCGCGTGAATGTGAAAGCATCACGGACTCGGGTGCGCACTTGTTCAGGAAGTAAGTGACATGCGCATGCTTTTTAGCTGATTATGATGTATTTAGTTAAATAAAACACATGTAAGGGATGATAGTGTTGATAATTTACCTTGGATAAGAGCGAGAGTGAGTCTGCAGTGTATTCGCACACACATAGCGCGTGGACTCAGGGCAACAAATTAATGGAAATCCACTGTCTCCAGCATTTGCAATCAGCAAAAAGCCAAATGCGACACACAGTAAACCGGTGTTGTTCACTCAGCTGTGCATAATAGCACCAAATAAAATAAAAAAACACAATATATTGACCCGCGTTCTGTTTTCTATCATAATACGTGCACGTTTGCTATGACGTAAGATGCACGGAAACGCACCATGATTCGATAGAATCAAGTTTTGAATTGTATGAAGTAACTGTTATATTTGCTGTTCTATTTGCAGTGCATTTAGCACAACATACACATTATGTGAATAGAATACTGTTCCTGTATTCTCAATAAAAGGCAAATTATAAACATTCCTGTTGATTTATTTGAAACTTAATAGATATCATGTAAAAATATCGATTATTGAATCATATCGAATCGAATCGTATCGCTGGGAATTCTGAAGTTTCGAAAATAATCGAATCGTTGGCTTAAGAAATCGGTATCGTATTAAATCGTCATGTAGGCTCCAATTTACACCCCTAATATATATATATATATATATATATATATAACGAAACAATTGCACAAACTCTGTGTTCTCCCTGCTCGCGTTATTTAACGAGTGGGGACACACACAAGCTTTGTGTGATGTGTTTGGGAGTGGAGCATGCAGGGCTGATTGCCGACATTGTAAGAAGCTTCCGCTTGCAGCTCTGCTCCCGCCTGTCACTTTTCGAGGAAAGTGGCCAGGCTCGCGATTCTCAGGGTGCAGGACCCGCGTCTGCCGAGGCAGCGCGGAGAATACATTCCTGTGGATCGCAAATGGATCTCTTTACGGGGTTGGAGACGGGTCCGCGGATCTTATCTTCTCCCTTTCCCGAGGGATCCATTGTTCTCTCGCCGGTATCGGAAGCCCGCGCTGCGGTCTCTTCCGCCCGTGGAGAGAGATCAATGTTTCTGTGCTCTACCTCCGAGGAGGTACATGTGCTGGGCATTAAAAGTGACACAATCATGGGGGAAGTGGATTCACCATCCCTTTCCCCAGCGTATGAAAAATATATACATATATATATATAAATATATAAACTATATATAAAAAGCTGGTGGAGGTGATTACTAGGCTGTAGATAAATGAAATATTTAATGGCCAGCAGAAATAAGGGGGCTCGTCCTAAAAATAAAAATAAACGAGCTTCCTTCCCTCTATTTTCTCACCTCCATCACGGGGCCTTCCATTTTTTCCCGTTCTGCACAGCGAGTGGTCTAGATCATGGAAAAATCCTTACTCTTCTTGTCTTTCAGTCCCCAAGTTCATGTATATTCAGATATTAGGGGGTTAAGAGAGTATGGCTATGGGGCAATACCCCGGGCAGAACAGACGCTTATGAGGTATCTGTCTCCTTCGTCCCCGAAGGCCTTGGCTTCTCTCACTGAACCATTAAAGAAAACTATTTTTAAAATAATGGGAAAAGCATATATGGCAGTGGGTCTAGCAGGAGTCTGCTTGCACACTATAGCACTGCTACAAGCATATCAGGCTGACCTGCTGGGGTATTTGGACAGAAGTGAGGGAGTTTGGCCCGATGGGGTTTGAGAACTTCGTCGGGCCAGAGATTTTACAGTCAGAGGCGTTAAAAAATCTCTCCCTCGCTATGTCCAATCCCCTGGGGCTGCTGGGCATGAGCAGCTCTAGCCGTCTAGTTTCTCATACGCAACACAGCAGCCAAATCCTTCCAAGCAGAAGCCGGATCCGAGGACCGTTCTTCACGCTGAGAAGGCTTCGGCTCAAAAGAAAAGGTCTTGGCACCACCGGCGTCAGACCGGTGAGGGCAGCCCCAACCGGGGTGGAACGGTGTTCACCTCATTATACGGTGCCCGTTCCATCTCGGTGCCCTCATGGGACCTTTCTGCCAACCCCGCCACCCTTGGTGCTTCGGGGCGCAGCGGTCTCCAGCGAGCTTCTGGCGCAGCGTCAACTCGACATTGCGTCAGACTCGCGCCCTCTGAGGGGGGTTCGAAAACAGTCAGTTCGGGTAGTTCCTGCCAGTATGCTTCAGGTCCCCTGTGGCTGTCTCAACTACACCAGAGACCAGCCTCGAGGGCATGGTTCCCTTGGTAGATTTTTCGGCAGCGCGGAAGCTACTGCCAAATATATCTCTATGGGTTCTGCAGTTAGTAGTAAGAGGCAGATTCCAATTTGGTTCTCGTCCTCCAGGCTACAATGGGGTGTTGCTCACGCTAGTGCATCCCAAAGCAGGCTCTGGTAATGGAGCAAGAGGTAAAGGCCCTGTTAGCAAAGAAAGCTATAGAGCAGGTGTACTCACCCGACATTGCGTCGGGTCTTTACAGTCGTTATCTCATTGTTCCAGAAAAGGATGGAGAATTGCATCACATACTAGATCTTCGTCTGTTTGAGTGTTCGGTGCTGGAACTCAAGTCCAAGATGCTGACACTCAAACAGATCGTGACTCAAATCAGATCCGAGGACTGGTTTGTCACAATAGATCTGAAAGATGCATACTTCCATATCTTCATCCTCGCTCAGCACAGGAGGTTCCTGAGGTTTTCTTTCAGGGACAAAGAACACCAGTATCAGGCACTTCCTTTCGGTCTAGCTCTATCACTCCGCACATTGACAAAGCGCGTAGATGCAGCTCTGGCCCAGCCAGGCTGCAGTGCATACGCATTCTGAATTGCATAGACGACTGGCTGATTCTAGCGGAATCAGAACAGTTAGCGGTTTGGCATCGAGATGTCGTCCTCGCTTATATGCGAAGGTTGGATTTGAGGCTCAATGCCAAGAAGAGTGTGCTTTCTCCAGTACAGAGGACCATTTTTCTTGGAGTGGTCTGGGACTCAGTCACGATGCGAGCCGTTCTGTCGCCCGCTCGTGTAGCTGTTATCCTTACTCCCACAAAAGAGCTAAAGCTAGGCCAGTCACACACTGTGAAACAGTTCGAAAGACTCTTAAGTCTCAGGGCAGCAGCGTCCATTGTGATACCCCTTGGCCTGCTGTACGTGAGACCTTTGCAGTGGTGGCTCAGGACCAGAGGGTTCTCCCCGAGGGGAAACCCACTCTGTATGATCAAGATCACGCGGCAGTATTCCCGCGCCTTGGTTATATGGAGGAAACACTAATTCTTGTCGCAGGTTCCGGTGTTGGGAGCTCATCTCTACAGATGCTTCCCTCACCAGCTGGGGAGCGGTATTGGAAGTGCCGCTCAGCTCAGGGCCTGTGGAGGAGTCATCATCTCTCTTGGCACATGAATTGCCTTAAGATGATGATCGTCTTCAATGCGTTGAGATATCTACTCCCAGACCTGAGGGGCCATCATAGTTTGCTCTGGAACTGTGACTGTTAGGCCTCAGGCCATAGTTCCCTGAGAAAGGGAACGAGACGATGCGTCGCCCTGCCATACTTCCTGCATCCCTGTGATCGACTTCGTATTGATCGGCCCGTGACGTTCATTCCTTCCATTGGACTAGTTGACATAGATGCTTCAGACGCATTCACTCTGGAAGCGTTCCCAAAGCTTCATCGACACATCATGTCATTCCCTTTCTCAGGGAACTATGGTTACATTCGTAACCTGAGACGTTTTCTACCCGTTCTTTTCAATAGTATCTGGCAACCATGCGCGCGCTCTCTCTACACTGCTGTAGAAGCGCAGATAATCTGAAAAAACAGACAAGTAAACTGGAGTTCAGCGATCTTCAGATATTGTACTTAAATTAAAGTGTCATTCAGTCTTGTCTTTTTTCTTTCACGAGTCGCTTGCGCTGTTTATGCGACTAAATCTGCGATCAAAATGCAGGCTGATATCCAGCAGTTTTTTTAATGTTGATCATATTGTACGAACAAAAATGCAATGTTTCCTGAATATCCACACGATTTCAAATGTGACATTGATTTTATACAACAGTTCAACAAACAAAAGGGTAACATTAAGTGATGTACTAAATTTAAAACATTATTGTCAGTAGGCATATTGCTCTATTTTGCAACGAAGGCCACAGCAGAACTGTAGCACACAGTGGTGATTCGTGAACGAATATGTGGCTTTGAACGAATCGTGAGATTCAATGATCCATTCATAAATACAGCCACTTGCTTCGTTACTGAATGAATGAATGACTCGATGACTCACTCATAAAGACAGTGACTTACCGCCACCTTTTGGTGATTTTAATTTAATATTTAAAAGTATCACTTAGTTTTTACCAACAATCCATATTTATTGAACATTGTTTTATTTAAATTATTTTTTATTTTTAAAGGTATTTTTAAAGGTAAGAAATGAACTGGAAAAATCGATTCAAGGGGGCAAATATTCCCTTAATGGAAAAGGTGTGACTGCAGTCCAAGTGGAAGAGTACCTGGGGGTACTCTAAAAAACTGGAACTAAGGAAAAGGGATATGTAGAATTGCACAAGTGCTACTGCTGAAGAGTGCAATGTAAATACAGCCTGTTACCTTGATTCAAATTTCTTATAAGCTTAATTGAACTGGCCTAGAGAGAAAAATTGTAATGACATTTTTTGTCTACAGACAACAGTCCAAAATTAATGTCGGTAACTGCAGTTTGACTAAAAGTAATAACAAAGTTGACAAAAAATGCAATGACTTTTCGTTAACTAAAACTCGATTAAAACTATGAAAGACAAAATTACTAAAATGTGACTAAGACCAATAAGCATTTTCGTCTGAAGATGAGGACTAAGACTAAATCAAAAATGGCTGCCAAAATTAACACTGTTGCTAAAAGATTGCATTAAGGACTTATCATCCTGCACCATCTGCAGTTTCATGACTGAACTAGATATTAAAAAAAATTAATTCCTATAGGCTGATTATTCTGAGCACAGTTTGAGACGTTGTTCTGAAACTAGAGGAAACTAGTAAGATTACAGGTGGCTTTTTGTCAGGAGAAACGTATAAGAAGCAGTAGCCTTCAGCATTTGCTCTCAATTTAATAATGTTGCTGTGTAGGAAAAACATTTGAGATATTAAGATTATCTCATTTGTGATTTGTGAATATAAAACTAGATTCAGTTCCTCCTGATGTCATGGGAATGTAATATTTTTCAATACACAAAGTTACAACAGCAGCACTGATCTTTCTGCTCAAGAACATTCCCTTTCTGCTGAACTTGTGGGCTGGAAAAGGTTATGTATGATTATTATTTTATTTTTGTAGACACACTGCATGTAGAGACAAAAAATGCATTGAATGCAGGTCCTATGTGCACACGTGTCCTGATTATCACTGCCAAAAAAACCATTATGACAATGTTCCAGACATATCTCCCCCTGCCTTTTTATTTTGTACAAATGTCAAGCTATTTCCCCAAAATAGCAAATTGATCATATTTCCCATGATTCCCTGCTAAATAAATGAGATGTCAAACATTGCCTCAGTCATCACTGTACAAGTCAGTGCAATGTCTATAATGATGTCTGGAGAAATAAGCGCTAACTCGAGATGGAATTGAATCAGTGGCCTTTGCTCAACACCGCTCAGATGAAACACAGACAGACGTCGACGCAGACTCTCAGGGGTTTTATTGAACACAGAAATGGCTTTATCACAACTAAAAGGTATGTACTTTGTGATCCATTTGTAATATGAATTGAAGAGAACTGCCTTGTTCACTTGTGGGTCAACTGAAAGAGGTGTGGCTTTGATTCTTTCAAAGAGGACTCAAGTGTAAACACTCATAAATTGTCCAAAAAAAATCACACAACCTGTTGAATATGAGAGCTGCAGTTTAAATGTAATGTTTGGCCGTTTTGTTTCTTTTTAGCCTTGTTATCTTAACGTCAGTCATATGATATGTTAAAGCTCAAGTGTGTAATTTTGTTATGTTACAATACTTGCTCCTGTCCCAAATATAAACCTTTCATATGTTGATTCTCTTGTAGATTGTCTCTGTTCTGGCTGGTCAATGGTAGTGTTCAGGAAATCGGTCTGACAAGCATTGAAATCACACTTCAGCTTTAAATGTCTTATATCGCATTACAAATCAAATCACTCTTGTTGATATATATCGAAATAACGTCTCGGGTTATGACTATAACCCTTGTTCCCTGAGAAGGGAACGAGACACTGCGTCGTTGAAAACGACTCTTTGGGGACGCTCCCTTAGCGTGTGCCTCTGAAGTATGAATGAAACTAATCCAATCCTGATTGGTGTTGCGTCGTGACGTAACATGTGACGGCATTACCGGATGTATAAAAGAGACGCCGACACACACACACACACACACACACTAGCCTCGCGATGAAGCAAGACGCTCTAAGGCCTCTAGGGGCGTGGCAGGACGACGCTGTGTCTCGTTCCCTTCTCAGGGAACAAGGGTTATAGTCATAACACGAGACGTTCCTTTTCGAGGGAACTCACACTGCGTTGTTGAAAACTACTCTTTGGGGAACGAATGCCCACTAGGCTACGCACCGAAATAGGCCTGCCCTGGAGTGAAACTGATTCAGGCACTCAGCTAGGACGAGAGCACATGTGCACCAGGCATACTAGGGAGGTGCTGACTATAGAACCTAAAGAAAGTGTGCGGGGTAGCCCAACCGGCTTCCTCACAGATCTCCTGGAGGGGAACTCCTGAGAGGAGGGCCCTAGAGGATGCCATGCCTCTAGTCGAATGAGCCCTAATGGCCAGAGGTGAAGGCAAATTGCGCACCTCGTGAGCCGAGGCAATAGCCTGAACAATCCAATAACTAATAGTTTGCTTGGATGCCGGGAGCCCTCTCCTAGGTGAACCAAAACACACTAACAGTTGGTCCGACCTCCTCCAAGAAGAGGACCTCTCGAGGTAAATACTCAAAGCTCTGACGGGGCAGAGCAAATGAAGCTTCTCTTCTTCTGCTGACACATGAGGTAGAGGATGGAATGCCTGCAGGATCGTAGAGCTAGCCATATTAGCAGGCACTTTAGGAACATAGCCCGCTCTCGGGTGCAAAAAGTGCCAGGGTGACTATACTGGGGCGTTAGGACCCACACAGACCACAGGGTGAGCACCCCCTGCTGGCCTCCCTAAGACCTCTTCCAAAAGCAAACCTGGTTTTCTCAGGAGTCTCCCATTCAGGTACTAACCAGGCTCAACCCTGCTTAGCTTCAGTGGGCAACCAGTATTGGGCTAGAGGATGATATGGCTGCTGGCTGCCTATCACTGTATTCATATATAAGATTCTTCAGTATGATCAACAGCTATCGCGTTTCTCAGGAGCGAATTACCCTCCTCCCTCCCCAGCTCCTTCTGTCTTCATTCAGGATTTGGACCCGAGAACCACTGCCAGGTCCCAGGCAGGAACCCTGGACCTGGTTGTCGGTCTCATCTCAGAAAACGAACGACCAGCTGGTGCCTCCCCAGAGGCACATCACTCAATGGCGCGTGGAAAGCCGCAATGGCAGCCACGTACACCTTAAGCGTGGAAGGGGAGAGTACCGCAGAGAAAGGATCTTGAAGAAACTCCAGAACTGAAGCCACCGGGCAGTTAACTGGGTCTAAATCATGTTCTCTACACCAAGTGATAAATACATTCCACTTGAGGCCATATAATCTCCTAGTAGACGGAGCCCTAGAGCTAAGTATGGTTTCATCCACCCCGACGATAGACCAGCATTTAGGTACTGAACCCTGTCAGAGGCCAGACCCACAGTTTCCACAGCTCTGGGTGAGGGTGGAAAATTGTACCCTGCGCCTGAGACAACAGAGCTATCAGGAGTGAAATTATGTCTGAAAACCATACTCGGGTCGGCCACATTGGGGCAGCCAGAAGTAGACTGATGCCCTCCTGACGGACCCTCTCCAGGACTCCCGGAAGCAGAGCGATCGGGGGAAATGCGTACAGGCGAAGCCTCGGCCAGGCCTGTACCATGGCATCCAACCCCAGTGGGGCTGGATGTGAGAGGGAGAACCAAAGTGGGCAGTGGGACGTCTCTCGAGATGCGAATAGATCCACTTCCATGGGTCCAAACCTCTCCCATATCAACTTCAAGACATCTGGATGAAGTCTCCATTCCCCAGGCCTCAGCCCCTGCCTCGACAGGATGTCTGCTCCCTGATTCTGAACCCACGGAATATGCATTGCTCTGATACACAGTATTGTCCCTTGGGACCAAAGAATAACCTGATGCGCCAGTCTGCACAGAGGGGAGGTCTTGAAGTCTCTGCCCTGAAGTCTTAGTGGAGCAAATACTGCATCCATAGATTTGGTGAATGTGCGGGGAGAGAGTGCTAGGCCGAACGGAAGAACCCGATATTGGTAAGCTTCGCCCCCGAAAGCGAACCTCAGGAACCTCCTGTGACATGGAAGGATGGATACATGAAAATAGGCGTCTTTTAGATCTATCGTGACAAACCAGTCCTCGGATCTGATTTGACTTACGATGACAGGAATAGTAAGCATTTTGAACCTGTACTTCCTCAGAGACCGGTTCAAAACCCTGAGATCCAGAATTGGCCTCAACCCCCCATCCTTCTTTGGAACTATAAAGTACCGGCTGTAAAATCCGGACTCCCTGTCTGAATGAGGAACACGTTCTATGGCCTCATTGCACTTCTTGTTCCATCAACTGAGCCTGCTCTGGGACAACTGTAGTCTGCACCACCCCAGAAAATATGGGGGGGTGGGGCGGTGCCCGAACTACAGTCTGTACCCTGACTTTATTATATGCAGGACCCATGCAGATATGTTGGGAAGATGATACCATGCCTCTACAAAATCTTCTAAGGGAACCAGCCTCCCAGGCTGTAGTCGATACGGTTTTCGTTACCATAACTGATGCTTGTTTTTTATTCTTTGAGAAAAACGACGCGGAGTTCGTTCGCTGGAAGATGATGCGGCCCGAAGCGTCACCGACGGCGGGCAACTCACATCGTTTCCTTGAGGGCTCCGCTGCGAGAACAACCTCGGTTGCTCTGCAACGGAGGGGGCAGCCCTCAGAGGTCCCACCACTTTCCTGAAGCCCTCCTAGCCTGAAGGACGTCCCTCAGATCGCCCCTCTGGCTGGAGGGCTTCTGCTGGGAGCGTTTCCTTTGTTGCCAAGCTCCCGGAGGAGGGGCTCTAGAGGAAACGCTCTCCCTTTGCTCCGCACGGTGTGAGGAGCTGGCTGATGGTTGGGGCTGATCTCCTTGCCCCACCCTACTCGATTTGGACTTCGATTTACGGGGGAGGAACTGCTGGAACACCGCAGATTGCTTCTTCGCCTCCTGAAACCTGTCGACGACCGATGTAACGGCGTCGCCGAACAGGCCTGAAGGCGAGAGCGGCGCATCTAGCAAAACAGATTTGTCTTTCTCCTTTAACCCAGACAAATTCAGCCACAGATGCCTCTCCGTGGCCACCATAGCTGCCATAGAGCGGCCAATAGCGCGGGACGTCTCTTTAGTGGCCCGGACAGACAAATCTTTGGCCTTACGCAACTCCGCGACATCCTCTGGAGTTTGCCCCTCCCCCTCGTCCAAATCTTTCAGGAGGTCGGCCTGGTATGCCGGCAAAATAGCCATAGAGTGCAGACATGAACCAGCCCGACCTTCCGCCATGTAAGCCCTGCCTAATAAAGCAGATGTATCTCTGCAGGGCTTACTAGGCAGCGCCGGGGTTTTAAGGGAAAATGCCGCCTCAGGAGAGAGGTAGCCAGCTAACGCCTCTTCTACTTTAGGCATCCTCCCATAACCCATATCCCGTGCCCCCAAAACATTACTATAATCCACCACAGATGGATTGGAGACACGGGACGAATGCGGTTTATCCAACGATCTCGAGATCTCTTTGTGGATATCAGAGAAAAACGGCAAACCCCGGCGCTGAGGCTGTGACCTGTGCCGCAGGAAACGCTCGTCTAATTTGGTTTTGACTTGCGTTCCCTGCTCATCTTGTGGCCAGCTGATGTTAAGTCTGGCCACTGCACGAGTCACAACCTCCACCAGCTCCTCATATGCTTGGCCGTGAACTGGCGCGGCTAACTCACGGTCATCCCCCTCGATGCTGAGCACATCTGCCTTCTCGGAAACAGAGAGCTCAAGCATCGGGACCTGGTCGTGGGCAGAAGAAGCCGCAATGTGGGCTTCTGCACCACTCAAAGGGGCTTCGGGATCCTCAGATGAAGAATGAGAAAGTGCCTTAACAGTCTCATTCTCATCTGCAAGATCCCTCTGCGAACCCCATGATCTGAGTCGCCGCGGGACCAGAACCGAGGGGAATGCAAGCCTGACTGTGCTCAACAAAGCACGCCAGCCGGGAGCGCAGCACTCTCATGGGTAGTGCTTCACAGTCTGCACAGGCAGCTCCCTCGAGAGCTGCCTGGGCGTGCTGCGCTCCCAAACACTTCACACACAAAACATGCGTGTCCCCATCCGTAATGAAACAAAAACAGGGGTGCACACACTTCTTGAACTGTTCGCTGGCCATAATATATATATATATATATATATATATATATATATATATATATATATATATATATATATATATATATATATATGAATATAGAATCAGACAAACAACACCAAATAAGACAGACAATCTTAACAAAGAGCGCTTGCTGAAGAGTTAAAGCTAGTGTGTGTGTGTGTCGGCGTCTCTTTTATACATCCGGCAATGCCGTCACATGTTACGTCACGACCAAACACCAATCGGGATTGGATTAGTTTCATTCATACTTCAGAGGCGCACGCTAAGGGCGCGTCCCCAAAGAGTCGTTTTCAACGACGCAGTGCGAGTTCCCTCGAAAGGGAACCGAACATTTATTTTCTGACCATACAGGCCTAGTTTGAACTGTTTGTTGAAGCACAGACAGCTCTGTCACCTAATTGTAGACATTTGTCGGCTTTCTCATACTTTAAAAATGGATATATTGCAAACTTCCAATGTTGTCGGGTTCGCTTGAAAGTCGTATTCCCATGTGTCTGATAGCCAGAGGGCAGGATGTAGTGGCACATCTGGTATTTGTACTCTCTCTCTCTCTCTCTCTCTCTCTCTCTCTCTCTCTCTCTCGTACTGTGCCGTCTCTCCCCGTCATTCTCTGCCTGTAAGGCTGTGCCTTCAGAGGAGACCAACACCACAACTTGCTTTCTGACAGCAGAGGAAACAGTGAGAAAATGGTGTCTTTTCTTCACCTCCAAGTCAAATCCCATTTTAACTCAGGTCCAATAAATAATATTAACAGATACAACTTTTGATTTTGATAATGTGTTAGTACATTTTAAATTGAACATGAACTGAGATTAATGAATGCCTTAAAAAAAATTTTTTGTTAATGTGAACTAATTCAGTTTACTAATATTAACAAATTAAACCTTATTGTAAAGTGTTACTAATACAGTACTATGCTGTATACACAGCACCATTTGTAGTGAGCATGGTGGCAGTATTCCACTCTGAACATAAAGATATACTTTTCATGTCTATAAATGGTGTCAGCAATAACAGGAAGCACTGTTTGTTGAAACAGGAAGTAATAGGAAAAGTACTCTGATCTTGGCTCTTTAACCATTTTCTACAAAATGAAAACTGGCAAAGTATCTCCAATGTTGGAAATGCTTGGAGAGTCATCTATATCTAATAGTTAATGTCAAGTCAAGTCACCTTTATTTATATAGCGCTTTTTACAATACAAATTGTTTCAAAGTATCTTTACAATGATAACAGGAAAATAATGCAACAAAGTTTGCTCCTGCTGAACTGCAGATCTTTGTAATGGATCACTAACCCCCAAAAGTAAAGAAGAAGAATTGTCTGGCCAATCATGTGGAGAGTCTGAGGCTCTTGGTGACCAGAAGTGGCTAATCACAGCATCCCGGCCTAAGTATACGGATTGATGTTAGACTGCAGGGACTGGGTGTCTAGGCAACTGACAGCCACACAAGCCAAGATGAGTTATCATTATGTGGTCCACACAGCAGAGTATAATTTAGAAAATATCCCCATAAACCACTTGAAAATTAAAGCTGTGTAGATAGAGAACATTAGGGGTCCCAGCACCGAACCCTGAGGTACCCCGGTGATGAGTGTGTGGGAGTGTGTACTGAGAGGAGTACTTCTTGCTAGGACATCATTATGTTGGCCAAGTAGGATATAAACCAGGAAAGTGCTGACCTGGAGAAAATTAGCATGGAGTTGTGTGAGGATTCTCTGGCTTACTTTATGTCTTGTGGTTACAGCAAGGAAAGCAGTTTGAGTAGAGTGACCACGTTTGAAGCCAATTTCAATTAAATCATCTCATGGAAATCAGATTCCAGCACAGATAGTGAATTAGCTCTTTAGCCCAGTGACTAAGTGATTTTTGTAATCAAGTAATAGATACTGTAAAAGTATGGAAGAATAATACATTAAAGTAGGCCAAATAAACATAAATTGAAGGACCCATGTGTAAAGAAGTTTTTTTCCTGATTTTAAATGAAATTACAAGTCTAATAGTTTAATACTTTAATGCATGACGTCCATCAATGTGGACGAATCTTTAACCTTTCAAACCATCATGGGCGATTAGCTCTGACCCTTAATTCTCATAATTATATTCAAAATGGTGTATCCCCAATCTATTATATTTAACACAGATGTATTACTTTCTCAAAATACATGACATTGGAGGGGGAGGAATTACTTGGTTTTCTTTGAGTTTTGTGTGCACGCATATGGGTGTACGTGTCCAGGCTGTATGTTTTGTACTGTTTGACTTTGAACACAGTGTGTAGGTATGAGGTTGTGTGGTAGCGAGAGAGAGAGAGAGAAAAGGTGCTGTAATTATCATGAACTAAATGAGTGTGTGCGGTTATAGTGCTGATTGTGCTGAATGCAAGCTCTCCGAAGGCCCACGTGCACGACATGCTCGATTTAGCAGGCCAATTTTCAATTAAGCTACATCACAAATGAACATTGGCCATTTCAGGAAACATCGGCTTCCCATTTTTTCTGCCTATGTGGCAGAATGTGAGATTGGATGAATCTAATCGGTAATTGTCATCGTCCGTCAAGGTGAAAGCCTTCTGGGTAAGTACAATAAACAAGCCTCTTGCAGCATGCATTTTGTATTTAAGCAGACTGGTCGAAATATGAAGTTCATGTGCTCATATGATTGATTATTAGATACTGTGGTACATCATGTATCTTATGAGGGGCCATTCGATATTGATGGATCTTATATTTAAAAAAATGCTGCATGTTGCATGATAGAGTGCATTGTTTTGTGAAATGTTTATATGAAGCCAATTGTAAATGTTAAAGGCAAGTGTCTACAGCTCTAATGGTGCACTTTCAAATGAATGTTCTATGTTCAGCAGCACTTAAGCTCTATCGATAGCATTTGCGGCGTTATATTGAACACGCAAAGTTGCTGTTCACTGAAAACTTAGACAGCCACCCAACCTCTCCTTTGCGTGTTAATGAGAATCCAAATCATTCTTTTGAATGGGATCATATTTGGGTGAACTTTTCAATGAAGTTTCACTAGTAGCCAAACCTGTGCTAAATGTTGGTAGAACCGAATGTTTCATGTGTTTATTGAGCCTCAGAAAGGATAATTAGCTTAATTACAGCTTCTCAGATGTGAAGTAAAACAATACTTATTTTAGTGCTACTTTGCTTTGGGTGAATAGACTGAAGAAATTTCTGGTGGTTTGGTAATATTAGATTATTATGTGTTGTCTCTCGTGAATTACTTCTATTTAGAGGCATGCCAGCTCAGCATAAACCGTTACTTGTTTCTGATTGAAGAGTTTGTTCTGTTACACACACACTTCATTCTTTCTATCAATCTAAATTAAATGTGTTTGTGCAAGTGCTTGAGTAAATAAGTCTGGTCGTTCAAACACGTAGATTTTCACTCCACCAGCTTCGACAGTCTTTACCCCAGGACTTGTTTTGTGTTGTGCTTTGTCCACTAATGATTCCACTCCAATGCTTTGCACTCGTAGATTCTTTCAAGGCAACTGTAATAACCTCAATTTTAACATTCGATCCATTGAGGATTTTAAGAGGCCATTAAGCCCATTAGCCTGTGGTTTAAGACGATTGATTAGGTCTTGAAAGACATTGATCAGGTACCTTGAGTGTGTGTCGTGGAGGGGAATAAATCGCTGAGTTTCTCACATACTCATTTGTTTCCCTTCTCTCATTAAACGTGAATGTGTTTGTGTGAAGCACTCTTACATGTCCTAGTTTCTTCTGAGAGCGGTCGCCGCTTTACACCTCGGCTTCCTATTTTACTGTAGGAGTGCGGATCCTGTTTGTCTATTTACTCAATATTATGTTTCCCAGCCTATTTCATAAAGAACCAGATCCAGCAGACAAACATCATGAAGCCTGGAGATTATCAGTTTATGTCCAGAGAATGTTATTTAAATGGAAATTACTTCCTTCCTGCCACACGCTGTATTTTATTTGAGCTATTTGCCACGCATTGCTGGTGCTGGATATTAATGTTAATGGTACTTGTGTCTTTTCAGCATTCAGATGGGTTTCTGCACTCTTAACATATTGTAGGTGTTTATAGGTCTTTTAATGGCTTCACATGGGGGGAAAAGTTGTCATAGGAACACGCTCTGCTAGGCCATTTATTCTGAACATAAGTGTTGGCCTAATGGATCAGTGCTACCATATCTTCAACTGCAAAGCAAATCACCTTAAAGTGAATGTTTTTTTTCCCACTCCAAACATGAAAAGAAAGTAGAAAAAAAAAACAAGAAGTTTCCAGCAACAACCATTATTTTCTATTTTTTTCCACACTGAAAAGTGCTGCATGGTGCAACAAAATCACACGTAATAAAAAGAAAGTTTTACTTGTGTTTTATGTCAGATACTTTATGCTTCTAAATTACCACAATCGGTCTCTTCTCGTCTATGTTTAATATTCATAAGGAGCACTACTTTGGTCCAATGAGAATTCAGTGTGGGCTATCTGGTGCAGCAAGGGAGAAGTGGCTGACAAAACGTTGCTTGTCACAGTTGGTTAGGACAAAAACTCAAAGGCCTCGGATATGGTTAACACCATAGACAGCATAACACCAGAAATAGTCTGAATGAGCCATCGGATTGGGAACAGAACTTTCAGAATTTTAAATTAGATTGCATTCTTTCAAATTGTCAAAAACTTGTTGCAAGTGACATAGTGTTAAATTTTGGTATTCACCATCTACTTTCATAAATGGAAAAGAGCAGCATGAACTCTCTGCAAATATTCTTCTTCTTTGTTTCCTTTGCTTGTTTGTTTATTTGTAGCATCATGAGACATGAGTAGGTGATGTTTGTTTTCTGGTTGACCGTTCCTTTGAATCACCCGTCCACGTACTCTCGCCCCTGTGTTTTACTCTCTTCACCTTGGCATGCTGAGGTGGGTTTGTGCACATATAATGACATTTATTCCCTGCCCTTATTACCCATAATCCTGTGAGAGTGTAGTGGTTAAGGTGTGTGTTGACTCTGTGTGCTTATCAGGTCCTCGACAGTACTCATTTGAATTTCAAAAAAGCCAATTGGATGAACATGCTGGTGGAGTGCAGGTACGTGGTCCGTTTTACCTTTTACTGCCCTTTCATCTACCATCCGTTTCACTCTCTCTCTCTCTCTCTCTCTCTCTCTCTCTCTCTCTCTCTCTCTCTCTCTCTCTCTCTCTCTCTCTCTCTCTCTCTCTCTCTCTCTCTCTCTCTCTTGTCTCACAACGGCCTTCCTCAGGCAAAACATTTTTTTTTCCACATGCTGAATCTCAATTCAACATTTTCAATCTCCCCGCACAATAAAATCCCAATATATACCGAACTCTATGCCCCCCCCCCCCACAGCCAGTCCCCGACCCGATGAATAAATCATGACATGGAATGAGAGCCTGCGACCAAATATTACCCCATCTGAGGAAAGGTAATCTACTGGGCACGCATTCTCAGTGCTTCAGAAGTTCACTGTGCCCTGAGCAGTGTTCCTGTAAGTGTTGTCGCACAAACGCCGGGAACAGACGCAAACATATCTGGGCGAAAGATAAAGATTTCTTCAGCTTTTGAAGTCTAGCTGGATGTACATTCATTTTCAGTATAGAACTGAAGCTGTCAGGTAAATGGCAGGATGCTTGAACGGTACAGAAATTTCAATAGTTCAATTGCGGTACGTAATGAAGCCCACAGAGGTCATGCCGTACGATCTGTTCTCTGTTTTACTTCTTGTGATCTTGACAAAAGAAGTTATCTTGAGATGACGGAATGGCAGAAAAATAACAAATAAAAAACAGTTTCGTTTTGATGAACTGATATTGACAACAATGCTGATTTTTGTTGATGGGTGAACAAAACTTATTTGTATCAAATAATCACAATGAGATTTGGCCTTTTTTAACTTTTGATACAAAACAGTCTTAGCTTTAAAATTTCAAAATACTTGTGTTTTTTATTCTCTTCAATGTGTGGTGACAGATCACTGTAACACCTCAATTCAAGAACTGTTCATCTCTTCCTCTTTACTAATAGTTACAGCACCAAATAAACATGATGAACACCAGAAAGATTGTTGTAAGTTACAGAACAACCGAAATGAATCCGGTCTCATGTAATCCATTTAAACTGGACGTCAGTAAAACAGCTTGAGAACAATATGTCACGAATCCTGACTCAGAAAAGCCATTCAATGACCATAAACTCAAAAATCAACTCTAGAGAGCATTTTGATAAATAAAGGGACTTAATGCATATTCATTATATTTTACCTTAAAAATAAATCTGTTATGAAAACAAGCCTCTGTTTAAATGTTTATATTTCAACAATAAATCGGAAAAGAAACATAATTATATAAATTCATATAAAAACTGCCTTATGTGCAATTTTAATTTTTTCAAGTGTTGATCATTAGGCCTATATCTAAAAAAATAAACAAATAGCAATTGAATTAATAGATTCTAGAGATGCACCGATTGATCGTTTTTCACGTGATCGGCCGTTTCACACCAAGCGTGAGCAGCGCGGCGTGCATGTTAATCAATGATTGCATTTACACCGAGAGCAGGAGCAGCGCGTGAGCGTCGAGCAGGAGCGTCGCGTGAGCAGCAGTGAAGCGGGATTTCGGCGCAGAGTCTATTTTTGCTGCACTGCTCACGCTCAACTAAAGTGATTGTTTAGCCTGGCTGGACATGTGGCAGACGAGACAACAACTGTTTGCGAAATAAAACTTGCCATTGATGTACAATTGATTGCAATAGGCCTGTGTGTGTGTGTGTGTGTGTGTGTGTGTGTGTGTGTGTGTGTGTGTGTGTGTGTGTGTGTGTGTGTGTGTGTGTGTGTGTGTGTGTGTGTGTGTGTGTGGGTGTTTTGAGAAACTTCTTTATACTGCAAGGCTATATTTATTTTGCTATTTATATATTATTTTATTGCCATTACCTGTTTTCATACAGAAGTTTAATTTCCTAAATAAGTAAATATATCACTTTTTTTTAGATGAATATATGGAAATGAAAATGGTTCTTCCATACCATAACACTGCACTTAGATATGTGTGAATTTCCCACATCAGGAGTAATCATTTATATAGTTCTATTTTATTTAATTTGTTCAAAAAATGTTCTATGTAAAATGTTCTATTAAAGAAAAGATAGAAAATAAATATTTATGTTTGCTGTAAAGTGGTTAGAAAAAATTAAATCGGAATCGGCTAAAATCGGTATCGGCAGGACAATCTCTAATAGATTCTGCTGTTCATTTTACCTTCAATATTATAATTGTATAGTTGTATAGTATTACTTGTATAGTTTACAGCATTAGTTGAGAGATATTTATTTTTCCCTCATGTACATCCAAATTAATCGAATAGAAATCAAATCAAGAGCTTGTGAATTGGAAGCTAATCAAATTGTGAAATCTGTGTCAATACCCAGCCAAAATCATTACACATCATATGTATTTTGCATGTGACACAACAAGCAATCTGAGTATATACACAGAACATGCCAGTTCAGTTGAGGTAAATTTACATTCAAAAAACCTCCATTGTTTATTTAACTAAACATTAAAGCATTTAACTAAATATTGTAATTTTTTTTGTAATAAATATTATACTATGTAAAGCTGCAGACTCAAACCAGTCTACACAAACCCAGCACCAGAAGTGCCATCTCCTCCATGCTGCTGGTTAGAAGAGCTACAGCTTTTTAAAAACAGCTGAGCTTCTGTAATGTTGCTGGAAAAAAACAACTGACTGACATTTCTGAAACTTAGTACAGTTATACTACCAGAATAATGATTTCTGAAGGATCACGTGACACCGAAGATGCTGAAAATTCAGCTTTGATCACAGGAATAAATTAGATTTTACAGCACATTCACATAGAAAACAGTTAAAATAATATCTCAAAATATGACTGTATTTTTACTCTAATAAATGCTGCCTCGCTGAGCCTCAGAGACTCAATGTTGAACGCGAGTGTGTTTATTTGAACGCATTGCACTGCGCAGCTCACAGAGTTTATATGGTAATGTGGTCTGAAACGCAACAATAACGGCACAGCAAAAACAGAAGTGCTCTCGAAACTCAAAATTCAAAGTGCTGCTGGAAATTAATCATGCAATATGCAAACAGTGCCCAGATGAGACAGCGAGCGCATAGATGGGCAATACATTATGTAATGAATTTATCATTCTCTGTCTGAACAATATCTCCATCTGTTGCCCCGTGTTTCGTTTCCCTCTGATAGTAATAGAGCTCTCTGGAGACGGTGTGTGTGTGTGTGTGTGTGTGTGTGTGTGTGTGTGTGTGTGTGTGTGTGTGTGTGTGTGTGTGTGTGTGTGTGTGTGTGTGTGTGTGTGTGTGAAGCTGAAAGCGATGCTCATGTTCAGAGAGCGAGCTGTGGAAGGTGCTTCACCAGTCGCTTAATTGAAAATGTTGATGTGTTGATCGTTAAGGGGGGCTGCGAGATTGCCCCGTTGCTTTATGGGTAATTGATATGATGCTGCTGTGACACGCTCACTGTTTCATTTTCCCCATGGGAATAGTGTGAATTAGGTTTTTTTTCTCTTTTCTTTCTCTCCGCTCCCTCGGGGAGAGACAGTGGAAGGCGACACGCTCGTTTTTTTATGATTATCTTTTCTCTCCCTCCCTCGCTCTCTCATGTCCGCTGCCACTGAAGAAGTGATTTATTAGCACTTGTCAGAGGAGGATAAAAGGTGAAACATAATCAAGTGTGGGATGCACTAAGGCCTGTGTGTGTGTGTGTGTGTGTGTGTGTGTGTGTGTGTGTGTGTGTGTGTGTGTGTGTGTGTGTGTGTGTGTGTGTGTGTGTGTGTGTGTGTGTGTGTGTGTGTGTGTGTGTGTGTGTGTGTGTTTTTGATGCACTCTCACGCCTTGAAAGAAGAACGCTGGATCTTTTGAATTTCCTCCTCTTCCTCTCAACAAAAGCTCTGGATTGAATATTTAGGGGCTCTTTGGATTGTGTGGTTGTAATGATTAAATCCATATCATTGAGTGAACTGAAACAAAACGAGCCATTGCGATCAGTCCGACACGGGAAATTAGTCACCAGGTTTAATGAACATTCATTTATAACATTTAGTTCAAAACTGAAGTGTGGATATTTAGTAGATGCTTAAATAAAAACAACAAAACTGAAATCAAATCAGTAGTTAAACTAAATCGAATCAAGGACAAAAATATCATTCATATAAACAAACTTTCACTATTGACAATATAGCCACATTATGACACACTCATTTAGAATTAAAAAAACAAAGTATAATATTTGCCAATTTACAATGAAATGTTTCTTTAAAAGAACTAAAGTAGTTACTGGTCATTCTGGCGCTTATGTTCGCTGCTCATTTACTGTCACTTCTGCCCACACAGCCTGAAGAGTTGGTGAAAGTTGTTCAATTAGATCAAAAAAACTTCTTTTTATTTAAAATAACATATACCACTTTATTGAGTGCAAAAATACAAGAGACTGTCGATTTTAATTTAATTTTATCTGGGCTGTCATGACATACGATACAAACTTTCCCCTGAACGTTCTGGTACATCAATTTAAACTATATTAAAGTCTATAGGCATGTTATGTGTCAGCTACCTGTCTGTGTTTGTGTGTGTCTGTGTGTGTGTGTGTTTGTTTGTTTGTGTGTGTGTGTGTGTGTGTGTGTGTGTGTGTGTGTGTGTGTGTGTGTGTGTGTGTGTGTGTGTGTGTGTGTGTGTGTGTGTGTGTGTGTGTGTGTGTGTGTGTGTGTGTGTGTGTTTGTGTTTGTAAAAGAGAGAGAGAGAGAGAGACAGGTGGCACAAGTAAGATGAAGGACTGCTCACAAACCTCCCACTACCCATAATCTCACTCTTTTCCTTGTTTATTTGTGAAAACAAATATTATGGTCTGTCCCTAGTTGCCTAGTAACACATAAGGGCCCTCTGTGCTTCCTAGCGGGAGGGAGATTTGAGGCCTGACAGTAGAAAACATATGATGATGGAAAAAGCTTAAACTAATCCAGCTCTTCACACTCTAATAGTCCTGCAGACGAGAGACAGACAGATGGAGGGAAGCCACAGAGACTCTCGGAGAGAAGCCATATTCAGGAGGAAGTGGGATTTTATTAGGGCTTGAAACTGTGGCGGTGTGAGTCTGGTCTCTCTTTCTCTTCTGAGTGAAAATGTTATTGCTCAAATGTTCTTCTTTCATACTTCAAAAGACTTGGAGGAATAATTGACCAGAAAATTCAAATTCTGTCATGTCGTTTCACAGATGTTCGGCAGAATGTATATCCTGCTCTTTTCCATAATGTCAGCGCTTACTGTCAAGCTGCAAAAAAGATAAAAACAGAAATTAAACATTACCCGAAAATAAATATGTTGACCGATTAATACTATCAGTTAAACATTTTAACAGTTAAAACTGAGCAAAAGTAAAGCAAAAGGAAGTGAGTGAAAAGAAGTAGGCCTACTGTGTGGAACCATTTCCAGAGAAAGGGTGACGAAGTTACTTACAAAATATGCTACGCGGTATTGAAAAACAGCACTAGTACAAGTACAATGCAATATCACTTGCAAAGCAAACATCCACAAGCAAAAGAAAGGTGCTTCCCGAAGCTGGCCACTTTAGCGAGACGTTATCTCTATTCCCGGGACATCTGTGCCATCGGAGAGGACATTTTCTGCCGCGGGTCTAACTGACTAACCCCACATCATGTAGACATGTTACCTTTTTTTTAAATAAAAACTAGACAAGGTGTGGATTGAGGCAGGCCTGCTATTTGTATTTGACGAAAAAACTTAGTCTTATATTGCCGGGTTTTCAAAGCTTCAAAGGGATTCAGTGTTTTCTTTTTGCCATCTTAATTTGTTAAGTATTTAAGTTAAAAAAATATATATATTTAGTGTAGGCCTATTTTATGTTTTATTTTATGTTATTTTACTCTGTTTTTCTCTGTTGTCACTGTCAGAAATGCTGCAAGTGCGTGAAAATTCAGGTTCTGTTGTTGATCTGTTCTGTATGCTGCTGTTTGCATGTTAAAATAAACCGTGAATTTTTGTTTTTGTATTTTTAACTGGTCACAGACACTCGTCAATTTTATTTTAATTTAATTCAATACTATAATCTTATCAGTTAAAGGTTAATACTTAGATAACGAGCGCCGGTTGTCGGTCGGGAAAATTAACCGAAATGAGCATCCCTAGTTTGTGCACATTCAAATGTTTCATGTCACACCAGGTTTGATATCAAATGCCACAGGTTTAAAATGTCACAAGTTTGAATATGCATGATCATTTTATACTGCTTTTTCGTACATGAGGAGTAAGGAAGTTCTGCTAAACTTCTCCATTTGTGTTCCACAAAAACAAGATGAAACTCCATGAAGGTTTGTAAATTAAGGCAGAATTTTTGTTTTTGGGTGAACTATGATTTTTATGGAGTTCCTAAGAAGAAACGAAAAGTAAATGAATCAATAGTTGACAGTTAGTGAGAGTATAGAGCTGTAAATTAAAAAGTTAAAAATTAAAATTTGATCTTGGCAGCGTTTTTCTGAGCTCAGGGTAAGACGTTGTTGAGATGTCTTCTGATGTGAGATTAATGGGGTCTTTTTCTCAGGGTAACATCTGAGTTTCAGTAGAATCCTCTATTTGTTCTTTTAGTTACCTCATTAATGACTTGGGATTTGATGCTGGTGCTCCAGGTCAAGCGCAGGCAGAATGAACAGATGTGTGGTTCTGAGATTGGACTGCAGTCATTAGCAGATATTCAGGGCTAGTTATGTATTCATCCCTCGAGTCGGTCTGGTTTGGACCTTTTACAGGTGTTTACACGCAGATTCAGCCATCATCGACCAGGAGCTGAGAGAGCAATGCTGCTGTATGCCTGACTTTGTTTCAATTGCAGAATCTCTACAGGAAGAAAGAGAGTTTTTCTTTGATAATATGTCCGTGTCAAGGCTGATGATAAAAGCTGCTTTAAGCTTGTGGTGTAGAGTGATTTGAGCAAGAACTTCTGTGATGTTAAAAGGTTATCAGGTGAGATCAGACTCGCCTGGTTCCTCGTGTTTGTGAGCGACGCTGGCTTAAGGTCTGAGATGATGATTCTTCTTTATACTTCCTTGTGAAAACAAGATCTTTGTCCATATTGCCACTTGCATTGAGAGGGCTGGAAATGAGGGGGAGAGAGAGGCAGTGAGATCTACATCAAGTATCGCTCTAGTGCACTTTACCAAGTTGGAAGTTCACAATTCAAACTTTCAGAATTGGAAGAGAAGGCGGCGTAAGCCATGGCTGCGTTGAGGGCTCAGGGTTTGGCTGGTTACCGTGGACCGTTTGACCCTGGAAGATACTGTAATCTGGAAAACTCTGCTCAAATTGGCTCAAACCACCCTGGCTGCAGATCTGAGTGTGAATGAGCACAAGTTTCAAATCACACAGTCCTGCATCAGCCAAGTAACGGCCTTTGAGATAAATGGCAGCGCTAAAGAATAACGGCTGTCAGGCACACTGGTGCTGAGTGGGTATTAACCCAAGTTTTATGATTTAATATCGATTAATTTTCATATACAACACGCACAGTACAAAAAAACTAATACTGTAAACTATACAGTCAGGTGGAATATTACTATAGTATTACAGGTTAAAATTAACAACTGATTTGCATGCAAACATTTAGATTATTACTTATTAAATATATAATTATGTGTCTACTCCAATTTGATGTTGACATATAAACATTTAAACAGTGGCTGTAATAAAAACTTGTTTTCATGATTTATTCAAACATATTAAATATTTAAGAACTGGTTAAGTAAAAATACTATGAATATGTAACAGTGCATCTATTTATCAAAATGCTCCTCCTCTAGACTTTTTCTTGCTGACTATCAAGTTTATAGTCATTGAATGGCTTTTCTGGGGTAAATATAATGTTTTGTGACATATTGTTCTCAATCTGTTTTACTGACATCTTTCCACAGTTTAAACACTGTTTGATGGATTACATGAGACCGGATTAATTTCAGTAAGTTGTTCTGTAACTTTCAACAATCTTTCTGGTGTTCATCATGTTTATTTGGTGCTGTAACTATTAGTAAAGAGGAAGAGATGAACGGTTCTTGAACTGAGGTGTTACAGAGTTCTGTCACCACACATTGAAGAACATCAAAAACACATTTATTGATGGAATTACATGCAGATACTTTGTTTCAAATCAAAAGAATCAAAGCACAAAGCTTATTGTGATTATTGGATGGCAGAAACACTACCAATAATTTTAGAATAGTCAACACAACACAGACTAAAAGATCAATCTTGGAATTTAAGAATCAGTATTAGTTCATCAAACCGAGAATTCATTGATATTGATTAATTGAGACATCAATATTGTCAGCCCAGCCCTACAGCACACTTTTCTCTTTGTTAGCCCACATTTCTAATGTTTCAGAAGGAAGCAGATTCTGTTTTCAACAGCATTAAACTGCCATGACGGGTGAAATAGAGCGATAGTTAGCATCTGACTCACGTTGGTCAGAGTTTACAGTCCAAACACGAGCCACATCTGTGGATGTACCATTAACAATTGCTGTTTAGAAGCCAAATCTGGGATGATAATAAAGGGCTGATGGTGTCATATTTTAAGGAGCACACAATGTCAGATAGGTGTGCATCTGCTTTGTGTGTGTGTGTGTGTGTGTGTGTGTGTGTGTGTGTGTGTGTGTGTGTGTGTGTGTGTGTGTGTGTGTGTGTGTGTGTGTGTGTGTGTGTGTGTGTGTGTGTGTGTTTGTTTCTTAGCTAATGTACCCACCATTAGCAGACTGCAGCATTGATTGTCTTGAAATTTATGAAGCGCGGCCCATTACAGACCTCTCTGTCGGACGTTTTCTCTTTCCCTCCTGCCCACAGGGAGTCTCACTTGTGGTGTAAAAGCATAATTAAAGCTAACCAGTATTGGATCTTTACCTATGAATACACTGTGCTGGACATGTGCGACTCCCTCAGTAATGGGATTACTGGAAGTATGTGGGCAGACAGTCTTTGTGTTGGCCAAGTATGCTAGAGGAAACCGATGAAACCTATAAGGTGGGATCAAATAGGCCAATGGACGAGGCCGTATTGAATGCCTCTGTTTGAGAAAAGCCATCCATCTCCCGTCTCTAGCAGGAGAGTTTTTCAGTATCAGCTCGCACATTTATCGCTAAGACCCGCCGGTCCGATAAACAGCCCTTCAAAATTACATTCACATTCCCTGAACCTCCAATTTATAGCAATTAAATGAAATGCCTCCTATTACTCTGATCTCTTTCTCTTCCATTGCTCCATAATGTGGACTTGAGGATAAATTGCCTTCGTGATCAAGTGTCGCCCCTGTAAACCTCTCATTTATACACACAAGCGCTCTCGCTCATCACTGCTCGTTTCTTCTGAAGTAGACGGAGGACGTGTTTGGAGGTTTTAAATCCATCATCAGATGCTTCTGAAGGAAGTGAAGTATCACTGTGTCGCTCGACAGCCAGAGGAGAGATGAATGCTGAATGGCTGAAGGGTCACAATACGGATTACCTTATCGGCTTCTGTTTTGGCTTTGTTTTCATTGTGGACAAAAGATTTGATTAACATGGAGAGGTTGGGTAAAGTAATTATTCCCAGAGCTTCTCTGTGATTTTAGTCCCGCCCGAATGTGCCATCTCAGTAATCACTACGGACAATGTCAGTAAAGATTACGGCGGCTTTTTCCTTCTGTAAAAAGGTCCGGAAAAATGACCTCAGGTTATACTAATCTCGTGCGAATAGACCCGCTGTAAAACTATATGTAAATATTTAGTCATTTCCTGTTTAAAAGGAATTTTCTGCAGTTTTTCAGAAAGTATGTTTCAAGTATGGAGGCGCTAGAAAACGCATTCAGTTGCGTTCTAGACGCTGGGACAAATCTGTGGCAAAACTCGTGTGTTTCCCACACACCATTCAGATCAGAAAAGAAGATTGAAAGCACTTGTTACTTTGTTTAAAGTAACAAGGCACGAAACTTTGTTTAGTGTTACATAAGTGCCTATTACCAACATAAACCAATCTGATTTAATTAACATCGTTTAACTGGTTTTATACTGTTTTATATATAAATATAGGTTAATATGTGTTTGCACACATGATATTTCAGGAAGCAACGTAATACGCACATGACGACAGGAAGGGTGACGGCGATGGGTAATTCGAGTTACTCCTCCCACTTCTGCTAGTTTTACTGAGATTTCTTATCCCGTGCGAATTGGCTATTATTATTACAGACGTTCTGTGGTAAAATTACATTACTCCATCTACCCTTGAAAAACCAATCCCGTCCGAATTGGGCTAAAGACAGTAAAGAGAGCGGAACGTAATATTATTCATGAAGAAGTTGAATTATTAGAGCATATATTAACTATTCTTGCCTAGTGAATGATAATACCCAACAGCCTATCGTTGTTCCAGTGAGGTTTGTGTTGACAAACACCACTCACACTTTCTTCAGAAAATGTGTTACCACCCCTCAGATTAAAACAATACAGAAGAGACATCGAAGCTCCAGGATTTTCCTCCCATACAGACTAATTTAAAAAGAGCCGATGTGTATTCACCTGCGTGAAGTGGCAGAACAACAGCAAATCGATGGGTCTATTCATCAGGTGGCTGTGCCATTGAGAAGTCATTGTGAATGAGATTACCATTGATCTGTGCTGCTGGACACAGGCTGGAGATGCCACCACTTTATAACCACACACACAATGACACAAAGCCCTGCCTCGTGGGAAACAATACTACTTTCTAATCAAATCAATGCTCTGCTGTCTTAAAATGTCAACTCTCTGATGGCCGTGTTGGCAGTATGTAGGAGTTTTAGTTGATATCTAGTAAAGGGTGTCGCTGCTGAATCTACAGTGCGAAAGCAGAATGGTGTGAGTTTGCAGTCTGATTTGTCTGTCCATTGCTACATACATACAGAAATAGACTTTCTATCTGTTCACTGACTACATTCAAAATCAAGCATACAGCACGACCAGTAAAAACTACTGCAGGACAGGTGAATATATGATGCAAAACGCCACCTCCGTCAAAAATGAAATAATGATATTGAGCGAATCCTCTCCGCACATATCGCTTCAAACCTGCTAAAACCCAGCTTCAGCCCATTCAGATGCCAGTTCGTAGGCAGAAACCGCTTAACGCCACTTCTCTTTGCTAGCAAAATCCTCTATGTTTACTGAACCAATCAGAATACACAAATCGAGTCATATGATTTAATGATGAATGACGGCGTGTGTATGAGCCAGTTTTTATCCTGTTTAAAGAAATTTTTAGCTAAACAAGATGGGGAAGTATGATGAAACCTGTGGTAGTTTCAGTCACTGGCAAAAGGAAACGTCGTCAGCCTCATAATTTGCGAGTAGCATGTAAACACAACAGTGTTTCCGTGTGCTGCTGAAACTCTGACAGAAACAGACATAACCTACATTAAAGAGCAGCTCTATTCCACCCACGACAAAGTGAAACTTTTGTGCAAAAAATTGAGCAAAATACCATAGTTAATTACCAAGGAATCGACTAAAGTGACATTGTTTTAAATAAAGCATTTTAATCACTGACTAATAACCTTTTCATTGCCATTAAAGTGAAATAATTGAACCTAAACTCAGGAGCCTGATAAAAATGCTAATTTAAAAGAAAAGATGTGAGACGGACTTAGAGGTTGTTGCAATTTCATATGCTGTCATTTGTTGTGTTCAGCACAGCTTCATATATACATATATATATATATATATATATATATATATATATATATATATATATATATATGACAAGATAAAATATTAAATAATTGTCATGAATATTAGAATTAGAATTAGAATGGTTTCCGAATCTACATTGAATAATTATGAATGTATTACTAATTTGAGGTAGACAATATCAGTGAGTGTTTTTCCCTGTCAATATGGTTGTAGTCGTTAATATTAGTATTCCCTAATTACAGTTGTGTATGTAATCTGAATGACTGAAATTAGTAGATTCGGTGTGTGTGACCTCAGTATTGAAGCTGATTGGGGTTGTATTAGCTGCAGAAGAACATGCGATCAACGGATGAATAATGTGTGATCTGACCCGTGACTGTATGTTGTCATGATCAGTTCTGGATGGTGAGGGTGACTTCTGCACTGCAAGAAAGAAAAGAAATGAGATCATTATCTGTTAAGACATTTTCTTTGACCCTAAAACACAATGCAATGCAATGCGTAATATACCGTGCATTTGTCCTCAGCCGGACTGTACGGACAGGGTGTTTGCGAGGGAGTGACTGGGGTCGTGTGCGGTACAGACGTGGCTGAGGGAAGTGTGCTCGCATTTGATCATGGAGTGGCTGATCAATAAAGCTTTATTACAGAGGAGTAATGCTTTAATCTAGCAACTTAATGCAGCTCTCCACTTGTATTGATCCCAGCTCAGAGAGACAGGAAGAGGGAGGCTGGTAATTGTTGGCAGGAAAAATGTTATCTGTGTGTGTGTGTGTGTGTGTGTGTGTGTGTGTGTGTGTGTGTGTGTGTGTGTGTGTGTGTGTGTGTGTGTGTGTGTGTGTGTGTGTGTGTGTGTGTGTGTGTGTGTGTGTGTGTGTGTGTGGTTCTGAGTTTGATGGGCCGTACCAAATCAGAGCAATTTATTGCTGTTCACCACTACGTTTTACTGCTCACTTGACATTTAAACTGATGGAGGATGTCAGGGATCTATCAGCCTTCAGCTCGCCACTTAAAATCACGTTGGGGTTTTTTTCAGCCAGGTTGAATTGATCACAGGTCGTGGGTGTGAATTGGATGCATATAAATTTCCTCTCTCGTGGGTTTTACTTTACAGTGAGTGACATCTCCTTATCACCACGGCAACAGAACACCCCCCCCCCCCCCCTCATCCTGTTTAAGAGTTCCATAATCATATGAGGACCATTGAGAGAGAGTCACAAGATGGATTCTGCTCCTCCGGTTTGAAGGGGTTTAGTGTGTGAATCTGATCAGATGTTGTCTGCACTACAAGATGGGAACAATGGGAAAATTAGTAACTGGCATGCTGAAATAGTTTAATAAAAGTTGTAGTTTGGACTACATTTGAGACGGTTAGCTGAAATAAAATCTCAGATGAAATCTATTTCAATGTGTCAAGTCACCATGAACCCTTAAAACAAGTTACTGAAGTACATTAAATGGCAGACAAATTGTATTTTAGGGTTATGATAAAATCAGAAAAATCTGATCTTTTAGTTTGTGTCCATCATGTTCCAAGAAAAGGTGAATATAATCAACGAGATGAAGTGCCATTCATTTTTTCATTATTTTATTCACTTGATTTGATCATAAACGGACATTACCACATGATTGCTTTTAAATCTAAAGCATTACGCGGTTGAATTTATAACCATCCACAGAATAAAGCCACTCTTGGCGTGACATCAGATTCTGGTTACCACACGCCCACTGCAGTCTCTGGTGGTTTATTGCTTTATTGGGATTCTGTATGTACAGTGTGCGGCTGAAATCCTGATGAAAAATCTCATTTAATAGAATAAACATCAGGATTGGTGCTTGTATGAGCGGACGTTCGATTTGAGAGTGTTTGTCTTTCTTTAGAGATTGTTCATCTAATACAATCACAGCTGCAAATACATGCATTTAATCATCAGAAAAGAGCAGCCGGGAGGAAAAAAGCATCAGAATGAGCAGAAGATTGGAGAATAATGAGTGAGTTTTAATGAGCCAAACGTGTGTGTGTGATTGCAGGCTCTGTGCTTTGTGTTTTAAGCATGGGTTGTGTCTCATCATAGAAGGATCCGATACATCACCCTGTCAGAGACGTACAAACCCTGTCCGCCATGACTGACACTCACATAATGACTTATTTTTGAGTTGAACTGGCCCTAGAGACACGTCTTTAGCTCTCTCTCTCTCTCTCTCTCTCTCTCTCTCTCTCTCTCTCTCTCACTCTCTCTCACTCTCTGTTTTCCTCTGTTGTTTCTGAATAAGCGATGGACAGAGAGAATGAGAGACGAAGGGCTTGAACATCACTGTTATTAGATGTGTGTTGTTGAGCGAGAGCGAGGGGTGGGATGGTTCCTCTATTGCGTGTGACCCCAGGGCCGCGGTGGCAATGAGGGGCTGGGCCGAAGTAAGTCAGGACTAATGTTTGGTCATCCTGCAGGGTCACCGGTGGCAGAGCTCACAATTAAAGCCTCTGGGAGACTTTTCTGTCTGGCTGCCTGTCTCGTCCTCACATTCACATACTAAAAGCCTAACGTTAAACTAGATCAAATCAATTTGCAGACTTTTTAGCCAGTAGCTATTAGTTTGAAAAACCCTCTGAGATAAATCGCTTTTCTTTCATCACATCAACAGCCATCAAAGCTTTAGTAACTAATACATAATTTAAATGTTGTAACTTTACTGCATGTATATGCTGTTCTCTTTGAATTTAATGCAGTGTCATGTAAGATGAACAAAGGTCATTAAAAAAAATTCCACTTTATAACAACATCCACCATACTGTATACCACTATTATTTGCTTTGTGCAAATGCAGAGATGTTTTGCTTTCGGACAGTCATTTAAAATGTGCAAGTTTAGGATATCGAGGTAACTGAACAAAACTCCATTCAATAGCCTCTCTGGATACCTAGTATCTGAATAACGTGTACCATAACAGCAAATTTTTTACCATAATGGTGGGAATTTGCAAAAAAAAGGTTTGTAAATCACAAACAAAATGGCGGATAACAGCAAAGCTTATCAGTGCAGTGATTTGATTGGCTGTTTGTGCTGTCAATCATGTGTCTGTGGTGATGCAGATGTTGTTCTGTGAACACATGCAGACAGACGGCTTTGACCGTTGATCTCGTGCCTTAAATGAGAGTATCAAATGAAAGAAAGCTGAAACTTTATTTTACTTGCAGAAACAGCTATTGGACATTGACACTAAATCTGCCTAATGATGCTGGCCTGACAAGCAGAAGTGAAACCGCTTTAGCTATCCTTCTAAAATCAGGACAAAATACTTGTTTTTCTTTGCTCTCCTGAAGATTTATGACAATCATGAGTTTGAGAGAGAAACTGTCACCCAAAGGGATGATGGGAAAGGCTTTGTTATTGATAAGCTCTGAGCAAACAGCCAATCACTTTCCTGTGTTAACAAGCTCTTCACCTGTATTCAGAGCGGCTCGCTTTTAATTAGACTACATGGAAAGGGCCTCCTGAGCTTGCGTGTGTGTGTGTGTGTGTGTGTGTGTGTGTGTGTGTGTGTGTGTGTGTGTGTGTGTGTGTGTGTGTGTGTGTGTGTGTGTGTGTGTGTGTGTGTGTGTGTGTTTCCCATCTCTGTTTGGTTTAGTTTTCTGCTCTCGGTGTGGCTCCAGTTCACACACCGCACGGTGATCTGGATTTTCTGCGTCTGTTTTCTTCGCCAGAGTTATCTTTTCATGCATCATGGGGCGACAGTGGCTCAGTGGTTCATGTAGGTTGTCTACAAACCGAAAGGTTGGTGGTTCTATCCCCGGTTCCACCTGACCAAGTGTTGAGGTGCCCATGAGCAAGACACCTAACCCCAGCTGCTCCCGATCAGCTGAATGGCGCCTTGGCGCCTGACACCGCCGTTGGTGTATGAATGGGTGAATGAGTGTGTGAATGGTCGAATGAGAGGCAAATATGTAAAGCGCTTTGGTGGCCATTGGGTCTGTGAAAGTGCTATATAAATGCAGTCCATTTACCATCATGTTCTCTCACCTTCCAGTGGCGTTCAGTTGATGTCCTGTTTTTCATGTTTACACAGCTTTCTAATAGTTGACTGTGATTGGTCAGTGATGGCATTCTGTGAGCAAACGTTGTGTATAAATCAACCCAATCTCACACACAGCAAGATGTCATTATTTTATGATTTCATATGAATTTGAACGATGTGAATTATTCAAGAAACATACAATTTTTTAGGAAAAAAGTAAGCATGAAGCTCCGTCACTGGGGCGTTAGCACATTGTACGGAAACATATTAGATTGTATGAATTCATAGTGATTAGCCACAAACGTGAGCTTGAGTTGGTATGATTGTAAACTATATAATGTAATTGACGATTTCAACTGATTCTCTCTGTGGCAGAGCCATTTGCATCTGATTAATCGCTCATGTTATATAGTGTTATAGATGTAATAATATAATTATATACATATATCAATAATAGTGTGTTGTTTTAAGAAATACATCAAATGTACACTCTTATCAGTATTTCATGTTATTTTGTTTGTATTTATTTTGGTGAGTACTAGTAGTCGTGATGATCCAAAATATCTTTCTCTAAAAAAATATCCGACTAATATTTATATCTTTTAAAGCTGGCAAGAAATGAAAATTCAGGCATGTTATAGATCTTATTTGGGGTAACAAACAGTAAAAACCTCATAATGTTTAATCAAAATGCCATAACTTGATCTTCCAGACACTACTACCATTTCATTGTGACATTACTTAGCCTTGAACGTGTGCCTGAGACACTGAATCTGCTAAACACAATAAAGCTAGATCTAAAGTCTGAGGATCATCATCATGTATCTGTATGTTAAAGGCATTATCGACACACACCCGAATGACTCTCTGTGAAGCTGCTTTGAAACCATGTTCGTTGTGAAAAGCGCTTGAGAAATAAATTTGATTTGCCTAGACTTGTTTTGTTTCTATCGACAGTCATTATAACGTGAACATGTCTACAGTCAGTTTCCTCTTGTTTAGAGTCAGCATTCTGAATAATAACACATGTTGTTTAATGTTTCAAATTTGCGTCGTCCAGCGCCTGAAGCGTTTCTTACTGCGATAGAAAAACCTTCTGCATTGATGTGTGTGTGTGTGTGTGTGTGTGTGTGTGTGTGTGTGTGTGTGTGTGTGTGTGTGTGTGTGTATGTGTGTGTTTTTCCATGTGTAGCAGCAGCTCAATCCTCGACTGAGTGTGTGATCAAATGGTCAATGACCCCACACACTTCGGCTCAGTCCCGCCTGACTCTGAGGTCAAAGGTCATTTAAGGCTTGGAATAGAGCAGTTTTGAGCAGACGCTAGACATTATTGAGAGGTTTGCTGATTTATGACTCTAAGCACAGATTGTCGTTAGAGTAAAGGTTAATGTTAGGGTCAAAGTGTACTGGACATGCGTATAACAATCTTCTTACATACTAAAAACCCTCAGCGTTTCATCTGTGTCTATTCACGGCTGCATGTGTGTTGCATGATGCAGTGTGTGTATTTCTGTAGTAATGACACTGACAAACTGAATGGCACAGATAAATGACACTGTTACAGTAATTACAAACCATCTAGGAGTGCTGGACTGATGCAGTATGGGGTGGCGTTATATGAACTCTCTCTCGCACTGATGTATTGGCTAATTTAGAGAGGCTTAAAGCGTCTGCATCTGTGTGTGTGTGTGTGTGTGTGTGTGTGTGTGTGTGTGTGTGTGTGTGTGTGTGTGTGTGTATGAAGGAGCCTTTATCTGGTCCACAGGTGCCTCATTTGCTTTCACAACACTTTCCGTCTTCCTCGTGCCACTCATACCAGATCACACTCTCCTTTCATTTCAGCCTTTTCTGAATTTGTTCATCAGAAAGAGAATATAAAATCAAATGCTGTGGTTTGTGTATGAGTTTTCTGGTTGTTTGTCAGTGTGGTCATGTGGCTATTCAAGCAGATGGTGGCTCTAGAGGATGCCATGCCTATGTTTGAATGAGCCCTGACAGCCAAAGTTGAAGGCAAGCTGCACACCTGATAGGCCATAGAGATAGCCTGAACGACCCAGTTACTGATGGTCTGTTTGGATGCGGGAAGCCCCTTCTTGGGTGACCTGAAGCACACCAGCAACTGGTCTGACTTCCACCATGAAGAAGATCTCTGGACAGAGGTACAGACAGAGCTCTGACAGGGCAGAGCAAATGAAGTCTTTCTTCATCCGCCGTCACGTGAGGTGGAGAATGAAAGCCTGCAGAACCATAGGCCGTGCCACATTAGATGGCACTAGGCACATAGCCCGGCCTGGGATGCAAAATAGCCTTAATGTTACCTGGAGCAAACTTCAAGCACCCATGAGATATAGAGAGCATCTGAAGGTCCCCTACTCTCCTCAGAGAAGTAATGGCTACTAAAAAAGCTACCTTGAGGGAAAGGTTCTTGGCCTCAGCCAACTCCAGAGGTTCGAAGAGGGCCTCGACCAGCCCTTCGAGGACCACTTCCAGGCCCCAATTGGGAACTCTGGTACAAATCCACTTCCACTGGGCCGAACCTCTCATATACCGACTTCACCACCTCGGTGTGAAGTCTCCATTCCCTGGGCCTCAGCCCCTGCCTCGACAGGATGTCTGCTCTCTGATTCTGGTCCCTGGGACATGCATTGCTCTGAGATAACAGCTTCCCCTGAGACCACAGGAGGATCTGATGCACCAATCTAGATAGAGGGCACGATCTCAGAACCCCCTGATGAATCAAGAAGGAGATCACCGACACATTGTCTGCGTGGTGACCCCTGAGGTCTGGGAGGAAGCTCCTCAGAGCCCCGCCATCCATGACCGTGCCCCAGCCTGTGAGGGAGGCGTCTATCGAAGCAGGTTTCCGGCGACATGACGCTCCCAGCACGGGGCTTTGGGACAGAAACCAATCGTTTTTTCCACATAGATAGGGAACAATGGCATCTGCACGTAACCCTGATCATGCGGAACGGGTTCCCACTCAGGGAAACCCCTTGGTTTTCATCCACCACTGCAGGGCCCTCAAGTGCAGCAGGCCGAATGGAATGACATTGAACGCTGCTGCCATGAGCCCTACACTCTCTGAAAATTTTTTACAGTGATGGCTTGGCCTAGCTTTATCCTGGTCACCGTGGCCAGGATGGAATCGATCCGTGCAAGAGACAATTCTCCCCGCATCGTGACCGAGTCCCAATCCAGTTCCAGGAACGTGGTTCTCTGGGCTGGTGCCAACAAGCTTTTTTTCGTGTTGAGTCTCAACCCCAGGCTCTGGATGTCAGCAAGGACGACATTTTGATGCCGAACTGCCAGCACTTGTGACTGGGCCATAATAAGCCAGTAGTCGATATAATTTTGCACCCTGATACCCTGAAGCCTCAGCGGAGCTAGAGCTGCATCCATGCATTAGGGGAGAGAGCTAGGCCGAACGGAAGAAGAATCCAATATTGGAACGCTTCGCCCCCGAAAGCGAACCTCAGGAACTTCCTGTGAGATGGAAGGATGGATATATGGAAGTATGCGTCCCTTAGATCTATCGTGACAAACCAATCCTCAGATTTGATCTGACTCACAATGATGGGAATAGTGAGCATCTTGAACCTGAATCTCCTCAGAGACCAATTCAAATGCCTTAGATCTTAAATTGGCGCAACCCTCCATCCTTCTTGAGAACTATGAAGTAGCGGCTGTAGAACCCGGACTCCCTGTCCGGCGGAGGAACACGCTCTATGGCCTCCTTTTCCAGCAGGGAGTTTACTTCCTGTTCCAATACCCGACCCTGCACTGGGTCGACTGCAGTCCACACCAACCCGTGTAATTTCGGTGGGTGGAATGTGCAGGACCCAAGGGGAAATATTTGTCAGGTCTTACCATGCTTTGAAATATTCCACTAAGGGATATTATTCGGGTATTATTCAAGATTCGTTCTCGATCCCCTGAAAGGGCTCTCCGGCAGGGTTTGGTCGAAACGATTCTCGATGTGTGGACGCAAGCGCTGCCTGGCCGCAAGCCTGTGGGGCAGACAGAGCAGCGTGCGTTCGCTGGAAACCGATGTGTCCCGAAGCGCACTTAACGGTGGGATACAGACATCGATTTCCCGAGGGCTCCCCTGAGGGGAGTCTCTTTCGGTTTCGTTCTCGACACCCTGAAGTGGAGGTCCGGCAGGGAATAATCGAAAACCGTTTCCGATGTGCAGAAGGAACACTGCATGGCCGCAAGCCTGTGGGGCAGACAGAGCAGTGTGATTCTTTCGTTCGCTACTCATCATTTTAATTCCTCAGAATTAAATGCAGCCATAAACACTGGATAAGTGAAACACGGTCTGAATGGTAGGGTGAATTAAAATATCTAACTTCTTAAAGTCAGAAAATATTTCATCATTTTAATTTCTTAAAGTTAAATGCCCATAATTACCAGACAATACTGTTTTTATATGTGTTATACGTCTCATAATCTACGCGCTGCTTCGGAAAACGCGAGATTCGAGTCGTTACAATATATTTGGCTTTCATCCCTCAAGAAGAAAGTCAACAGGTGCGAGGCTGAAACATCCGACAGATATACATCGAGATATTTCTCAATGAACAGCTGTCAGCACCCTCAGGGGCTGACTGTGAATGCCTCGCACCCAAACAGTATTATTTCACAGATCGCGTGTGTCCCTTTTATTGGCTGACCCGTAATCTACGCGCTGCCTCGGCAAACAAGATTCGAGTCATTCACAATATATTTGGCTTTCATCTCTCAAGAAGAAAATCAACGGGCACGAGTCTGAAACACCCGAAAACACACGGCTGTGTGCGTCGAGATATTTCTCAATGAACACAGCCAGCACCCTCAGGAGCTGATTGTGCCTGCCTCCCACACAGAATCTTTATTGCAGAGTAGACACGTAATCTACGCGCTGCCTCAGCAAACGCGAGATCCGAGCACCTATAGATTCTGTATTGCAATGCAGACCTTTAATCTACGCGCTGCCTCGACAACGCAAGATCCCAGTCACAGAATCTTTATTGCAGAGTAGACACATAATCTACGCGCTGCCTCAGCAAACGTGAGATCCGAGCACCTATAGATTATGTATTGCAATGCGGACCTTTAATCTACGCACTGCCTCGACAACGCGAGATCCCAGTCACAGAATCTTTATTGCAGAGTAGACCCGTAATCTACGCGCTGCCTCGGCAAATGCGAGATCCGAGCCACTAGACTCTATATTGCAATGCAGACCTTTATTTAGGACAATTCTTTTGGGACAAACAACACCAAATAGGACAGACAGTTTGACACAGAGCGCTTGCTGAAGAGCAAAAAGCTAACTCTCTTGTGTGCCGGCGTCCCTTTGTAGCTTCCGTGTATGCCGCCACGTTACGTCATGACGCAACACCAATCAGGATTGGATTAGTTTCATTCATACTTCAGATGCGTTACGCTAAGGGCATTCCCCAAAGTGTCGTGGTCGACGCAGTTCGAGTTCCCTCAAAAAGGAAATACATTTTTACTCTTGCAGCAGTCGAGATTAACGAATCGTGAAAAGTGTTGATTGTAGCATTATATTTAGATCTATTCCCATCACATGAAAGGTTGCTATGATGAGCATTGAGCAGATGACAGACTGTCTGTTGATCACGTGAATGCAAATACTTTCACCATAAATAATATTGCAAACATTATGTAAATACAGTAAGAGCTTCTTGTGGAGTGTAACAGCGTCAGTGATTACATTACGAGATTTGTGGCAAGTGTCCAGATAAACTGCTGTGTGATTGACAGTTTAGACGATTGCGAAGGGAGCATTCTTTGATCGCTTTCTGTATATAATTTAATCACAATTAAAAAAAACAGATTATTTTCATGCTATTATTAATTATTATCATTATTTTCAGGTTTCTGTGTAGGCACGTTTGCCTCTGCATTTGCCTCATTATTTACCTACTACATGCACGAATCAGTGGGCGGGGCTAAACAGGCGTTGCTGTAAAAGCAGGTGTTGATCTTTTTCTGCGGGGGTGGTGTTTACCCACATTATTACGTAATAAAGTGGCACATTACACAACCGTTTGTTTTTGCATATTGGCTTCAATATAGGCTGTTTTTAGACTAACGAGAAAGTTTTGAGTTCTGAAACCTCCAGGATGTTTTTATAGTACAAAGACCTCTTATATGTCAAAAGATCAAAGACATTTTTATTTCTCAGTTCATGACCCCTGTAAGAATGAACAATGTTTTGACCCATCTTTCATCCTCTCTCTCAGAACCCATGCGGACCCCCAAGAGTCTGAAGATCGCGGAGACGCAGGCGCGCTACATCGCCGTGGACTGGGAGTCGCTGGGCTACAACATCACCCGCTGCCACACCTTCAACGTCACCATCTGCTACCACTACCACAAAACCCCCAACCAGAGCAAAGCTGACTGCCTGGAGATGGACCCCAAAGCCCCCCGACACGTGGTGGGAAACCTGCCTCCCAACACCAACGTCAGCCTGAAAATGATCCTCACCAACCCGGAGGGACGCAAGGAGAGTGACGAGACCGTCATCCAGACGGAGGAGGACGGTACTACAAACACTTCCTTCTACAGAAGGGATTCCCATCCTTACATATAAGAACACCAGAGATATTCAACAACCCATAGGTGTTATTAAATATTAAGACATATTAGAGATGTCTTCAAAGAGGAAATTATTTTCTATAGTGGGTGCATTCATAACAAACACATCTAGACATGTAGACTTACACAAGATTATACAATAATAGGTACCAGGGATCACAAATGAGACAAGAGCACAGCACACCAATGGATGATGTCTCTATACTTTAAGAGGATTATTTATTTAAAGCCTGTATGGCTGTAGGGACAAAGCTCTTACTGGTTTAACTGGCCTTTCTGCGCATATTAAAAATAAAACTACAATAAAAATATGATTTATTGAATTACTATAATCATATGTAATTCTATTGCTTTTATTAAAAAATATTCAAATATTTTATATTGAACGATTTTATTCATAATTCATTCAATGCCTTTTAATTTAGCAGGATATTGGTAATATCTGTTCTCTTAGGGTGTGTATCAGTTCACAGGTTTGATTCGAATAAAACAAACTGCCATCCGAACTGCAATCCACTTCCTAACAAATTCTGGTGCAGTTCGACTGAAATATGAACACAACACGGACCAAAGATATATAAATAAACCAAAAACGAGACGTGATGTCACAAGATGAGGCCTTTAAAAGGGATTCCTGCTGCTGTTTTGACTCCTTTACACATTTTATAAGCTCTTCATCAGTTCTCAGCTGGTCACAATATCATCATATGTTTGCACATACAATGAGCACATTTAGCCCAAAACATTGGCCCATTTAAAATGTTTACATAATTATGCTGACAGTTAAAGCCTCTTTCTGCAACATCTCTCTCATGGAGAAACAGATCAAAACATGTCAGGAATGTATAAATATAACTTTTTTTTTTCGGAAGATGAGTGAGGCAAATAATTCAAATGAGGATAAAGGCAAGTATATTTTGAACACAAGCGCACCTGACAGTCATAAGTGGGTTAGATGCTGTGATTTCTTGACACATCTGGGACGTGCACATCGCTTGCAGAACTTTTCCGTCAGTCGCCTTGACGTGAATAGTGTTGCAGAACAATAAAGGCCACCGTCAGCGGCTCCTTGGGCAAACCCAGGTTTATGAACACCGTTTGTATTCATCTGCGTATATGCAAATAATTTCTGAAGCGAACGTTTTCTTGTTTTGATGAAATGATACGCTCTCACCAGTGTACCATAATTTCTGCCCCTTTCTTTTGTGTTGTTGTGCTGATGGCCCATTTTATCCTGCAGAGTGATTTAGCGAGTGTGTCTCCCCAGGTACAGAATTAGCCTTGTGCCAAAACTTTTTTTTAACACAATTTTAACACAATTTATATTCAAGTCATTTCAGTCATGGAAGCAGGAGATTTTAGGGACCATGACGATCCTAAAATCAGTCCAGTTTGTCAGGCCTGTTCACTAGTATTGTACAGTGTGTCTAGCACAGTGTTTCTTGCGTGAGTCTCTCTGCAAACGCACTGCACTCGCAACCAAATCAATCAAAAATCACAGCTAATCAGAAGAGCGTGTGGGCGGAGTGTCTCTACAAACGCACTGCACTCGCAACCAAATCAATCAAAAATCACAGCCAATCAGAAGAGCGTGCGGGCGGAGTCTCTCTGCAAACACACTGCACTCGCAACCAAATCAATCAATTATCACAGACAACATTCAGACTAACTGCAATGATTGGATAAACATTTTTTGGTCTTTAGACTTCAACAGAAGTCTATGTATGTATATTGTTTAATATTTAAACCACTTCCATTATTGATTGCTATCAGATTGTGGAGAGAGTTTCAACCTCTAGAACATTAGGGCTGTCAAAATTGCTCAAAAATGACGTTCGAATATTCCCTCTAAAAAACACACATATATTCGAACTATTCGAATATCTGGTTGCGCATTTTTTCAATGACGCGCATTACGTCAATAACAGGAAAAATTAATACAAAGAGACATAACTACTTGTATAGGTAGTTTATTTAAATTTAAACATATTTAACAACGTATTACCTACACAAAAACAAGTAAAACAACTAATGGAAAGACCGCAGACCTCGCTCGCGCTTGCAATATCTAATCAGTAAGTACAGTACACTAATGTTTCTGTTTAATGTTGAGTAAAATGAGGCACACAATTCCGAGAAATGTCACAACGATTTTTTACCATGAGATTCATAAAATATAAAGTGCTATTACAAACGAAAAAGGCTACATTATTGGTGATTGTATTAAAAAAAGGAAGAAAAAAAAACTTACATAGCTTGCATACAACTTTATCTCACGGCTCCACAATTTTACCATCCACCGACCAAAATACGAAGTACTTCCAGTCATGGCTTTTTAGATTTTGGGGGGTTAAAATCACTTTCTCTGCTGCGAAAGTTCGGCTCTTCACTTTCTGCCATGCAAGTCAACTTTCAGCAGTGACGCTGTGCCAGTGCGACTCAGCTTGTGACCTGTTCCTGATCCCTCAAGCCTTGTTTATAGTCGACGCGTCCGAAAGAGCGCGAAGGTGCGCGCGGCAAAAGTGACGTCATTACAGTGTGGGCAAAAGTGACGTCATTGCATTGTGGGCGGTCGTGCGCGTTGGGTGCGCAAGACCCCATTCCGCCTGGCGATGACACGGGACTTTTCGTAACTTCGCGAGCGGTGCCGCATCCAAAGATGAACGACTTTGAGCCGAATCTGTACGAGCATGTTTATGATCCTTCTATACACAGAGACATTTGCATTGATGGGCGACCATAAAAGCCTCTCATTTTGTGAATAGGAACACATTTGCATAAGCACCCAGTTTGCACTTGTCTAACGTAACTGCTTACATTTACAAAATAAGCCTGCAATAGCAGAAGTAAGCCCTGCTGATGAAATTAAGGTTTAAACACTCTTCAATAAGGCTTCAGTTGTTTAACTAGTTTACATGCAGTGAAAGTACAATAAACCTACTGCATTTATTACTCTTTTCATATGAATCAGCAAGTAATAAACTACTAATAAACGGAAAACTACTTCTTCACTGCTGATTCCTGGTGGTTTAGAGGAGAATTCTCCGAGTCGCTCCCTGCCGTTTCACCAGAATAGCACAACGTCGAGCGCGTCCAGTATAAACGCCTCGTCCGTTTGGGGAGGTGCGCGTGCAGTCAGCGGAGACTCACGCTCGTGCGGACGCGTCGAGTATAACCAAAGCTTCAGGCAGCGCGCGCCTCCTCTACTGCGTTTTTCCCCCCACATTCGAATATATATTTTCACCTTCGAATTTCTGTTTTTTTTTTCAAAAAAAAAAAAGGTATAGCGACACCCCTGGTACTGCATATCAGCATCATTTTACCCATCAGCTGCTCTGCTCAGATATTAGTGTCAACACTGATCATCATAAACACATATCAATTTGTAGCCAAACATCTGATGGCAAATTCTCCACATTCTGTAAGACACACAACCAGCCAACATAGTACCCTTTCAAGAGAACTCGAGCTGCGTTGAGACGCGGTGGGAACGCTCTGCGTGATTGCGTCGTGAAGCACGTGTATAATGAGTCCAATGGAAGAGCGAGACGTCATAGGCGGGTGACGTCATAGACCAGGAAGCTATAAAATACACCAGAAAACAGACCGCGACAGCTTCTGTGCCTTCAGTAAGCGATCTGTGCATTCCGTCCTTGTCATATTTATTGTTGTCTGTCAAGTTGCAATGTATATATATATATATATATATATATATATATATGTATATTATAGCAAAAGAGAGCAAGCAGCTTTGTGTTGTTCCCTGCCCACGTTATATCACGGGTGGGGACGCACACATCAGCTTTTTGTTACTATTTGGGAGTGGAGCATGCCACAGTCAGTTCTCGAGTGGGCTGACTGTGAGCATTGCGAGACGCTGTCCGTGAGGACGCTCCGCTCTCGCCGGGCGTTCTTCGAGGAGGACGGTTTGGTTCGGTTCGCATTCCCCGCGGTTGCTGAGGCACGGCGGCGACTCGCATTTTGGGACAGATCTGACAGCGGGGGTTGGGACGGGCTCCGCCCTATCTCAGCTTTGCCCTGTCAGATCCAGTGCTGGTGATTTCCAGTTCCGAGGAATTGGTATCGTTAGTTTTTTGTTTAGAAAAAAGAGAACAAAACAAATAAAGATATTAAGAAAAAGGCAGATGTTTGAGTTTTCAATAAATAAATAAATAAGTCAGCTCATAACTCTGTTGAATAAAGAGGAGCTTTACAAGGAGGTTTATCTAGTGCTGTTGCTAGTTAAATATTTACTGGCCAGCTGAACATTATGAGAGTGAAAATAAAAAGAGTTTATTAGATGAAATATATCTAAAAACAGAAAAACTCTGTATCTCAGCCTCCTCGTCGGGGACTGCTGTTTTTCCCTATCTGCACACTGAGGTGTCGAGATCGTGGAATAAGCCGGTTTCTATTTTATGTGTTTAATGCCCAAACGTCTAACTATAGTAATGCTTTGGGTATTAAGTATCATGGTATGACAGTGCCTCGGGTTAAAGAGACGCTTGCGAGGTTTCTCTCTCCCGAGTCGGCGTCATCGTTTTTAACCCCGGCGTTACCCACCAGCCATCTTAAATAAATACATTTTATTAGGCAGCGCTGGTGGGTAAAATATAAGGACATGGATGAATGTGAGGATGTCAGCACTGACGCTATTCGAGAATTGCGTCGTGCAAAAACAGATAAACTATACTGGGGAGGGACGGTTTCGAGAAATCGTTTCTCCTCTGGGGGGGGGGGGCGACTCTCTGAGGAGGGTCGCAGCACGGCCAGTTCGGTTGTTTTCCTGCTGGTGGCCACGGAGTGATATTTTTATATATATATATATATATATATATATATATATACGTTTTTCTGATTTAAAAATAAAGAAAAATAAGATAATTATGTCTGTTCTTCTGGACGCTCCGCTTTCAAAAAAACGAAGAAATAAACCATTCAGCGGCATTCCAGAGGTTTCTTCCTCACCAATCTAATGTTCCTGAGACTGCTGGGCGGAGCAGTCTCGGTCTACTAAGCTCCTCGCAGCACAAAGTGCAAAACGAGCATCGCCATTTTGGCTCCTCAACAATCGAGGGGGACTTGGTTGGCAGTAGCAGTCTAGCCAGTTAGAGATATGCAAGATCTGAGGACTATTTATCCCTAAAAAACTTGGACAAATAGGAAGCCCTGACGCCGAGGCTATCAGGCTTCTAAAGGGTGGTCCCCTCCGGGGTAGGGATGGTTTTGAGAAATCGTTTCTCCTCTGCGCCCTCTGGGGTGTGACTCTCTGAGGAGGGTCGCAGCGCTGCCAGTTCGGTTTTCCTGCCGGTTCGCCGTTCAGGGCACCAAGGTGTCGGTGTCCCCAAACGATCCTCCGAAGGGGGTCTTAGAGCAGTCAGTTCGGTTTCCCTGCCGGCTCGTCATTTCAGGGTGCCGATGTGCCTGCTTTTTCCAATGATCCTCCGAGGAGGGTCATAGGAACTAAGCTATTTAGAGGTAGGCAAGATCTGAGGATTATCGTCATCTCTAATAAAGCTTAGACAGGAAGTCCTGTTCCAAAAAAACAAGGCTATCAGGCTTCTGAGGCCTCCTCTGGGGGAGGGACGGTTTTGAGAAATCATTTCTCCTCGGCGCCCTCTGGGGTGCGACTCTTTGAGGAGGGTCGCAGCGCTGCAAGTTCGCTTGTTCCCTGCCGGTTCGCCGCTTCAGGGCACCGTAGTGACTGTTCAACCAAATCCAGAGGCCAGTCTTGAGAGACTGGTTCCCCTAGTAGAATTTCTGGCAGCGTGGAAGCTACTGCCACATAATTCTCAGTGGGTCCTGCACACTATAGGAAAGGGTTCAGAATTCGGTTCTTGTCCGCCCAGATTTCTAGAGGTTCTTGAGGTTTGCTTTCAGAGGCGAAGCATACCAGTATCGGGTTCTTCCATTCGGCCTAGGTTATCACCCCGCACCTTTACAATATGCGTGGATGCAGCTCTGGCTCCTCTGAGATTCCAGGGCATTCGCGTAGTAAATTATATGGACGTTTGGTTGATTTTAGCTCAGTCCGAGCTTTTGGCAGTTAAACATCGAGATGTTGTTCTGTCCCACATAAGGAGGTTGGGGTTGCGGCTCAACACCAAAAAGTGTACTCCTCCCAGCTCAGAGGACCACTTTTCTAGGTGTAATATGGGATTCGACAACATGCAAGCACGTCTGTCTTCTGCATGATTCTCATCCGTAAAGAATGTAAACTAGGTCAGTCATTCACTGCAAAACAGTCTCTGAGACTGTTGGGGCTCATGGTAGTTGCGTCCAACGTAGTTACTTTCGGCCTTCTGTACATGAGCCTCCTGCAGTGGTGGCTCGGGACCAAGGGGTTTTCTCCGAGGGGAAATCCGTTTTCACATGATCAGGGTCACGCGGCTATGCCTTCGTGCCTCGGTCATGTGGAAGAAACCTTGGTTCCTCGCCCAAGGCCCAGTGCTGGGGGCTTCTTGTCGACGCATCACGCTATCGACGGATGCTTCCCTCACAGGATGGGGGGCGGTCATGAGTGGCCGCTCGGTGAAAGGTCTTTGGTTGGGGCTCATGGCAGTTGCGTCCAACGTAGTTACTTTTGGCTTTCTGTACATGAGACCCCTGCAGTAGTGGCTCAGGACCAAGGGGTTTTCTCCGAGGAGAAATCCGTTTTCGCATGATCAAGGTCACGCGGCTATGCCTTCGGGCCTCGATCATGTGTCAAGAACCTTGGTTCCTCGCCCAGGTCCAGTGTTGGGGGCTTCTTACCGACAAATAAATCTGTCGACGGATGTTTCCCTCACAAGTCGGGGGCAATCATAAGTGGTCGCTCGGCGAAGGGTCCGGACAACACACTGATGGTCTCGTATATCAGAGCAGATATCCTGTTGAGGCAGGGGCTGTGGCCCGGGGAATTGAGACTTCACCCCGAGGTGGTGGAGCTTCTTAGGGAGAACTTCAGGCAACTCAAGTCGACCTTTTGCATCGTTTGTACAATGCATTGACCTTTGTGGTTCTCCCTCACGCATCCAGCTCCGCTTGGACTGGACGTGATGTATTAGGTGTGGTTGACGCTACACCTGTACGCATTCCCGATATCTTTGCTCCTGGGAGCTCTGGAGTTATGGATACTGTGGGCTCGGCCTCTGATGGGGACCAGCTCATAGGTTCAGGTCTCTCGTCCGAGGTCGTGGAGACCATACTCCAGTCCAGAGCTCCCTCCACGAGAAGACTAAATATGCATTGACATGGAAACTGTTCTCTGCCTGGTGCAGAGAACGCCTTCTGAATCTTGTTTCTGCCCTGTTGGTACAGTACTTGATTTCTGTAATGAATGTTTCTTTGCTGGGTTATCTATGAGAAGAGATCCTTAATTTCGTCTTCTCCGTGGTACATGAGGCTGAGGCCTGCACGTACTTGGATTTGCACCTGGTTTGGTGGTAGTATTTCTTCACCCCAGGTCGGGTTGTATTTCTTAGTTCCCTACTAAATGTGCGGGTCATTTGTGCTCCAGGCCTTCTGTCCTCCACCTTTAATACCCCAGATCAGGAAAAACGCAATCTGTTTTGCCCTTTCCGGGCTTTGGATGCGTATGTCCACAGAGCTGCTCAGTGGCGTATTTCAGAACATTTATTTGTCTGCTTCGGGTAACTTAAGATAGGTTGCCCTACATCTAAACAGATAATGAGCAAGTGGGTAGTTGAGGCTATCGCACTTGCTTATGAAGCGGCCGGACAGCCTTCACCTATGGCTGTCTGCGCCCATTCTACAAGGAGTATGGCTGCCTCTAAGGCTTTAATTTCAGGTGTTTCCCTTCAGGACATTTGTAATGCGGCAGGCTGGTCCTCACCGCATACATTTGTCAGATTTTACGACCTAGACCTCTCCACTCCCAGGGCTAGGCTGCTTGTTTCCTAGTGTGCGCAAGGACTCCACACAGAACGGGCATTTCTCATTATGGCGTAGTGGGTATAGGGTTCCCACCGCGTCTCAACGCAGCTCAAGTTCCCTTGAAAGGGAACGTCTCAGGTTACGTATGTAACCCTGGTTCCCTGAGAGGGAACGAGACGCTGCGTTCTCCTCCCATACTTCCTGCATGCCCTGATCGACTTGCTTCAGGCTTTTTCAGAAGCTGTCGCGGTCTGTTTTCTGGTGTGCTTTATAGCTTCCTGGTCTATGACGTCACCCGCCTATGACGTCTCGCTCTTCCTTTGGACTGATTATACACGTGCTTCACGACGCAATCACGCAGAGCTTTCCCACCGCGTCTCAACGCAGCGTCTCGTTCTCTCTCAGGGAACCAGGGTTACATACGTAACCTGAGACGTTTTCTCACTAAAGCCAGTTCTGCTAGCATTCGGTTTTCTCTCTGTCTGTGCTGTAGTTCCTGGTCCAGTTCCCAAGGAGTTTGTGCGAGCGACTCCATCTGAGGATAAGATCTCACTGCAGTGGAAAGAGCCTCTGGAGCCCAACGGCATCATAACCCAGTATGAGGTAATGTGTGCCTTATTCACACTGGATTTTATATGTCAGATTTGTGTTCAAACTTGAACGGTTGTGCTCTAAGTTAATTTCTTAGTATTTTATTAGGAAGAACTAAAAATAAATCCCAATATATGCTGAACTTGTTGTGTTATGTGCTGGGTGTCTCCAGATCAGCTACAACAGCATTCATTCGTTCGATCCGTCGGTGCCGCTGCTTCGGCCGCCCCTGCTCGTGTCGTTACCCTGGAACACCTCGCGACACAACTTCTCACAGCTGCACCCGGGAACCACATACCAGTTCCTGATCCGGGCCAGTACCAGCAAGGGATACGGACCCCCAACCACACTCAACGTCACCACCAATATATCAGGTATGCTTATGAGTTGATGTTGTGTATGTCAAATTCCATCCCATCTTCTGATTGGACAATTTGTTCAGGCTGTGAAGTCAGATTCTTGCATATCTATAGTCACCAGGAAAATGAATTCTATTACGACTGAGAGTATCTGTTGGTATGGAAAGAGATGACAGAAAACGTCTCGGTTACGTATGTAACCCTCGTTCCCTGAGTAGGGAACGGAGGCGTTACGTCGGATGACGACGAATGAGGTTTCGCTTAGAAAGCCTATCAACTTCGAGTATTACAAAACGAGCCAATGGCAAAGAAATGCCATGGGTCTGCGGAATTTGCATGACGTAACTCCGCCCCACCTCGTGGGTATAAAAGGAGGACGCCAGCAACAGGCAGATATGTTTCTTCGCTGAAGAGCCAAGACTGAGTTCAGGCGATCCCCGCGGTACAGCGGAAAGTGGCAGGCAGACGTCCCTACTCAGGGAACGAAGGTTACATACGTAACCGAGACGTTCCCTTTCGTTGTCACTCCGAGTTACGTCGGATGAAGACGAATGGGGTTACCAGTCTAATCACGCCACCTTCGCAGCTGTCTTCCAGTCCCCTGCGTAAATCTGAGATCCCTGTCGTGAGAACCGACTGGGAATGGAGTCGCCAATCTCCCGGGAGGGGCTGAAGCCATGAGAGCTCGTCGGCTGCACAGTTCAGGGCTCCGGGGATATAAATGGCATGAAGCGACCTCAGATGCTCCTGACTCCATATGATGAGGTGGCGGGCGAGTTGCCACATACGGCGGGAGCGTACACCACCTTGATGGTTGATGTACGCTACAGTGGCGGTATTGTCTGAACGGACTAGTACGTGTTGGTTCTTGAGCACGGCCCGGAAGCAGCGCAAAGCAAGATGTACGGCCAGCAACTCGAGGCAATTGACGTGCCAGAGGCGGCGGGGTCCTGTCCAGGAGCCCGCGGCAGCACGTCCATTGCACATGGCACCCCAGCCCGTGGAGGAGGCATCTGTCGTTACAACGACGTGCCGCGAAGCTCGTTCCAGGGGCACTCCGGCCCGTAGAAAACTGAGGTCCGACCACGGGGTGAAGGTCTGACGGCAGGACGGAGTAACTGTTACTCGGAAGGTGCCGTGTTGCCATGCCCACCTCGGGACTCGGTCGCGAAGCCAAAGCTGAAGCGGTCTCATATGAAGCAATCCGAGCGGCGTTGCCGCGGCTGCAGATGCCATATGCCCCAGGAGCCTCTGAAAGAATTTCAGTGGAACTGTACTCTTGCCCTCGAACTGTCTCAGGCAAGTCAGCAGTGACTGCGCGCGCTCGCTCGTAAGCTGCGCGGACATGGCGACCGAGTCGATATCCATACCGAGAAAAGAGATCCTCTGCACGGGGCAAAGTTTGCTCTTTTCCCAGTTGACCCGAAGGCCGAGACGAGCTAGGTGCTGGAGCACTAGGTCCCTGTGTTCGCATACCTGGTCTCGAGAGTGAGCTAGGATCAGCCAGTCGTTGATGTAGTTCAGGATGCGAACCCCGTGTTTCCGAAGGGGAACAAGGGCTGCCTCGACGACCTTCGTGAAGACGCGAGGAGACAGGGCTAGCCCGAAAGGGAGAACCGCGTACTGGTATGCCTGCCCCTCGAAGGCAAACCGAAGGAACGGTCTGTGTCGAGGGAGAATGGAGACATGAAAGTAGGCGTCCTTCAGGTCGATTGCTGCAAACCAATCCTGGGGCCGCACACATTCGAAAATGCGTTTGGCAGTGAGCATCTTGAACGGCAGCCTGTGAAGGGAACGGTTCAGCACACGAAGGTCCAGGATTGGCCGTAACCCACCGGTTGTTCTTGGGGACAATGAAGTACGGGCTGTAGAAGCCGGTCCTCCTCTCGGCCGGAGGGACGGTCTCGATCGCACCCTTCGCCAGCAGGGTGGCGATCTCTGCTCTCATGATAGGGGCGTTGCCACCGACCAAAGTGGAGCGGACTCCCCTGAAGCGGGGAGGAGACCGCGCGAACTGAATCGCGTAGCCGAGCCTGATCGTCCGTGCGACCCATCGGGACAGGAGGGGAAGCTCTAGCCAGGCTCCCAAGAACTGTACCAGCGGGGTCATACGGACCACAGACTTCCCATGATGGTGCAGCAGGGCGGAATGACTGGCCCGGACGTGGACGGCATAGCGGCCCGGTGTGGGGGCACAGTCATTAACCGCGCCCTGACAGAGGAGACCAGGGAAGGAAGAACGTTCCACGGGGGTCTGCTCTGCCAGGGGGCTGGCGACAGAGGCGGAAGAGAGCGGCACGGTCCGGGGACGGCGCGCACTGTCAACCGGCTCTGGGACAGAGGGGGACGAGGGGTGCACGGCTCGGGGGCGGCGCACCGTGTCGTCCGAGAACTCTGTGTGCTCAGGGATGGAAATGTTACTTCTTTCTTTAACCACATTAGGGTGCTGCCCACCCGTGGGTGAGCAGCGGGGAGTGGAGAACAAAAGATTCTCCCCCGGCCCTCCACCGGGGGAAGGAGTGGTCCTGCTACGATCTCCTGAGAAGTAACCTTCAACGTCCCTGAGCAGCCCGTCTCAGGAGCGCCGCTTGGCCCGGAGTTTAGCGGGGGGCGGGGCTGGAGAGGGCTGGGGCGCCTTCTTACGGCTTCCTCCATGACCGGGCCCGGGTGGAGGCTGCTGCTTGGGCCGGGCGGGAGGGGTGGGAGCCGCAGGAGGGCGCCCTCGGCGGCGAACAGACTGAGGGATCTGCCCGGTCGGCTGGGTGGAGGCAGCAGCGGGCCGTCGGGGCAGAATGTGCTTGATGGCCTCAGTCTGTTTCTGGGCGGTGGAGATCTGTTAGGCGAAGTCCTCCACCGCACCGCCGAATAGGCCGGCCTGGGACATGGGGGAGTCGAGCAGGCGAGAGCGCTCAGCATCCCGCATGTCAGCCAGGTTCAGCCATAAGTGTCTCTCCTGGACCACAGCTGTGGACATCACCAGACCCAGGGAGCGTGCGGTCACCTTCGTCGCCCGGAGGGCGAGGTCGTTGGCGGCGTGCAGCTCATCGAAGAGCCCTGGGTCCGTCCTACCCTCGTGCATGTCCCTTAGCATCTGGGCCTGATAGACCTGCAGAGTGGCCATGGCATGCAAAGAGGCAGCCGCCTGTCCTGCCGCTCTGTAGGACTTCGCCACTAGGGTAGACGAGAACCTACAGGCCTTGGATGGGTGCTTAGGCTCGCCGCGAGAAGAAGCACTCTGAGGACACAGCTGCATCGCAACAGAGCGCTCAACCGGGGGGAGCCCAGTGTACCCACGGGCGGCTGCCCCATCGAGGGGAGGAAAGGTGGATGAAATCAACGAGCGGTCGCGGGAAGACATGGGAGTCTTCCAGGACTTCGAGATTTCATCATGCACGTCCGGGAAGAAAGGTATTGGGGCAGGCTGAGGACGGGAAGCCGCAGCTGCACCCAAAAACCAATCGTCCAGCCGCGAGCGCTCAGGACAGGGTGGAGGGTTCCACTCCAAACCAATGCTCGCGGCCGCCCGGGAAAGCATGGCCGTCATCTCTGGATCGGACTGAGCCACAGCCGTATTCACACCCGAGGGTGGCAGCTGTGACGAGTCGTCACTTCCAGACGAATCAGACCCACCTTGTGATGTTGCGATTGACATCGCATCTTCCTCTGGAGCGCCAAAGAACACCCGTGGGACCTCAAAGGATGGTCCCGCGAGGATCCCTTGAACGCTCGCGGGTTGCAACACTGGAGAAGGTGCTGCCGGGCACGGACGAATAGTCTGCGCTTTGTTCCACACAGTCACCCTCAGATCACCCTGACCACCAGCCGAAGTAGAGCCTCTCGAGGAGGCGCTAGATCGGGGTGTGGATGAGGGGACTCTCACTCTTGCGAGATCATTGAGTCTCGATCTAAGTGTTGCGATGGTCATGTTCCCACAGAAAGAACATGACTCATCCACGAGGGCTGCTTTAGCGTGATTAAAGCCCAAACACACCAAGCAGCGCTCGTGCCCATCAGAGTCAGACACCAGCCGACCGCAACCAGAAGTGCACGGGCGAGGCATCTTTAAAAAGACGTGCCGCGTGCAAGCTCTTTTTGTGAGAGAAACTCAGTGCTGAAGCGCCCGCGGAGAACACACTCGCTGGCAAACCACGCTCAGATAAGCAGGAAGTGTGCACTCGCCGGGAGATCGCCGTCACACCAACACTGGAGAGTTGCTCGTCTCGTAAGAAGCTGACAATCAGAGATAGCTTAAGGAGTGAAGAATTACACTTGGCTCCGAAGCGAAAACATATCTGCCTGTTGCCGGCGTCCTCCTTTTATACCCACGAGGTGGGGCGGAGTTACGTCATGCAAATTCCGCAGACCCATGGCATTTCTTTGCTATTGGCTCGTTTTGTAATACTCGAAGTTGATAGGCTTTCTAAGCGAAACCCCATTCGTCGTCATCCGACGTAACTCGGAGTGACAACGAAAGGGAACTATGAATTTTTGGCATACTTTTATTCTCTCTGAAATGAAGTGATTTTACTTGCAAATACATTACAAATACGTTCAAACGTCTGGGGTCAATGAGATTTTATTTGATCAAACATTCAGTTAAAAATGTAATTATTATTATAATTTAAAACGGATGTGTTCTATGTGAATATATAGTAAAAGGTAATTTATTCCTGTGATCAAAGCTGAATTTTCAGCATCATTACTCCAGTCTTCAGTGTCAGGTGATCCTTCAGAAATCATTATGATATGATGATTTAATGCTCAAGAAACATTTCTGATTATTATCAATGATGAAAACAGTTGTGCTGTTTCATATTTCTGTGGAAATCCTGTGGTACATTTTATTTTTCAGGATTCTTTGATGAATTGAAAGTTCAAAAGAAAAGCATTTATTTGAAATATAATCTTTTTTAACATTATAAATGTCTTTACTGTCACTTTTCATCAATTGAATGCGTCCTTTCAGAATAAAATTATTAATTTCTTTAAAAAGAAAACAAAAATCTTTCTGACCCAGAACTGTGGAACATAGTGTATATATGTGTGATTTTTTTGTGCAGTGTAATCAGTATTTTAATAACTTTTGACGCGTTACCAAAGTCAGCTCATTTGTGGTTTACTAATTGAAATAAAAATAAATAATGTGTTCTGTAAAGATGAATGAGCCCCTTTTGGTTTGTTTGTTTTAATTTGCATCTGCTTCTATAAGGATCTTGAATTGCAGGCTGTAATCAGCTGAATTGAATGTAAAAGCTTCTTCCTGTGTTGTGCTAATGACGACGAGGAGCGTAACCTCATCACGTCCCCTCAGGCTTTCTGCCACTTCACCGCTCGCAGATGTCACACACGCATGATCAGGGCAAATAGGATTTCCTAGCATTTCAGAAATACATCACTTTAGATTTGTTGCGAGTGAGAGAAGTGTAGGTGGAGCTAACAAAACATGCAGGGATGAGGGAAGAAAACCTGCTTTAGAAACGGAAGAGAAAGACAAATACACATGTGTGGGTGTGTGTGTGTTGTGCTTGTCTAATGTGTTTTATGATTTTTTAAGCAAATATACATTATAGCAACAGTGTTGGTATTGTCAACTAAAACTATCAAAAACTTATCTGATTACGTCTGTGAAGAGTAACTTTTTATTGTTAAATGTAATTTTTTAGTACTATTTTTCTTTATTAATTTTCATAATAATTTCATAATGTATTTTATGAGTCAGAGTATGTTGTACATGTGTGCTGATGAGAGACATGGGATGAGCTATATTTTCCATACAAGTATGTGTGCAATGTAACATGTTCACTGAGCAGAGATGTTCCACTTATGACGATACTTCAGTTGGCATGTTCTTTAGAAGGAAAGGAATGTTTCAACTGATGCAAATATACCACTAATGTATACACAGAGGGAAAGTGGATTGTACCATGTGTAAACATGAGGTATACGTTCCATTTTAAACATAAGCAACATGTTTTTCTACCTTACACGGAAGTTGTAAGACCCAGAGTGGTGTATATAAGATCATTCTTACTGTACCACCTCAGAGAAACATAAAGGCATGACGGGGTGAGAGGAAAGAGAAACATAAAGGCATGACGGGATAAAGGCATGACGGGGTGAGAGGAAAGAGAAACATAAAGGCATGACGGGGTGAGAGGAAGAAGAAATAGAGATGAGGGGGTGAGGGAGGAGAAACACCAAGAAACCATATACAGCTGGCATGATGTGGTGATGGAATAGAGAAATGGGGAACAGAGAAATCTGGAAAGAAGACCTCCTCACCTTAGCCTTATTCTTCTATGTCTGTTTCTCTCTGTCTGATACATGTATAAAAATAATAAATCAGAGATCTCTTGGCAAAGTAACTGGTGTAGCCTCCGTGATTCAACAATAATGGGGAAAAGCATGATTTTCAAATCTACAGTCTGAACTAGTCCAATCCTGATTGGTGCCCCATCACCTCGTGATGTGTGATGGTGTAACGCGAAAACTACAAAGGGAAGCCGGCAACACAGTAACGTCAGCTTTTAATGTGCTTTTAATTCATTCAGCTCCCAGGCATGCAGGAATTATGGCAAAGAGACACAGCATCTTGTTTCCTTCTTACGGAACAAGCTTTACAGTCGTAACCAGAGACATTTCCTTTCGAGGGAACTGCGAAATGCCCACTATCCCATTCTGACAAATGCCTGTCCTGGTGTGAAACTGTTCAGGCACAGCTCAGGAAGAAAGCACTCAAGACCCTGGCATAGCCAGCAGGTGCCATACTTAATGCCATACTTTGGGTTCAATGGGCTTACTGGCTGAGGTGAGGGCAGACGCAGAAATGCCTCCGAAATCCCCCTACTGATTGTTAGTTTGGTAGCCGGGCAGCCCCCTTGGGTGGCCTGAAACACACCAACAACTGGTCAATGTTTCTCCCTGAGAAAAGTATAGATGTAGCTTCTCTTGGTCTCTTGACACAGGAGGAGGATAAAGGCCTGTAGGACTATAAGCCAAGGCCAATGATCCGAAAAGTGCCAGGGACAACGTCTAGATCCCCCTGCCGGGACTCTAACCTGAGCTGGAAGCCTCATCCTCATAATGCCACTAAGGAATCAAATTACCAGTTAATGCTCCCCGTAAAGGTCCAATACTTGAAGAAGGCGACTGGTAGTCACACAGACTTTAAGAAACTCCAGCACTGAAGCCACTGAGCAGCTAACCGGGTCCAACTAACAGCAAGAGTGAGCTTTCACTTATGGTATAAAGATTCCTCTAGAGTTCAGGCTGGACTCCACAACCTCAGTTGAAAGACCTGTATTCAGGAACTGATCCCGCTTAAGGGTGAAGCGTCAGCCTCCTTCTCTAGAACTCTTGGGAGCAGAGCAATCAGGGAAAACGCATTCAGACAAAGCCTCAGCTAAGTCTGTACCATGGCATCCGACGCTGTGGTGCTGGATGCGTCAGGGAGAACCAGAGCAGACAGGGGTTTTTCTCTTGTGACGCTAATAGATCTGGGGTGCGTTTCCCGTACAACGACGTAACTTGCTGTCTAACTGCGATAGTACGATGCATCGTTGAAGAAATCAACTAGCTAGTCATGACTGTTTTCCGAAACCGTATTGTCACAAATTGGTGGTTCAATCACCTTGGTTAATGATTTCACACACGTGGTGGAGTAATAACTACTTTAATTTAATCTGTTTGAGATCGAATTAATGCTAGATGTTTTGCTATAAATTACAGACATGGCATCTGAGGACTATTTCTCATTTTTCTCAGTTATTTTGCTTTATTTCCAGATTCAATCATAGGCTCGTTCTTACATACTTGAGTAGGCTCACAGATGCACACTCTTCAAAAACGGTCTCGACAAACTAAAAGACGTAGGCTAAATATTTGTATACATTCTAAATAAAAGATATACTGAATGTCAGCTTGCTTATTTGGCTCAAGATTAGGATTTATTGAGTCCACATGTCATGCAAACAAGAAACTCTGCTTCTAACCACAGGATGAGAGCTGTCGTTCCAAACACACAACTGTGTGATGCTGTTTGCGAATTTTCGTTGGAACGATGATTTCGGAAAGCACCGACTCGTTAAACTATGCTGATAACGACGGAACTAACAATGCTTTTGGGAAACACACCGCTGGGCAGAATCTCCATTCCCTGAACAGGACATCCGCCCACAAATTTTGGTCCCCATGGATATACGTTGCTCTGAGTTACTGTGTTGCCTGCTTCCCTTTGTAACCCCAAAGTGTTGGCATACGACACAGCGTGAGTTCCCTCGAAAGGGAACTGTTATTGTTAATTTAAATATATATATATATATATTTTAAGAAATAATATTTAAAGATATAAATATAAGACAAAAAAATTTGAACTAAAATGAATTACTAAAACTGAAATAAAAAGTAAAACTAAACAGACAAGAAAAGGACAAAAGCACATAACAAAATTGCTAAAAAACTACAATGAAACCTGAAAATATAAAAATAAAAGATACAAAACATTAATAAATACTGTAATAGTATATAAATAATACTAAAATAACGGATCTATTAGTTAACTACGTAAGTTAACATTTACCAACAATGAAAAATACTTGTAAAGCATAATTTCAACATTTACTATACATTATTAAAATATAAAGTTGTATCTGTTAATATTATTGCATGGACCTGAGCTAAAAATATATTTAATTGTAATAAATACTACTGTTATTGCATTTACATTTAGCTATTTAGCAGACGCCTTTATCCAAAGTGACTTAAAAAACGAGGAATACAGCAAGCGAGTCAGCATAAAAAGGCAAACAACATAAGAAGTGCTCGAAATACAAAATTTCAGACATTGCTTAGAATAGCATAAGCCAGACAAGGGAGGGATTCAAGGAAAATTGTTTTTTTTTTCTTATGAGGTTAAGTATTTCTTATGAGTACTGAATTTCAGTTTGTACATTTATTATATAGTTTGTATAAATGTATGTGTTATGTACAGTATTAAGTTTAATACCATCAAGCAGTTTGAGATGCTCATTGTTTTCCTGCTAACAGTGACTTGTTTTTCAGCTGGACGGCTGTAGTTGAACTACTCTGAAGTTAGAACAGCTTTTAGCTTCTCAGAGTATTGAGTTTCAGAGAAGCTTCGCCAACACAGGATTGTATTAATGGGAAAATGTTGACACATTCACTCTCTCTGTCTCTGTAGCACCGACTCTAGAGGAATATGATGGGTCCGAGGCGTCCCTGAACGAGACGGCCACCACCATCACCGTCCTGCTGAAACCTGCCCAGGCTAAAGGAGCTCCTATCAGGTGTGTGTGTGTGTGTGTGTGTGTGTGTGTGTGTGTGTGTGTGTGTGTGTGTGTGTGTGTGTGTGTGTGTGTGTGTGTGTGTGTGTGTGTGTGTGTGTGTGTGTGTGTGTGTGTGTGTGTGTGTGTGTGCGCGCGTGTGTGCGTGTGTGCTTTCGCGCATCAGACTGAAATGAGCCTCTGCTGCTGCTCCCATATTCACTCCCTGTGTTTCTCAGCTCTATCTCTCCTTCGGCTGTTTCATATTCCTCTCAACACTTACACAAAGACTCTTCCTCTCTCTGCGCTCTAATATGACAGACTCATTCCTGCAGACAGCCTCAGATGGAAGAGAAGGAGAGACTTATTTATTGATTAAATTATTAGTTTAAATTCAATTAAGTACGGAAAATGCAGAAAAAGACCATTGGGAAAGTTAAGGGAAATATGGATGCGAAGCACAAGAAGCCATTAGAGCACAGTTTTTCACATGAACATACAAAATGTAAAATTATTTTACCCTGTAATGCCTGACATAATAGTCAGACAAAACTTTAAAAATTGAACACTTTATTAAAGTAAGATGAAATTCTGATGCTTGAAATGTAAATCAGTTACATCTGATCAGTATCTTTATAACAGTTTAGCAGATACTTACATAAAATGCATATAAATATCAATATGGGCCAATAATGTCTTAGTAAGATGATATTTAAATGCTTAGTTTCATGATCAAAGTTCTGTAGTTTTAAATCATATAATGTAATGCATTACAGTGATGATTGACAGATGAACAAATAAACCTCAAAAGCCTGATGATCATATTTGATTCTTTTCTTATAAATAATGTCTGGATAATCAAGTAAACCTCAGTCGCTTCTGTCCAGGTGAAATATTACTAACAATATCAAAGTTATTCTTGCGTTTCCTTGATAAATCAGGTCAGATTTGACACAGAAAGACACGTGAAGCTCGAGCTGTAGGAGGACGTTTGTACAAATCAAAATTACAATTACTTGATAAACGAGTCTAAACTATCATTCAGAGACAGAAGGACTGGAGGAGATCGAGTGAGGCAGTGAAGTCTTGATCATGTTCATCATTTAGAGGCCTTAATAATTTTCATATGCAATATGGTAAAGTATGTTTTATAGGGTTAAACATGGTAACTGTGGTGAATGGGACCTCTGTGTAGAAACTCCCGTAAAAACCTGAATGATTGAGGAGATTTTGTCCCCCAGTCAGCAGTGAGTAAAAACACAGAAACAGCTGAATGTATTAAACAAGAGTATGAATATCCCAAAATATCCTCTCAAAACTAAATAAATTATATTTTGTCTGTGCTTTTGGTTGTGTCATCGATATCCAAATGAAAGGTGAGAGCTGAGGGATGTTGATGTCACAGGGTGGTTCAAGGAAGACGGAAGAAGAAGGTAGATTCCAAACATTCTTTAATAACTAGGCATGGAAGACAGACAAACAGGTGCAACAGCGTGTAAACACGTAACATAGAGTGTTTCACACAAACAATACTGGACACTGAACAGAAGACAGGCAGGAACTTAAATACACGATGATTGACATAAACGACAGGCAGCTGTGAGGAAGGTGATTGGTGTCCATGGAAACAGATAGTGGCGGGAAACACTGACAGGGAAACACGTGAGAATTCAAAACAAACTGAAAATCAAATGAGCCTAATGGTGACATAACGTCCCCCTCCGGCAAGGCGCGTCCTTGCACCGTAACGCAACAACGGAGGGAGGACCGGAGGAGGTTCTGGAGGTGGACGAGGTGATGGTGAAGTGCAGGAACGAAGCTGGAGTGACAAGATGGTGAAGGGCTGACGACGATTCCCTAGTGGCACAGATGGAGATGGCCTGGTGGCGCAGACCCAGAGCCATCCAGTACCGACAGCCCAGGACAGAGTTGAGGGAGGGAAGAGACCAGGTGGCGAAGAGGCTGACGGTAGCTGGGGGATGGCCGACGGAGACTCGGTGGCGGCAGGATCCATCGGCGCAGACGGAGAGCCGGTGGACACAAACGACGTCGCTGGACTGAGAGACCCAGGCAACATCGCGGCGACGAGCACTGGAGATGGAGCCAGGGTACTCAAGAGCAGAGGCGGAGTCGGAGTGAGGGAGGACAAAGGTGACGCCGAGGGAAAGGAGAAGCCCGCTGTAGCCGAAGGGGTGGAGGGACGGAGCGTTGCGGACGGACTGTAAGTCCGTGGCGGAGGCAGAGAGACGACTGACCAAGGGGAGCTGGCAGGAGAAGGGAACCCGATGTAGCCGTCAGTTCGAGGGTCTCTGGTGGAGCCACATGTGGACAGGCCGAAATGGAGTGCAGAGGACCACGGCTGGAGGTGGAGCCACAAGATCCTCATGCCCAGGTGCTGCGGATGGCGGGCTGACCTGCGACCTGTCATCAGGGGTCTCCCCGGAGGCGATGCAGGGCTGCGAACATCCAGCAGCGGCAGGGCTGACTGACTGAGCTTTGTGGTGAGGTGCTACTTGAAAGATCAATCAGAGAGGGAAGATACAGTCACTAGAGTGGTCTGAAGACGATAAAGATGCAGATGACAAGTAGGATAGGGTGGGAAACGGGGTTTCCTCAGAGAAAATTTTCAGCCAGTCCTTGTGTTCCGTCGAGTGGGTTCCCTTGTCTGCAGATGTTGCGGGGCCACTCCCATGGTCAGACTCCTGTTGGAGCTCCTCCTCCGGGGCGAGGGTCAGCTCTGTCCTCTTTGTCTCGGGCTCTGGTTGGCGTGTCGCGCCGGGTGGTAGCTCTCCGTCACGCACGTGTTCTCCGCGGTCGAGGGTTGCAATCCGGGCTCTGGGTCTGGCTGTGTGCTGGATCGGGGTGCGACGCTCACCAGACACCTGATGACAGCCTCCTTCCAGTTCAGGTTAGAGGTGTCTGGGAGGTCGATCCGCTGGTGGAAGTTGGCCCCGATCCAGAACAGGTTTTTCAGGGTTTCGTCGTCGAGGGGGCTGGTGACTGCAAGAACAAAAAAGTCTCTGGTGAATGACCAAAAAATTCTGGCTTTTGTGAGCCAGCAGGATGAAGTCCACGCTATCCATTTTTTTAGGTCCGGAATTCTGTCACGGGGTGGTTCAATGAAGACGGAAGAAGAAGGTAGATTCCAAACTTTCTTTAATAACTAGGCATGGAAGACAGGCAAACAGGTGCGACAGTGTGTAAACACGTAACATAGAGTGTTTCACACAAACAATACCGGACACTGAACTGAAGACAGGCAGGAACTTAAATACACAGTGATGATTGACATAAAGGACAGGGAGCTGTGAGGAAGGTGATTGGTGTCCATGGAAACAGATAGTGGTGGGAAACACTGACAGGGAAACACATGTGTGAATTCAAAACAAACTGAAAGTCAAATGATCCTAATGGTGACAGTTGAGTTCTCAGTGTAAATGTGAATAAATGTGCTGATTGTGATGTTCTTTCGGTCGTCCACAGCTCGTATCAGATCGTGGTGAAGGAGATCAACCTGCAGCGAGCCCGACGGGAGGCTGGTGGTGGCGAGTGTTACCGCGAGCCCGTGTCGTATCAGAACGCCGCCAGCACAGGCCTGCCGTACTACTTCGCTGCGGAGCTGCCGCCCAGAAATCTCCCAGAACCGCTGCCGTTCACCGTGGGAGACAACAAGACGTACCATGGCTACTGGAACGCCCCTCTCGCACCCCGCAAAAACTACAACATCTACTTCCAGGCGGTCAGCAGTGTGGAGAAGGTCAGCAGACGATAAAAACCCACATCACTCATATCAACACATGCAGTGACTGACACTACAACTCACACAACTTAATCGCTACTATTTTTTCTTTGAGCAAAATCACATTTGTCTTGCTTCAGGCACTTTTATTGGTGTATTATCACTTTCTTTTGCATTGCATGCGACTGTTAAACAAATGACAAAGTTAATATCACACCCATGACAAGTCGAATACTAATAGAAATATTGGGGAGTCCAGTTTTTGTCTAGATCATAGCAGCTCAGAAGTTGTGTCCCAAATTACGCACTATACACTTTGTACTTATGAGCGTAGACAGGGTTTGGAATTAACAGTTTCATTCACCAGCCATTTGGCTACTTAATTTTTAATTTACCGGCCATTCAGAACTTCTACTAGCCAAAAAAAGAACCAGATTAACTATGTCACAGCACATATTTATTATAAAATTTGGATTTGATACATACATTTTTTATTTCTTACAAAATCCTGTCATCCAGCCTTCTCCTCCCTTCCTCTTTCATCCTCATCTTTTTCACCAAAAATGTGTTTTAGGTGGACAGATTAATACGGTACAAAGAACATAAAAAAATATTTAGGATGTTGGAAATAACGATGTTTTTTCTGTTAAGCAAATGCTTTTTAATCTAGCATTGTTTCAATGCTAATGAACAAGGATGCTGTTATTTGTTGCGTAGTGACGTGTGTGTTCCATTTAGCCAGATATAAGCAGATTCTGCGCAATACAATGTATTTAATATATCATGATCTCACGAGTTGAGTATTTACACTCAAAATCTTTGCAGATTTGGCTTACACGAACTTCCCCAGAAAAGTGAGTAAACATAATTTAACACGCCAAATTGTCTAGTGATTTGACAGCGTTACGCGACACAGTTGATTTTTACCTGCATTTGGCGTGTTGGCTGGTGTTCATTTTAAACCCTGAACGTAGTGAATGAATTTTGTAAGGATATTTTGTCATTCATCATCATTCGTCTGATCGCCCCTCCCCCTCCACTGTGTAATTAAAGCCACGTCTGTTGAGTTCAGCATCCCACAATTCGTTTTTCCGCTTAATTAAGTGCGTCATCCGGGTATTCGAAGAGATTAAAATACCAGTCATTCTACTCGATATGCATTGCAGATATCTGTTTTGACATCTTTGTTTTTCTGCTCTGCTATTACTTCGAGTTTTGAGAATTAACTGTAAATTGTTGTTGTATTTCAGGAAAGTAAAACGCAGTGTTTGAAACTGGCATTTAAAGGTAAGCCCTTTCATTTGAGAGCATATCTCTCTCTCTCTCTGATGTTATGATGTAAGAGTGTGTTAAAGTCTGAAGTCTGATCTTTCAGCAGTGTTTTTACTGGGGCACTGTTTGATTATATAGACAGACTATAGATAGATATTTGATCGTCCTTTACCATCCTGCACACAATAACCTATTCTGTTCAGCATCAAATGCATGTATCATTTACATAAGAATCACATTTATGAACATCTCCCTTAAATATATGTGCTAAAATATACTGAATTATACTATGTGAGCTTGCAATATAAGGAACAAATGCATACAATATGTGATTTTTAAAAAAGTGTAAAGTGGCAATAAATGCCCGATTTGTGCCTGAGTGAGAAGAATACAAGTGGAAATTGATGGCATTTATTTGTGCATATTAAAATAACAGATACTTGAGTATTATTCTAGGGATTCTGTATTTGAATTCTGATAAAACTGAATACTTTATTTTTACGAGGAAAATAAATATTACGCTTTACTCCATTACAACTTCATGTAGACTTAAAAGTACAAAGTAAATACATATCATTGTGGCTTAAATTTTTCCTCAATTATTAAAATTCAAAATAGCTTTTTTATTTATCCTAATTTGACTAACAAGTCAATCAAACAAACTCACTTAAATTTGACTTTCCTTTTGATGGACAGTAAAGTGTCCATGTTTGGGTGAACTGGTCCTTTCAGACACAGACTCTGAACTACAAGCATGTGTTTTTATAATAACCATCACTTTAGATGGATGAGATCATGAGTCATGTTAAAAATGAGAACATCTCAAACGTCTATTTTAAAAGCTTTCTCTGTACTTTTTTACACCACTGGAAGTTTGTCAGTGATAGGTTATTACAATTATTAATTATTAGGTTATAGTGATAGATTATGTGACTGCAATCCCTGGTCTGCAAAAAAAAACAAAAAACTTAAATATCTATTTAAAGTCATGTGCTGATGCTGTAGAATAATTATTATATATTTTAATTGATAGTGTAGTAGTCCTAGAAACATTGTGGTATTTCTGAAGATGCAGCATTTCACTCCCATTTATTATACACCTAATAAAATTCATGAATAATGAATCCATACCCACACCCAGATAGCAAGCAATCATGGAAGCAATGTTGAGTCAATGTTGATGCGTCAACGCTAATTGCATTGAATTAATGTTACAAAGTGATGTTGGTTCTGTCACAAACTGCTCTGAGACCAGAAAGTTTAGATCCAAATGCAGCTTTTTATAAGATGGGGTAATCCAGACATGTAATCAAATGAACAGGAAACAGGTCGAAATCCAGTTAGGCAGTCCAAACAAACAAACACAAGGTCGGGTAATCCAGAGGCAGGCACGGGACAAGGCAAACGGGTAATCCAGAGGCAGGCAGAGAGTCCAAGAAACCGAAATGCAGGGAACCAAAGAAATGCTTAGAGATGCAGGACAACAACATACAAAACAATATTGCCAACTGATTTACCAAGTTAATGTTGAAACAACATTAATATTTCAACTACACTGTAGGAATTTCTTTCTTCTGATGAACACTCGTTAACGATCACACTTTGATCTGATTGGTTACAAGGTAGTGTGTGACGTCAGAAACACCAGTGATTTCAAACCGTGTTTTTGAGACTGTCTTTGGTTCACTGCAGTTTTAAGGAGAAAATACTCAGCAATGCTGTTGACTTATGAATTTACACATTGTTTGTCTTAAAGCATATTAAAAACACCACAAAGATAACAGCATTACAGCATAAACAACATTAAAAGCTGGATTTTCACCACAGGGGACTTTAAATGATGTTAGAACTTTGTTCAGGAAATTCCTAATAAACGTTACTAAAGCAAGATGCATTTCTAAAGAATGTTTTCAAACACTTTAATGACTTTTTAATGTATCTAAATGCAGTCAGTAACAATACAAATCAAACGCAAATAACAAGCATGCAAATTGTATCAATGGTCAGTCTAAAAGTGCTTCACATTCAATCTGAACTTATGTCAATCTGTTTATGTATGCATGTCACACATATCTCAGGACTAATATATTTCATATGAATATATATATATATATATATATATATATATATATATATATATAAATTTTTTTGGGGGGGGTTCTGATTTTGTATATCGAAATAGTAATTTATGATTACAGTTTAATCATAAATGCCTATTTAACATTTCATTTTAACGTACATATTTTCTCCAGCTAAATGTCCAGTATGTTTGTATAAATTGTCTGGTGCGGTAATGACAGTACGGAAAGCACCTTCGGTCGTGTCTCGGCTGAGTTATTGCGCATTATTTCCTCCTCTGGCTCTTCATTAATTGTTTTTCAGCAGGAAATCGAATGATAAAAGTCTGCCCGAGGCTCCGAGCGCTCCCAGAACGGATTAGATATACCCCACGTCATGTGTTGTTTAGCAACAAAAATACATTTTAGTTTTTAAGCATGGAATTTTATCTCCAAAATGGACGTAATCCAATTTCCATTGAATTGCTCCCAGTGTTTTTCTCTCCGATCAGACTCATAAGAGCTGACAGAAACACAAGTGTCCTGGCAGGGGGCAAAATTTGATGTCTGAACCAATACAGGCGTGCATCTAAAACCTCACACGCCGCCCATTAATCACCTTTTAACCCAAGTGTGAAAACTGACTGCGAGACCACCTTGCTGGAGAGGTCACAGGCTCTGCTTTTCCTCCATGCCAGCGAGATGGACGTGAAGTTATAGATTACATTTTCACATTCACGTCCCAGACGTGAGACATAGTGAAAATAAATGGTAACATCTAAATTAGCTGGGTTTGTTCAAATCATTAATCAATATTATTTAAAATCACAGAATCCGCCTAAATACACTGATTTATCAGATAGAATATAGATATCTGATTTATAGATAGCTCTTTAAGGTAATAATTAAAATGTTACATTGTTTGCAGTGGAGACGGCTGTAAACTAGAGACTAATCCACAGCAACAGTGCATGAAAACAATGATCTATTGGAAATCTATTAAATATTGACATTGTATGAGCGATTTTTAGAATAGTGGGATCATTTTACACATAGTGTTAGTATTGCTACAACTGTGCATACATTAGGTTTGGAAATAAAGTAACAAATTTCATGTATCAGTTCATACACTGTGAAAGAATAGTTGAGCTAACTTAAAATAAGGCAACCTATCGCTTTCAACTTTTTAAGTTAACTCAACTAATCAACTAGTTAGTCAACTTAAATACTTTTGTTCATCTATTGTTTTTTTAACTTAAAAATTATTGTCAAGGCAACTAAAAGAAGTTGAAACAACTTGAAAAAATAAGGCAATCACACTCAAATTTTTAAGTTTTCAAATTTTAATTTTTTTTTACAGTGCACATTTAAACAAAATATTTTTTTCAGATGGACAGAAAATAAAGTGCAGCGTGTCAAGAATAGCCGTGTGCGTCTGTCAACTGAAGGCGTTCCTCACTGGATGATTGACAGCTTTGTTGATCATAATGCAGTCTATTTTTACGCATTGCAACATCCTTGCGTCCAGCGAATACATTTTATTGTCTATTGAACAAAAATTTAACCAGAAATATAACTTATACCGCTAGCATTGGCAAATAAAATTAGAAACCAAAATGATTATTTTCAAGTATTTCTAAATACACCCCTAAAGCACGATGGACAAGCAGGTCATCACTCACTCCATTGGCTGAGCCAGAAGTTGACACACAGATTTATATTTTGACAGTGTCACAGTGAAAGTGTTATTATTTTTAAAAAAAATGTTGTAAATTGCTTATTAAAATATGTTTAATGGAAAAAATATGAATATATAGGATCTTACTGGACCAGCAGATAAACAGATCTTTTAGCTCCCGAAAGTAGTTCTCTCAGCTCTGCTTAAATCCCCGTGTGGTGAAAATCCAGCTTATAATGTTGTTTATAAGTCTAAGTGGTGTTTTCAAATGCTTTAAGACAATCCATGTGTAAATTCATAAGTCAACACCATTGCTGAGTATTTTCAGTGAACCAAAGACTGTCTCAAAAACACGGTTTGAAATCGCTGGTGTTTCTGACGTCACAAACTACCTTGTAACCAATCAGATCACCGTGTGATCGTCAACAGGAGGATATCTGAGCTGTGTGAGTGAGTGGAGGCGGGGCTCATCTGCGTATTCATAGAACCGCATATACTAAATGAGGCAAGGTTGTCGAGTTACATTCAAGATATTTTTTGGCATGAAGATTTATTTTTCAAGGAAAAAACGTTTAAGTATGTCATTTTGGTGATGAAAGATGAGTTTTAAGGGATACACTTATTGACCACAGGGGGACTTTAAGATCCGTTGTGCAGATCCTGCCCTGGTTATGTGTTATTGACAGAGACAGGTCAAGTGAAGCTAACGCAGCACTCGTGTGTGTGATCGGTTCTTAAAGCCTGGAGGAAGAGTGTGGTTTGATGATGAAGGCCCGGTGCATTAGAGCAGCATCTGGCCCCGAGCTGCTCACTGTAGAGGACAGAAAGCCGTGTCACAGTGCCTTTGGTTTTGTGTGAGTGTTATTGTTGGGTAAAATAATCTGCCCCACAGATCCAGAGGCAGGAGAGTACAGCTGATGGCTTTATTTAAGAGGCCCATGTCAGCGGGTCATTGCCTTTTCACTCTTAAAAGCTTATAGTAGAGCTTCAGGACACAGTGAAGATGCTTTTACTTCTCTTGCCCAGACATCTCGCACAATGCAGCATTTACAGGCAAACTCACGAGTGGAGTCGGCATCAAGACGGCCATAAATGTCAATTGCACCGAGCTAGAGTTTGGATCAATAGCCGTAGATGCCTTAATGATAGTTGTGCTGTTATATCGGTGTGCGAGAGGTATTTCAGTCTGCAGTGATGTATTTCTGACAGGGTTATATACCCCAAGCTCCACTGCAGCACACTTACACAATGGAGGAAGATCTGGCCAAGTCACACCGTATCACTAGGTTTGGAATTATCCAGACTACCATTTCGTCTAACCATTACAGATTATTCCTATTAGCCTATTGACTTAGTTTTGTTCTTGTCACTTGCTGTGGAAACTTAATATACAAACCTGTTGGACAAACTTATGTTATTACAGTGAACTATATAACCAAAGCTCACGAGCAAAATGACATGGACCCATATTTTTTTTTTTTTTGTGTAGATTTAGTTTTGTATGTAATTACATTGGAGTAAGAAACAAATGGGAAAAAGCAATTCTTATGATATATCTGTCAGGTTGTTGTGCAGGTAGCTGAAGACGAGGACAAGAGGACTTCCAAAAATAGCTGATTTATTTACAAAATAAACTTCTATAAACATACAGGAACGAAATAACAAACTCCAGGAACTTCAGGGAAAACACAACCATACAAGAACGACGACCAACAAACACTGAGGGAAAACATAGGCTGTGGGCGTGGCCGGGGCGGAGCAGGCTGTGGGCGTGGCCGGGGCGGAGCAGGCTGTGGGCGTGGATGGGGCGGTGGGACCCTCGGGCGTCCAGGGCGGAGCTGTGGGACCCTCGGGCGTCCATGGCGGAGCTGTGGGACCCTCGGGCGTCCAGGGCGGAGCTGTGGGACCCTCGGGCGTCCAGGGCGGAGCTGTGGGACCCTCGGGCGTCCAGGGTGGAGCTATGGGAGCCTCGGGCGTCCAGGGCGGAGCTGTGGGACCCTCGGGCGTCCAGGGGGGAGCTGTTGGACCCTCGGGCGTCCAGGGCGGAGCTGTGGGACCCTCGGGCATCCAGGGCGGAGCTGTGGGACCCTCGGGCGTCCAGGGCGGAGCTGTGGGACCCTCGGGCGTCCAGGGCGGACCTGTGGGACCCTCGGGCGGCCAGGGTGGAGCTATGGGACCCTCGGGCGTCCAGGGTGGAGCTGTGGGACCCTCGGGCGTCCAAGGGGGAGCTGTGGGACCCTCGGGCATCCAGGGAGGAGAATAACAGCCAATCCTGAATCACCTCAACACATCCTAACCCCTCCCTAGCAACCACTGTCAAGCACCTTAGCAACAAAAATCCAAAGAGGGATATCTTCCATTCTGAATGTCACAAAGGCGTGGGAGTTGGTTTATATCATTCATACTGACAAGAAGCCTTTGGAGTTTCATGATTGGCAGCTGCCAAGCCACTCCCTAGCAACCAAACAGAGTACCCTAGCAACCATTTCGCAAGACCTATATCTCTGCATCAAAACATCGTATAGAGATGGGGGTTGGTTTATACATTCACATTGACTTTGGAGCTTCATGATTGGCAACTGCCAAGCCACTCCCTAGCAACTAAACAGAGTACCCTAGCAACCGTTTTGCAAGACCAATATCTCTGCATCAGAACATCATATAGAGATGGGGGTTGGCTCTTTTGACTCATGCTAGCAAACAGGACTTGCTACATGCTACACATGCTAGCAGTGAATAGCTACATGCTAATATTGATTAGCTAAGTGCTAAATCATGCCAATAAAATGCTACAAACTCAACAGTAACCATCTTTGACAACTACCAACCACCTAGTAACACCATAGCAACCACCCAGATTACCCTAGCAACACCCTAGCAACCACCCAGAACACCCTAGCAACTGCCTAGCAATGCCCTAGCAACCACCCAGAACACCCTAGCAAACACCTAGCAACCACCCAGGATACCCTAGCAACCACCTAGCAACGCCCTAGCAACCACCCAGATTACCCTATCAACCGCCTAGCAACCACCCAGAATACCCTAGCAACCTCCTAGCAACACCATAGCAACTACCCTAGCAACACCCTAGCAACTGCCTAGCAACACCCTAGCAACCACCCAGAACACCCTAGCAACCGCCTAGCAACACCATAGCAACCACCCAGAATACCATGGCAACCGCCTAGCAACGCCCTAGCAACCGGGTGGCGAGTTTTGCCACTGCAAGCACCACTTCACATTTTCTTCTGGAAATGTACATTCTAGTTATATTTTCATATTGTTATTTACGACTATTATTTATAGTTTCATTAATTGTATTATACAGTATAATCCATATATAAAATTGTGTAATACAATTGTTAAATGATACAATTTAATTTAAATTAAATACATTCCAACATAGGCTACAGTTAAAGAGTAAGAAAAGCGGTCTTATAGCTTCAGCTGTGAGGTTTCTCTGAATAACGCAGATATAAACGTGTGTCCTGCTGGCTAATTAGAGCTCTGTATAAAAGGTGTTTTTTCAGTTTGAACTGGTGAGAATAACACCGTTGGCTTTGCTCAAGGTTTGGGCGAGAGCGCGTCTGCAAACAGCGGCAAGTTTGACAAGAGTGACAACAGGTTGTGAGGAAAGCCCTTATATGGAGATGTGTGGGCGTGTTTTATGCAAATGACTGCCCTCATTTACAATACTCCAAATTCACTAAGATCAGAACGAGGTTAAGAACAAATTCATGTGCATAAGAACGTGTTGTGAATTAGGCAGAGATTTTTCGTATAAAGTTCTTCTGTGCGTACAAATACAAAATAATCCATGCAATTATTAGTGAATGAGACCCACTGTTTAATTATTTAAAACTTTATGTTTTAATGTCTTATGTTTTAAACTTTTATGTCATATATATAAATCAAGTTTACAGCATTAAAAACTTTAAATGTAAAATCAAATACCATAATCAAGTACTTTACATGTGCTTTAGTATGTTAGTCAACTTCTATAAAGCATGACAAAATGAAACATAATGATTTAAAATGTGCTTTAAAGTAAAACTTTAATTTGACATTATTACAAGAGTGCACTTTTTAAAAGGTGTTACGAAACAGTCATGAAAGTGTCTCTCTATAAATGGACTGAAGTGGCCTTTTATATCATTCATATAGTGTTTCTGCCAGTATATTTAAACAAAAAAAAAATATATATATATACACAGTGCACTTTTAATATTTGGGGTACTCTACAAGTGCTCATTTAATACACCAGAACAAGAGACATAAAAATTCAATATTTGCTTCTTTGCACGTGAGTATTGAAATGGGTGTATTTGCTGTGTGAACTGTAGTGTACAGTGATTTGAATACAGTGTGCAGCATGACACTCCCACAGGCCTTACATTGTGTTTAGCTCGACATGGCATCGTTCACGCACTGTTCTTTAGGCTGCGCTCCGAGGCAGTGTCTTCTCTTTCAACTGTTTCACACATTTATTTTTAGAGCAGACTCATTTTTGTGTTTTGCATAATTTATTCGTGCCAGGTAATAATATTAGCGTTCAAATATGGAATGATACTGTGGTTGTCTGCCGATGTTTGGCGAAACATATCCGACAGTCATTTTCAACCCATTCTGTTATGTTTTGGCAGCGAGAGAAAGAAAGAAATCACACAGCGAACTGATGGCAGACAAATCGTTGGGAACAGTTGTTGTGGTCAGAAGACTTTTGTGATGTTTGAAAGTGCATTTGGAACGGGATCTTGTAGAAACAGCGCGTTAATGGCAGACATTTCATTATTTTGCAGTTCTAATGTTGCATCTAAGAAAAAGGCTCTTAAAAAGCTAAATCATATTTGATGTGTTGAATTTGCTAAGCCATTGCTCCAACCTAACTCTCATATAGGTGGATGTTAAATTAAAACTTCTCTGTCTGTCCATTCAGGGGCCACAGAGGAGCCGGAAGTGATCCCAGATCCGGCCAAACAGACGGACCAGGTGGTGAAAATAGCGGGCATCAGTGCTGCGGTCCTGGTGTTCATTCTGCTGGTGCTCGTGGCCATCCTTCTGCTGAAGAAGAGGTAAGATGTGGCACACCACATTGCACACCACATCCTCCTCCCACTGCCATCTCATCACATCATCAGCAGCACACACACCAAACCTCAGTGAGAGAGGCAAACCTGGACACACACATTAATCAGGAGAGGTTCCTGTTATCACGCCTCAATAATCAATCCGTTAACCAGCCTGTTTGCACAGGACACTTTACTGTATCTTAGGGCTTTTCAGAAATACTGCCGTTCAAAGGTTTGGGGTCGGTGAGATGTTTTTAATGTTTTTGAAAGAAGTCTCTTCTGCTCACCAAGGATGCATTTATTTGATCAAAAAACAGTGAAATATTATTATTATTTAAAATATCTGTTTTCTGTGTGAATATATTTTAAACTGTAATGTATTGCTGTGATCAAAGCAGAATTTTCAGCATCATTACTCCAGTCTTCAGTGTCACATGATCCTTCAGAAATCATTCTAATATGATGCTTTGATGATCAAGAAACATTTCTAATTATTATCAATGTTGAAAACAGTTAATATTTTTGTGGAAACTGTGATACATTTTATTTTTTAGGATTCTTTGATGATTTGAAAGTTCAAAAGATCAGCATTTATTTGAAATGGAATCTTTTGTAACATTATAAATGTCTTTACTGTCACTTTTGATCAATTTAATGCGGTCTAGATTAATAAAAGTATTTTTATTATTTTTAAATTACTTAAGTTAACTAAAGTTAAAATTTGTTCTCAAATCACTTGTCTTATTTATTTGTAGACAGAATATTAGTAATAATAATAGTAATTGATGTCTTTGTCTGTGGAAGCAGGGGTTGGTCGAGGGAGAGACTGATGGATCGGCTGATGAATCACCTTCATTTTGGGGATAAAGGTGTAAAACTTGCAGTGTAGATGAACATTTGAGAGGACACACCAGAAAATATTTGGTGTTTGTGAGGGAAAGGAAAGAAGGGAGTGTGTTTCGAGCGTGTTTGGCTCTGTCTGTATGTAAATGAGCGCAGGGTTCAGTGCTTTAAGAGCCTGTACTGTACTCTACTCATCTCCACTGGTTGTTTTGAAGGGGTGTATTTAACGTGCACCCCCAGATCTTCAGGAAAACACACCATTGTGGCTCTTACTTTCACTTTTCTCTCCCTCTATCGCTCAGCAAACAGCCTGTCATTGTTTCTGCCAGCTGCTGTCTAATGGCTCCATCACGTGGTGTTTACTTGAACAGCAGGCTGTTTAACACACACACACACCAATGCTCATCGTAACGGACCAGCCAAGAAACATTAGTCTGGATAAATACCATAGATAGATAGATAGATAGATAGATAGATAGATAGATAGATAGATAGATAGATAGATAGATAGATAGATAGATAGATAGATAGATAGATAGATAGATAGATAGATAGATAGATAAGTAATATAATAAAGTTGAAATAATGATTGTATGGAATAATTAAATGGCTAAATAATAATTAATAAAAAAAACAAAGTAAACAACACACATACACACAGGTTCTATTGAGAATCCCTAGTTGCTTCAACAGTGAGCATTTTCTTTTTTCCTCTCAAAGCACACACACACACACAGTTCATCTATTCATTGTTGCAGTGGCAGCAGAGAAGAATCTTTTATAACCTTTAATGAAATGAAGAGCTTGGTCATGTGTGTAGATTGGACCTCTTTAGAAAAGCTGAGTTCAGTGTTCAGAGTCAAGGAATGTCTTTTCTTACTGCACACACACACAACACTCGCTCGTCTTCAGGATCGTGTTCGTTGTTGTTTTTAGGGGAAGCAAAATGAAATGTAATGCAATACATAAGCATGAAATTTTAATGATGCACAAAAATGCAATCCATTTAAATGGATTAATTCTGTAGAGTCAAATAATCAAAGTTCCTTTAAGCAAAATAGCACTCAGTGTGGCAGAAGCAGAGATGCAGTGAGCTCTAGTTTAAACTGTACAAACACACACGTGGGTCGGGTCGCACCGGCCCTTCAGAAGTTTGTTCTTTAACTGCATTGTAAAGTCCACACTAGAGGCTTAGTACCTACTAGCTAGTTTATAACTAAATCTGTTCTTTTTTCGGTTGCACCATTTGTTAGTGAGGCAGAACTTAGCTAGTAAGTCGTATGATCCAATGGCAGCCTTCAAATGCAAGAGCAGAAGTTACTCACGTAACTAACGGTAAAATTATTTTAGCTTCCAATCAAATACAATACCGCTTAATCATAAATAATATAATAGGTGTTTTATATGTAAATAACATTAAGAAACTGTTTTTTAAATTTATAAAGGATCAATTAATTAATACTGATACAAAAAACCCATAAGAAATTACATTTATTTGATATAAATTGTATTTATTTTGTGTAATTTCTCTTGAATGGGCCTCAGATCCTGGTTTATTTCCCACCCTGACCCAGGAGCATCAGGAATACTCTTCATCCTCCATTCTTCACTCATTCAGTGCAGTACTGCACTCCATCATGCTTGTAAATGAAAAATTCAGTAGTGGTCTCGGGCGTTAAACTGACAGCTGTCGGCGTGGAGAAGGCACAAGCTTATGTCTAGTGTAGAAAAACTGTATTTGTGATCCCTTGAATAACTTATTCCACAACCAGAAGTGTCCAGTACGAGCTGGTCTCACCGAGATAAAGCGAGTATAGTATTGGGGAGGTCATGTGATCTGAATGTGGGAGTGAACATCTCCTGTGAATGGACTTCATTTCAAACAAAACAGTGTTTGTTTCACCGACCAGCACCGTTAAACACGTCTGAACACGTTTCGCAAATGTGACATTCAGCATCATTTTTTGTGTGTGTGAGAGATGATTGTCTATTTTAACATCCTGTTCAAATGAATGAATATGTGCATATATTGAACCTCGATACACAGGTATATAAATGGCTCTTAAATGATTATCAATGTTTTCCGCTCAAACTGAAGATACTGCATCTTTAAAACGGTGGTCATTGACATATTGTTTATTTTGCAGGAAGTCAGCAGCTTTACTGCTTTGATTTGCAGCTTCATTTTATTTGTGCCTTTTTGCTTGTGCTCTGCATATGTGATTTTTCCCCCTTCTTTCTTTAAAAATGGCTTTTAAAAAACATTTTTAAATGGTCTGTGCTTCAGGTTTTATTGCTAGGATTGATCAAGTCAGAGATGCCCCTGAAATGCATGATGAAATAACACAGAGTTTTTGCATGCTCTGATTAGTTTTTTTTTTCTTTTTTTTTTACAGTCTATTGTCAAATAAATAGGGTGTCAGAATGCATGCAAATGTACAAAACAAGACATGCATGTTTGAATGAATGCCAGAGAGATCAGGCTAAAGTGTCTGTTGCTTATGTTGGTAAGGTTGATTCCCACAAGACACTCACCAATATCTCTTCATCTGTTTGTGCTGTTTCTCATTCGCTCGCCAGGAGGAGCTACTATTCGTACTCATATTACCTGTAAGTAACAGAGACGCTCAGACAAAAGCAAAAGGCTGACACACATGCAGGGCTCTCTGCTCTCTGTCTATAGTTAGTCCTGTTAGTCTTTTAAAGATGCAGTATCCTTTTTTCAAGCGAAAACACAAATCGATTCGACCAATCAAGTTCCTTTTGCATTGTAGTAGTTCTTGGACGAGCTCGGCGACGGTCGCATCCAAGCGGTGTTATTTGAAAAAAGAATGCTGCACTTGTGTCTGTCCGTTGTTTTCGGTTGGTTCTTTTGTTGTTTTGGTGTGTGCATGTGTGTGTGTGTGTGTGTGTGTGTGTGTGTGTGTGTGTGTGTGTGTGTGTGTGTGTGTGTGTGTGTGTGTGTGTGTGTGTGTGTGTGTGTGTGTGTGTGTGTGTGTGTGTGTGTGTGTGGGGGGATAGTTACTCACCCTGTCTCCATCCACCTCACATTTTCATCCGCCCGTTCATTTGGTGAAGAGGGTGTTTCTTCATGCTGCTGTCCCGGGTGGCCTTTAGTCTAAACCTACACCTCTACAAAATGTCAATAAAAAATAAAATCAAGATATCCCTGCTTGTATGTATTCCTGTCGAAAAAAAAGCATTGAAATCTTATAACAGATTGAAAATACACTAATAATCATTTGCCTTATAAATCATCTTTCTTTCACAGCTCCACATTGCATTTCATGACATGGCAAAGTAAAACCATGACAAGAGAATCTTTTTTTGTCTTCAGTTCATATACAGTAAATCTATATTTTTATGATCTGTTCTGTATTTGCTTTCTCAGATGCAACCTAAAAAAATACATTGACCTAAAAAAAATGTTCTCACTATTTTGTCTTGTTTTGCACTGGGGGGAAAAAAAGTCTAATCATCCTTAAAATGAGGGGAAAAAAATAGTTGGAGAAGCAAAATGGCATACTGTTTTCAGAGCTCAGTTTTTGAAATGATTTGTTCATCCTGATGATTGTGATGAATATTGTTCATTCAATCCTTTTCTTTAGATTTCCATTCATTTTAGAATATATGTCAAATATTTTTGTGATATTTTCTTGATCTCGGAACATATTTTAATATTTTAAGCCTTTAAATCTGCTTGAAGATAAAATTGAAAATGATTTGACATTAATCATAATTTTACTGCACTGTAACAAGTTAAATATCACATTTTCTCCTATCATGATACCCTTATGTTCAGATATTAACTGGAAAACAAGACAAAATTTCTTATTAAGAAAATAATTTTTTGTAATTCTATTGTTATGTTAGTCAAATGCTCTTGTTTACATTTAGACAAAAAATGCCTCATAAATGGCTGAACTTATTCTGTAACAGTAAAACTGTCAGGAAGTTTGAACAATTCGAACAGACATGGTTTTATTTCTCTGAATCACATCCACTAATTTGAAAGTATTCCTCAAAGTTGTCCTTTACCACAGAACAAAAGCTTTCCCATTGGATCATCCCCTTTCTCTCTCTCTCCTGTGTTGTTTATTCCCTCATGTGACTGCTTTGGCTGGGTGAAGGGTGGAATGATGTGGTTTCCTAGAGCAAAAGATCTTCATTGATTCTCTCTTTCATTGGGTTATCAGGAAGCTGGCCAAGAAGCGCAAGGATGCCATCGGGAACACCCGTCAGGAGATGACACACATGGTGAACTCCATGGATCGCAGTTATGCTGACCAGAGCACTCTGCACGCCGAGGAGCCCGTGTCCGTCACCTTCATGGACTCGCACAACTTCAGCAACCGCTGTGAGTACTCACAACAACACAACGTCTCGCTGTAGAACCAGCTCAAGCTTGTCTGCAACAGGAGTTTACACTTTTATATGAGAAAAAAACATTTGGTCTGACACATCAGAACGATGGACACCTACATGAAGAGAGTGGGGCGACACAGTTGATGTGCGTTTATCGGGCGCTAGTGTGTGTAATGGTAACATTTTAGTAGTCTAGATTGTGTACCTCTCTCTATTGAAGCTTGTTTCTGCCACAGAATAAAAAAGAAAAAAGGTAATTGCGACTTTTTATCTCACAATTCTGACTTTCTTTTTCACAATTGCGTTTACATCATCTGCGTTTACATCTGTGTTATAAAGTCAGAATTGCGTGATATAAAGTCGCAATTATGAGTTATAAAGTCAGAATTGCGTGATATGAATTTGCAATTTTGTGTTATAAAGTCAGAATTGCGTGATATTAAGTCGCAATTGTGTGTTATAAAGTCAGAATTGTGAGATATAAAGTTGTTATTGCGAGAAAAAAATCAGAATTCCAAGTTTATTTCTCTCAATTCTGACTTTATAACACACAATTGCTACTTAATATCACGCTATTCTGACATTTTATATCTCGCAATTCTGACTTTATAACACACAATTGCGACTTTATATCACACAATTCTGAGAAATAAAGTCAGAATTGCTAGATGTAAACTCGCAATTGTGAGATAAAAAGTTGCGATTATCTTTTAAAATGTTTTGTGGCGGAAACAAGCTTCCAGATCTCTCTTGCCCAGCCCATCACAAGAGCATTTAATGCCATTACTGCACCCACTGCTCTGCATTACGCAAAAGTTTTTAAAGCATCCCGGTTCAGTTATTAGTTATGACTGGATGTTGTGTGACCGTGCACAATGCACCCACGTTTAACATGCACTTCTGTTGAATCGTGAGTAAAAACTCAAGCAGTGAGGCGTGTGATTTCAGTTTCTGAACATCCTCAGCCTCTGAGAATTGATTTTGTTTGATTTACGATAACTCTGCATGTTTCTCTGCAGTGCCTAATGATCCTCTCGTGCCGACAGCTGTATTAGGTGAGGACTGAATGTATCGTGTGCACATGTCTGTGACTGGATCACTGGAGTATTCAGTTCAACCTGTTTTATGGCTCAAAGACAACATGAAAACAAGACCCCGTTTACTTGCCTTGAACATGGCACTTTTTGGTCTTATTGTGCACAATTAAATTAGTAAATTAGGGGAAAACATAATATTTTGTCAAGATTTGTTAACTTCTGAATGACCTTTCTGCCAGCTTAACTAAAGAGGTTTGGGTGGGGACATTAATATTAACCAACAATATAATTGGCCAATCTAATTAAATCAAAATGAATAAAGTCAAACCCTGTCCTACATTAGTTTGAAATGTAATTTCATGTTGTCTTTCATTTGTCCATATTTCCAATTAGTTAAATACTTCAAGTCACGAGGTAAAGCTTGATTCAGGTTGTGTCTGCCTTCAGAGGAGAACTGAATTGAGCTGAGTACTCCTGCTGCACATAAAGACCTTCATTACCCAGCATGCATCACTCATGTACTGTAGCCCCTCACCATGATCCTGTTGTGTTACGTAGAATGGGGTTTCTCAATCATTTCCACGGGCAGCGCTGTGTCACACACTAAACACATGTGCCCAGTTCAGTCAATGGACTCTACTACTAACAAGTCACAACACAAGTGTTAAACAAAATCCAACATCTGGAGCACAGGGAGCCTGTAGGAACAGATAGAGAATTACAGTGTTTGAAGAATCCCAGAATCTTACAAATGTCTCTTGAGACGACTGTGTTGGAATGAAAATAATCAGTCACCTAAAGGATGACAATGTGCACACACACGTTTGCTAAATGAGGGCCAACTGATACAGGTGCTGGTCATATAATTAGAATATCATCAAAAAGTTGATTTATTTCAGTAATTCCATTCAAAAAGTGAAATTTGGATATTATATTCATTCATTACACACAGACTGATATATTTCAAATGTTTATTTCATTTAATTGTGATGATTAAAACTGACAACTAATGAAAATCCCAAATTCAATATCTCCGAAAATTAGAATATTACTTAAGACCAATACAAAAAAAAGGATTTTTAGAAATGTTGGCCAACTGAAAAGTATGAACATGAAAAGTGTGAGCGTGTACAGCACTCAATACTTAGTTGGGGCTCCTTTTGCCTGAATTACTGCAGCAATGCGGCGTGGCATGGAGTCAATCAGTCTGTGGCACTGCTCAGGTGTTATGAGAGCCCAGGTTGCTCTGATAGTGGCCTTCAGCTCTTCTGCATTGTTGGGTCCGGCGTATCGCATCTTCCTCTTCACAATACCCCATAGATTTTCTATAGGGTTAAGGTCAGGCGAGTTTGCTGGCCAATTAAGAACAGGGATACCATGGTCCTCAAACCAGGTACTGGTAGCTTTGGCACTGTGGGCAGGTGCCAAGACCTGTTGGAAAATGAAATCTGCATCTCCATAAAGTTGGTCAGCAGCAGGAATAAAGTGCTCTAAAACTTCCCGGTAGACGGCTGCGTTGTCCTTGGACCTCAGAAAACACAGTGGACCAACACCAGCAGATGACATGGCACCCCAAACCATCACTGACTGTGGAAACTTTATAAGGGACTTCCAGCAACGTGGATTCTGTGCCTCTCCTCTCTTACTCCAGACTCTGGGACCTTGATTTCCAAAGGAAATGCAAAATTTACTTTCATCAGAGAATATAACTTTGGACCACTCAGCAGCAGTCCAGTCCTTTTTGTCTTTAGCCCAGGTGAGACGCTTCTGACGCTGTGTCTTGTTCAAGAGTGACTTGACACAAGGAATGCGACAGCTGAAACCCATGTCTTGCAAACGTCTGTGGACTGTTCGTGAAGCACTGACACCAGCTGCAGTCCACTCTTTGTGAATCTCCCCCACATTTTTGAATGGGTTTTGTTTCACAATCCTCTCCAGGGTGCGGTTATCCCTTTTGCTTGTACACTTTTTTCTACCACATCTTTTCCTTCCCTTCGCCTCTCTGTTAATGTGCTTGGACACAAAGCTCTGTGAACAGCCAAGCCTCTTTAGCAATGACCTTTTGTGTCTTGCCCTCCTTGTGCAAGATGACAATGGTCGTCTTTTGGACAACTGTCAAGTCAGCTGTCTTCCCCATGATTGTGTAACCTACAGAACTCGACTGAGAGACCATTTAAAGGTCTTTGCCGGTGTTTTGAGTTAATTAGCTGATTAGAGTGTGGCACCAGGTGTCTTCAATATTGAACCTTTTCACAATATTTTAATTTTCTGAGATACTGATTTTGGGGTTTTCATTAGTTGTCAGTTATAATCATCAAAATTAAAAGGAAAGAACACTTGAAATATATCGGTCTGTTGTAATGAATGAAAATAATATCCAAATTTCACTTTTGAATAGAATTACTGAAATAAATCAACTTTTTGATGATATTCTAATTATATGACCAGCACCTGTAGATTGTGATGTTTTATATAAAGCTAGTTACAATTACTACAGATGAACCCAAATGCTACCCCTAAAATAAGACTTATTATTGTTTTAAGATATATATTTTATGAAAGCCAATGCCAGTTGATTTTTAACTCCAATTCCAATTGAGGCAGAGGGTTGGTTTTGTCAGATTCAGTTTAGTTTCAAAGTTTCACCAAACTAAAGTAAAGCCACACACCATATGATCTGATGGGTCACAGACAGCAGGGAGAACCAACATTAAACGCTACAAATATGATGCAACTTACCATGTCATCATGCATAGCTATGATGACAGGATAAATAAAGCTACATATGCGTCCAAACAAATGACAGTGTTTTGACTTCCGAATGCATGAAGCCATTGATATTCAAGAGATATTGTATACTCAAATCATATTCATGTTGACTTTTTCATGGTAATCGCTTGTGAAAAAGAAGAGCACTTAATTGTATTGAATGTGCACTTGTAGTGTACTTAAAAAAAAAGAAACCATAGTTGTGGATAATATAACATTAATGAAATGTCAAATAAACAGTTTCACTTTAAAGAACATTTTAAATAATTGTGTTTTAATAATCTTTCATCGTGTTTTATAGAAGTTCACTTATTTTGACGCGTCTAACATACTAAAGCACATGTAAGGGACAATTTTAACAAGTGGTTTTTTTTATGTTAGAGTTAAAATATTTAAAAAATAAAATTAAGTTTACTATAAATTCTTATCAGTACATTCAGCAGTAGTTTAAGCATATTTCAAAGACAATAGAAGTAATCATACATTTACATATTAAGATGTATTGAAGTGCTACTTCAAAAAATCACTCTTATTCTCAGCTAAATACATTTTATATGAATTTAAACTACACTATTGTTTCATTTAATTGTAAATAACATGCAATTAAGTCCCCCGAAAGCAGTTTGCACTTTCAATGCTGTAATGTTTTCAGACACTTAATTGGATGTTTTTTACAGTGAAAATTGAAATATTCTATTAAAGTAGTGTTTCAGTAAGAAGTACAGTACTCTTTTAAAAACATGTGTAAAGTGTACTTCTTTTTCACAAGGGATATTAATACATTTCCATTAATAGATTTACATAAATTAGACATTTTAAAGACTAATAGATGTTCAATGTAAATTCTGGAAGCAGAATCAGCTGGGAAACACTCTTCTGTATGTTTTACCTAAGCATCATTATTTATACACACACACACACACACACACACTCACTCTCTCTCTCTCTCTCTCTCTCTCTCTCTCTCTCTCTCTCTCACACACACACACACACTCTCTCTCTCTCTCTCTCTCTCTCTCTCTCACTGACACACACACACACACACACACACTCTCTCTCTCACTCTCTCTCTCTCCCTCTCTCTCTCTCACACGCACAGACCACATGCCATTATGAGTGTTCCCGGAGCTCGTAGGATGATGCCAAACCTAAACTGACAGCTTACAAGTAAAGCTAACATGAATCCAGTCATCTGGGTTAACAGTGTCATATGCAAAGAGGACAGAACAGGCTAGAAAGACTCTTTCTACAGCGGTGTGATGATGATGATGATGAAGATTAAAACGTCCCCTAAGGCCCGGGTCTGGCAGAGACAGTGCTGAAGTGTGAAGGACGACACTTCACCCAAACCAGCTGCGTCTCTCTGACGTCTGCGATGAAGAGAAGTTAAAAGCTGAGACCAGCTGATTATCAAAGTCTTCAGAAACCTTTAGACTGCAGTTGTGGCCAAAAGCTGCGGAGAATCAACACTAAAATGTGCACTAGTTTGTTACTAACATGGGTTACTTATAAATCATATCCTGTGGTTGCGATTCCTGTGAACAAATTCCGTTATATTCAGTTTGTGGTGATGTACATATGGATGCGGCTTCTGGATCTCCTCAAAAATTATAGCTAAAATGAAATGTGACGTAGATTGGAAAATATCCTCCGTGTGATGTTGAGAGTGGCTTTGTTTGCAACCCCCCCCCCCCCTCCCCCCCTCCTAGTGTCCTGTGTACATGTTAGTGTACATGTTCAGTCCATATCACACCATCAGCTGTACTACAGACCCGTGTGTTTGAGCTGACGCTGAACTAAACAACTCTTTTCTCTCCCGCTGCCCCATAAGTGCCTATCACTGGTAAGTGTGTGTGAAGAAACGCCTCTGTCCTGTGCAGAGTGCTCAACTCTGGGATTATATATGCATTTGTGAGGTTTTGCGTGTGTTTGTGGAGTCCTTTGAGCTCAGCATGTATAAAGGTGTGCATTGAACTAAAGATTTCCCGATGCCTCCTCAGACGAGAACCACACAGCGGCAGCGGAGAACAGCAGACTGTTGGATATCCCACGCTACCACTGCGAGGGCACGGAGTCGCCCTACCAGACCGGACAGCTCCACCCCGCCATACGGGTGGCAGACCTGCTGCAGCACATCAACCTGATGAAGACCTCCGACAGCTATGGCTTCAAGGAGGAGTATGAGGTTAGACTGGGAAGCGTTGGGGATGCTGAAACCACTGAGAAACACATCGCAAAGCTCCTAGCTTATGATGAAAAAGCAGTGCGTCGGAATGTGAGAGTGTGTCCTGTGTGTCTTATCTGCTCAGCTAGAGTTCATTGGAAAGGCGAAATAAAGACCCCAATATACTCACGCCGAAGTTCTTTTTCATTCTTCGCTTACGGGTAAAAAGACGTTTGAATTACCCTTTGCTGTTAGCGAACATCCCGTCACCGTTTAGATCAGCGGTTCTCAAACTTTGTCAGCGTGACCTTTGTGTAGGGTGCATTGCTTTAGGGCCCCCAGATAAAATTCATGACACAAACCTCAAACTTACACATTTATTTAAAGTAGAAGCATATTAAATTATACAATACTGGAACATCAATTCTGTTGGTTGGTGTTTGATTATACAATTTATGATAAATTCTATATTTCATAAAATAGAACAAATTGTCATGAAACTATTTTGACAGTTGAAACTGATACTTTCAGAAATGTTTGTTTTAGAAAAGTGCAATAAAACAAAACGACATTGACAGTGGCAATGTTTTTTTTTGTTTGTTTGTTTGTTTTTTATACTAGTGCCAACCAGCGACGATTATGCAGAAATGAAAAATGCCGAAGTTATGTTTTTAATGTGATGTGAACTTTAAAAGTGCCTTTAAAATAAAAACAATAGGAAATGGCCTTGAACATGGAAAGCAATAGAAATTAAATGAAATTTTTCGAAGTAAGCCCAGTTGAATTATATTTCCCCTCAAAGATAAATGTTTGGTGGTATATCTTGTCTGGTTTGAGAGGACTGTGGGACACAAGCAGGACAGAGTCCGTCTCTTCTCTAATATCTGTTTCCTCACAGTGTTCCAAAGCACTGGACGCTGATTGTAAAAGGATTGAACATATGTTCAAATATTTAATAACTTTAATGTAATGAACATTTAATTTACTTATATAATTAATTCAATTATTATTTTATTATTATTTAAATGAATTATTCAACTTTTGGTCTGATTTTGTTCAAAATGACGTCACACCAGTTCAATTTCACTTGAAGTATATCGGGGCCTTAAAGATTGTTTTCACACAGGTTTACTGAAACCCCCCCGTCTTCCATATTTCTGATAAATGGATTGCCCCACCCCAAACTATTTTAACAACCAAAAAAATTACACTTCACCTTTAACAAGAACTTTACCAAAAAATGCCTCCACCACAACCTTATACCCACACATGTTTTGCAGTCATTAGCTTGCTGGTTGCAGGCAAACAGTGCCGGCGGTTTATGAAACCACAATCGTATCAGTTGAGTTTTTGTGCCAGATGCAGCACAATTTCTTTTTTTGTTTCGACTGCTGAGACCGCCTAATGTTTCTGTAACTCTTTAGTAATGAAATGTATTTGTGTTTCCATACACATAGTGAAAATTCACACTACTGTGTGGTGCTGATGTTGTCAAACTTGATGAGAATTTGAGTAAATTTGGATATTCTTAGGATTTCCTTAAGCTTCTGTTGGCTGTGTTGTAACTCTTTCTCTGTCTCTCCAGAGCTTCTTTGAGGGCCAGTCTGCTTCATGGGATGCAGCAAAGAAAGAGCAAAATCGAACGAAGAATCGATATGGGAACATCATTGCATGTAAGAGTGTATGATATTCTCACTCAAGATCTGGCTGCATACACTCTTAAAAACAACGTTTTTCTTTAGGTCCATAGACAGTTTTGTAGTCATTAAAGAACCTTTTGAACTTTTGCTCTAGAAAACCAACATCCACTGGTGCTTTAAGGATGAACCTATCAAGAAAGAGTCATATTTCACCGCAGCATCTAAACAAAAGATTAAGACATTATATTGTGTACAAAGAAAATGAAACCTGTTTTTAGTCAAATTATTTTCAATTTAACCCCCCAATTCTCAGTACAATGACCTTTGTTAAAGTAGAGCTGTGCATTTAAGCTAGAAACTTACAAATATACAATATATTCTATATATAATATACTTATTTAATAAAAATAAATTAAATTGAATTAATTAATTAAAAAATAAATTTTGAAAAAAACTTGCTGTGCTTACTGTTCTAGACTAATAGACTTGTTACAGCACTTGTATACTGTTGCCCTCTTGCTGGTCTGATAGCTTCTATTTCTCTCCTCATTTGTAAGTCGCTTTGGATAAAAGCATCTGCTAAGTGATTAAATGTAAATGTAAAAACTGTTAATTGTGTCTGGACAACATGATTGTATTTTATTACTGTAGAATTACAAACAAACAAATTCTCAAGAGGTAAACATTTGGACGCTTTACAATAATGAGAAAATGTGCATAATCGCCATGCAGATTATGTCACCAAGCAAATAATCTTCTATATCATTTGTATTTCTCCCTATTGGTCTTGAGGTGAAATATGACCAGAACATGTTTTAATGAGGTTCACCCTGCAAGAACTTAAAATGGTTTCACTGAAGAGCCTTTATTTTTAAGAATGCATGTATGTTTAGTGAGCATAGCTCACAATCCACCAAACATACAGAAAGCACCTACAGTGTTTTTATCCTGACTTTGCTCTGTTTGGCGCTGTAGACGATCATTCTCGAGTGATCCTGCAGCCAATGGAAGACGACCCCTCGTCCGACTACATAAATGCCAACTACATTGATGTAAGTGGCGATGCCGCCTCCTCCTCCATTGGCGAACGTGTGAGAAACGTCTCTCCCTCCCTCGTATGTGAGGTCTTTTATGCATGCCTTTGTCTCAACTATACACAATTTATAGCTTTCTTTTCTTCCTTGTTGGAGGTGCTTGCTGACTCACTGACATTGTTGTGCTCTCTCTCACTCTTGTGCGGTTGATTTGGGGGCGGTAGATTTGGCTGTACAGGGATGTAAGTATCACTGTAGGGCACATTCAAACACCCTCTCTGTGTCACCCATCTATCAGCATGCGCCGCTCCTCTCTCTCTCTCTCTCTCTCCACACGACACACACTTCTGCTTCTCCTCATACTCTGTGCTCTTACGCTCTGCACGTGGATGCCATGCATGGTCACATCCCTGGCCTAGTTTTGGTTAACCCTCATGATTTTGGTGTTGTGTGTTTTCCTGGGAGGGAGGGAGGAGAGGGGGGTATGATGTCGGGTCTCCCTGCAGTGTGTGTTTGATTCTGTTTGAAATTGTGGTGCGTGTCGAGATTACAAGTGTTGATCTAACTTGAAAAACCTAACTATTAAAAACATAATTTAGTTCAAGGCTTGACATTAACACCCGCCACCCTGCCAAATGTGTGTGTTTCAGCAGTTGTGTGTAACGCAGTCACTCCTACTAGCCACTTTGGCGGGTTGAATTTTATATATAATATATACATTTTTCAATTGTTGTCGATTTAAAGGCATCTGAAATAATAAAGTGCAATATAATTTTTTCGATACATATCGATACTGAAATATCAGTATAGATGCACAATACCAGCTGCACTTTCTCTCTCTCTAATCTTCCCAACAGGGAGTTACACACAAACCCGTGTCCCTTTACTCTCTCGTTTCATTCGCTCCAGATGAATATTGTTGCTGTTACAGGTCTTGAATTTAGCATAGGATTGCGCATAATTTTACTCATTCTTGCAGATTTTGTGCTCAAAGTGCGGCACATAAAGCCGTCTCTCAGTGCTAAATTGAGTTCGTTTTCACTGCTTATTGAGTTTAAACAGTCCAATACACACAAAATAATGTCAATAATGCCGGTCTTGGAGAGTATTCACGTAAACACAGCCAGTTATGCTTTAAGTGAACGTAAACAGTTGAGAAAGAAAATGCATGTGTAACATTATAATGCATCCATGCGTCAGGTCTTAAAGTGACAGCAGCCTAATAAACCTGCAGTCAAATTATGAGATCATATAAAAAATATCTATATGGGTGTTTTTCCCCATGGTATCTTTGTAGAACGACTAGTACCTTTGGAAAACCACTAGCCACAGTGTCTGGTGAGCAACAAAGTTAATGTCAAGCCCTGGTAGCCCACTGTAAAAATGAATTAATCTCAGATAACTTGACTGTATTTGTTTGAATTTTTTGCTGCTTTCTTCTTTTAAAGTTGTAACTAAATCCTTGTTTGCGTTTCTCTTGCAGGGATACCAAAGGCCCAGCCATTACATTGCAACTCAAGGTAAATGAGAAATGTTAAAATACTGCTTTCTTTATCACCAAGAACAAAAACTGACAGGTGTTTAAATACAAGAACTGTACCGTGACAATCATTGTCGCAACATTTAGAAAGCGTTGCTTTCTGTTTTATCTGTGAACGTGTGTATGCTCTTAAATCCAAAACCATTTAGCAAATATCATTCTAACAATCTACTAGTATGTATGTATCTATGTAACAACAGATGAACAAACAGTCTAAAATGATATCTTCCAGATTACATGTACCATTGACAATACAAATCTGATATAACACAAATAAATTCTGCATTATACAGCGCCTAGCATAAGTGAACACACCCATGCTAAAGTTGACTAAAAAGAGGAATAAAAAATGATCTTTTGGAAATTGATCTTAATGCCTTAGTTTAAAGTTCCTGATAAAGTTCTATAGGTATGGCCTTTGGAATTAACATATCCCCACATCATCACATTCCCTTCACCATACCTATAGATTGGCATGGTGTTATGCTGGTTTGGTTATGCTGGTTTGATTTGCATTGAGAGATGATCTTATGGAAAGTGCCCCATGCCAATCTCTAGGTATGGTGAAGGGTATGTGATGATGTGGGGATATTTTAATTCCATAGGCCAAGTGAACTTTTTCAGGATGTTAAAAATAAAAATCTGCTGCCTCTATGGGAATTTAACATAGGGGTGTCCTGACTTGTGCAACCTGTATTTTAAGGAAGAACATTTATTTATTTACGATGCATTATTCATTCACAAATAAAATTGGTGTCCTTAAAGGTTGGATTTTTCCAAATTTTTTTAAAATTAAGGCATTAAGATCATTTCCAAAAGATGATTTTTTATTCCTCTTTTTAGTCAACTTTAGCATGGGTGTGTTCACTTATGCTAGGCATTGTATATCACAGCACATGGTATACAAAGACTTTAAATAGCATGTTTTCAGTGTGTCCAAATGTACATGACTGTAGTTTTAACAAAAGCCTAAATTTAAAGAAATAAAATCAAAGCTTTATGTTGCCCATAGGCCCGGTCCACGAGACAGTGTACGACTTCTGGAGGATGATCTGGCAGGAACAGTCGGCCTGTATCGTCATGGTAACCAACCTAGTGGAGGTGGGCCGGGTATGTCACTATACTGCCTGCTGAGGGGCCGTTTTGTGTTTTTGTGCTCTGTGATGTGACCTGAAGGCCCCAGCCTGCAAAAACCCTTTTGAAGAGTGAGCCAGCACTAGTAATCGAGAACACCAGATCATATTTCATCTGCTCAAAGTGAATCTCACAAAGCCTGTCAGTAACAGGTCATAATTCACCCCAAAATCAAAAGAAAGAAAACACTTGTTTTTGACACTTCTCAAAGGGTTGATGCATGTGTATGTACGTATGTATTTTGTATATTTTTGCATGTTGTGGTTGTTTTGTTAAATTATATCATCATGCACAAGTGAGTGCATATGAAATTATGTTAACACTTTTCAATAAGGTTCATTAGTTAACATTAGTTAACTACCTTAGTTAACATGAACTAAGAATGAACAATACTTCTGCAGCATTTATTAATCTTAGTTAATATTAATTTCAACATTTACTTATACAATATCAAAATCAATGTTGTATTTTTTAACATTAGTTAATTCAACATGAACAAACAATGAACACCTTTATTTTTATTAACTAACATTAACAAAGTTTAATAAATACTGTAACAAATGTATTGCTTATTGTTAGTTAATGCATTAATGAACCATTCATGTAAAGTGTTACCGAAATGATTTCACAGCAGTCATTGGCCCAGTTTTACTGACAGGGTTTAGATTAAGCCAGGATTAGGCTTTAGTTCAATTAGGACATTCAAGTGGCTTTTATAAACATGCCTTAGAAAAAAATATTATTTGTGTGCATCTTGAGACAAAACAATGGTACTGACATATTTTAAGATATGCTTTCAGTTAAAACAGCTCAAACATAAGTGTGGGTTTATGTAAAAAAAACAAATGGAGCAAATTATCATAGGACTGAACATGTCCAAGCGGGATTTAAGCTTTAACATATAAGAAATTAATAAATGTTACTGCTGTGAATCAAGATGCTTCTGTATTGCTTTGTATCGATCGATATGGTAACTGTATTGTTACAGTTACTATTAAAAAGTATTATTAAATGAATGTCTAACAGGTTGCGTTAGTGCATGTGATTTGTAGACGGTGCGTCTTTTTGTCCTGTATTCTACGTTTAATTGGTCTCGTCCTCCTGTAGGTGAAATGCTATAAGTACTGGCCAGATGATGCTGAAGTTTACGGAGATTTCAAAGTGACATTTGTGGAGGTGGAGCCGCTTGCAGAATACGTTGTCAGGACTTTTACTCTGGAGAGGGTGAGACTGAAATGTTTAATTTTCTCATTTAGGCATAGGCCATATACAGCAGCCCCACAAAGTATGTGGACACTTTTGAGCTCACAATTATAAATGTGTGCCTTCATTAGATTAAATGTCTGTGTCTACTTGTGTCAAACTCCACTTTTCTACATCATGTATGAAGTCTGAATGTGTTTGAATCAGCTGGTGATTATGTGAGGCAGACCAATAAAGAGCATTAAGAGGCAGACCCAGCCCTGGCTTTTCTCTGTCCGTCCGCTCCATTGCAGTTATACTTGCTCAGAATGCAAAGCCTGGACCTCAGACCAGCTCTTGTCTGTTACGGAGACCAGCAGAAGGTAAGGCTGTTTCCAAGCAGAGGTTGGCCCTCTACATGTGGCTACCTTCATTTTGCCTTCGAAGTGTTGACTTGCTGTGCCATTTCCCTCCTATGGACTGGATACGTGCGGAATTCTTGCTCCAGTAGAGTTCCCCTTATTAGACGAACCCTGTCGAGTTCCTCCATACCCTTCGGCAACGGATGTGGCAGAACGTCCGAAGCCAGGCCTATGACCCGTATGCACTGGTGTAACCTGTGTTAGGCTGGGTCCATTTGTTGAGATCCCTACGGCGATCCCATATGTGTATTCACGGCGTGGCCGTGTCTTCCCTCGGCAGAGCCTGCTCTGCCATCACTGTCTGCTGTAATAGGCTGGAGCCACCCCAGTGACATTCCATATGTTGTACTGCCCGGTCTTCCGGCCAGTCCATACGTGTACAGGAGGTGGCTTCCGCAGCGTATTCCTTTCCAACGAAAGAGAACGCTTTCCCAGTGGTCTTGTGGAACAGCGGGCCTGGCCTAAGCCCTGTCCCATCTCCACCTCAAATAATGAAGGCTTTTCAGAAGGCTTTTGTCTAAGCACTGGAAGGTGGCAGCACTAGTGGCGTTTTAATTGGAATCCCAATCAGTCGACACGTTGACTATGTCGTACGTGAGCGACTGAAAGTTACGTATGTAACCCTCGTTCCCTGAAGGAGGGAACGGAGCCGTAGTCCCGTCGGCACTATTGCTCGACCACCGCTGACTCTGGGCTCCGCTTGGCTCCTCAGCGAAAAACAACTGGTGCCTGCATCCACTTCCTTATTTATACCCGCGTCGCGGAGCGGAGTGTGAGATGCGGATCTCGCACGCTAATGACAGGCTCCCTGAGCGCAATCCCAATCAGCCGACACGTTGACTACGTCTCTGTTCCCTCCTTCAGGGAACGAGGGTTAAATACGTAACCGAGACATTATGACAGTCTGATTAAACATTAAGAGGCACAATTTTATTTATGAAAGTGTACAAATGAATTGTTCACATTTCATGCCCACTTTTATGTGATTCTCTACACCTGTGTGAACTTGAGAGGAGAACTGAGTTCACACTTCCTTTATGAAACTGTCATTTGGACCTTGGACCGTGTGGTACCCTATGAAGTCCATTATATGGAGAAAAACCCTAGAATGTTTTCATCAAAAACCTTAATTTCTTTTCGACTGAAGAAAGAAAGACATGGACATCTTAGATGACATGGGGATGAGTAAATTATCAGCAAAAGGTTGTTTTTTTTAAAGTGAACTACTCCTTTAACCCTCTGGTGCTATTCGAACAAAAATCATGGACACACTTGTATTGTTCATGGTCAAAAATTAGCGCATTGGAAATTAATGGGAGACAAATTTCATCTACTGGAATCATTTGTTAGTGCACCTAAACAAATTATTACTGAAAGCTCATTTTTTGAAAAACCTCAAATTTGGAGCACAGCTTTATTAGATTTATGGCTTTGATTTTCTCACAGGTTTAGAGTAAAACGTATAAAAATGTAATGGTATTTTGAATGGTAAATGGTGCATTTTTCATAACAATAAATAAAAAATGTAAAGTTCCCTTTTTTAAACTATTTTCACTCCAGCAATAATCTGCCAACTGTCGTCTTCGAAAATAGACCAAACTAAAGTCTGTGCTCTAAAAGCATTAAAGATTTACGACCGTTTAAGTTGAAAAATTTTATTTTCAGGTCTATGCTCAAAAAGTGAACAAATGGATTGTAACTACTGCATAAATCCACTAAAAATACACAATATTAATTAAAAAACATTAGCGAACTAAAATACAGTACAATAATTTAATTTAAATTAAAAAAAATTTGACCAGAGGGTTAAACTCATCTGCATTGAGTGCCACGCCCACACCTCAACATCCAATCAACATGCATAGAATCAAGTCGCTGCCCTACAATTTTTATTTTTTGATAATCTGTTAAACTTGGATGTATGACACAATACGGAAGAAAAGATCTATCTACTTGCATTTTTACTTTTTTTACAACTTTAAAGTTTACAACTTTAGCGACATGATCCTATAACCAGAAACATCCACAACAGACTTCATCTTCAACACTACATTTGATGTTATAGCAGAAAGGCTTTGCTTGTGCGTCTTTCTTTACACTTGCCTCGATGTATTGTCATTAGTGTGACTGAAGTGTCGAGATACTTCTTGGGGCCAGTGGAATTGCTGAATGACGATAAATTGACTTGATATATTTGAATATAATTTTTTCAATGTTTTGTGTGTGTTTTTCCCTTAACTTCACAGAGGGGTTTTAATGAGGTGCGAGAGGTGAAGCAGTTCCATTTCACCGGCTGGCCCGATCATGGAGTCCCGTATCACGCCACAGGACTGCTGTCATTCATCCGACGAGTCAAGATGTCCAACCCTCCCACCGCTGGGCCCATCGTGGTCCACTGCAGGTACTGCAACAGAAAGCCTTTGTGCTGTAAACCTGGAGCTCAAGTGAACATGCGTGCTAAAGATCAGTGGCTAACGGTCATTTGCACTAAACGACGGTGGTGTGTGAATAGAACCAAAATTAATAAAAGTGGGCTTGGAAAGTCATAGCTTTTGTGAAATGTGTTCTGTCAAATTTACCAGCCTTTAACAGCTTTCAGGTGTAAAAGTGGCTAATCAAACGTCATAATGCCTCTGTTCTAATTTGAAGACAGGAAGGTGAGTGCAGAACTCATCCTATTTTAATGAACAATACAGCATCAGAAAAGACTGATCCACAGTTTGACATTTTCTATCCTTTTCTATACATGGTTGTACTTGTCGTCTCGTCTCTCTGGTGGGATGTAGAACCAGTCCTGTGTTGTAGAGGAGAATGCATTGTCATTGGTTTATGACATCATTTCCTGTTCACACCATAACTCATCAACATATGCGAGGGGTCTTGTGGTCGGTTCTGTCACTTTGTCCCACTCACACATACATCTACCAGCGTCCACATCTGACACTGTTGGCCAGAATCACAGCAGCTCGGATGAATCTTTCTGCCAGATGTGATAAATGGGCCCAAAACCATTTTACCATTTTGCATTACCACGTTGCCTGCTGTTCTTGCTCCAAGAACAGGATGTGGTCTCATCTGCATTGCTGCTTGCAACAACAACAAAAAATCCCATGATGCAACTTTCTTTTTCTTTTTCAACTTGTTAACAGTCTTTGATTGCTACTGTCTTTGTTCTCATGGCATTCTGTGTACATTTAGTCAAACGGCAAAAGTCTGAACGGTTTCAAACACAGATCATCCAGAGTTAATGCAGTAAAGATGGGCCATGATGGTTGATTAGTCACTAAACAACAAGTAGTTGAATAGTTGATGTTGACTGACACATCCAGATTTTTTTAACAGCAGTGCTGTAATTAGACCATTGCTGCGGTGTAATTGTCCTTACAATTTAGTGTTGTCAAAAGCACAAAAAGTCCATACAGAAACTGTACAAATGTGAAAATACCCGCCTGATAGATGGCTGATTTCACACACACACATCTGTTTTTTGTGCTCTGAAGAGCGTCACAGGTTTCGATTTCAATTGTAATTAAGAGTTTGTAGTTAGAATAAATAGCATTTATCAATTATTCCATGAAATATATGTAGTGCAAATGGTTGATATTTTACAATACTTTGTCACAAAGAAAATGAAGTAGGCCTAATCTAACTATCTAGATTGTATTTCAATGTATTTCACATTTATGAGGATGGATCCGCATCATTGTATTGTATTATACTTTGACCAAAAACATATCTCTGATGTCTGATGAAGAGTTTTGCATTTATAGCGGGCCGCTGCTCACACACACACTCTTCCTCACGTCTCTCTGCTGCTTGTTTGATCAGTGCTGAACCATTGTGAGACGGCTGATGGTTGTCTCCTCTGTTGTGTCCGTGTCAGTGCGGGAGCCGGGCGGACAGGATGTTACATCGTGATTGACATCATGCTGGACATGGCAGAGAGAGAGGGGGTGGTGGACATCTACAACTGCGTCAAAGCTCTGCGCTCCAGGCGAATCAACATGGTTCAGACTGAGGTATGTGGCCTTCTGAAGCACAAGCAGTGTTGCCGCTATTATTTTCTCCCCATTTTATGTGTTTTTAGGATGCCACTAGTTATAAGATTTGATATAATTAAATATAAGAAATAAAACTGACTTGAGAAACCTTCCCTGTAAGCTAAAAGTTTGGAATTACCGAATGTTTATCTCAAAGCAGCAGCCTTGTCTCAGTTGCTGAACATGCATATTAACTGGCCTCTATAAAGCAGCAGTGAAGAATCAAACCTCAGTCTTGACCACTAAGGGCCACTGTTGCATTTCTGCAGTTTTTACCAAAAAAAAAGTCATAATTTCTGCTAAGATGCATTTCATAGTTCTAACTCATATTTATTTTTTAAAAAGAGGCATAAGTAACACTTTACTTAAAACCTTCATGTATATTGTATTATTAAGGTATTCATAATGTATGTTATAATGCATCATATCTTTTTATAAATAATTGTAACCGATGTTAAAATGCATTATAATATTTACAGATTCCTCGTTACATCTGAAATCATTTGTTTATTATGTGTTTTAATGCATGATAACTGTGGTAATTAATGCATTAAAAATACTGTTATAATGCATTATATATATATAAAGGCTTATATAAAGGCTTTAAGTAAAGGTATCTTTTTTTATTGCTTTATGCAAATATTGCAATTTTGCTACAGTGGGACTCGCACATTACTGCATCTTCTACATGTTAATTAAAGCAATGTGGTAGTTGCCCTAAAATTGCCCCAAAAATAGTGACAAAAAGAGATTTCCAGCCTTGGAAAATGGACATCCTCACCCTTTATTTAAGTATTATTAACGATTTATTTAGAGATTATGTAAGCATATTGTGTAGTTGTGCTTGGAATCGATTGTTTTAATTTTGTGATAATAACACAATGAAACATGACAAATTGTGCGACATAATTTTTGGACTGGCTGTTAAAGGGGAAATTGGCAACTATTTCAACTTAATAAAACCATTTAGAAATCATCTGGATGGTGAGATAACCTGTTCTGGTGAGAATGGTAACTTTACCTGCACCCCCCAGCGTTCCCAGGCGAAAAACCAACCTTGCAACATGGGGACTAACGTCCCGGTAAGTTGGAAATAGGAAGTCTTGTGAGAAGCGAGAACGAGCGAGAAACACGAACTGCTTTACGGCAATTCGACATTAACACACACGCCATATGATACTGTGTATGATGTATTACCCACCTCAGCAGACATAGCTCCACATGATAAAGTTGGCCGGCTCCGATAATAACAAATGCACATGAGCAGCGGTTGAAAGGGGGCGGAGGGTGCCACAAGTTTTTTTTACGATAGTGTTGTGAAATATTCGCCCCATAGCTGTATGGGGAGCTCGTTGAGACAATATGCGACAACAAAAATGAAAATCAGCGAAGAAATGGCTAGAGTTGCCTAATTCCCCTTTAAACAAACAATTTATGAACACATGCAAAAACAAGTGAGAGCCAACCAAATATTATTAATTGATTATGTTGTAGAAAAAATGTATGGTTTTTCCTTTCAGCTTTTTGGTTGTCTATGCCAGTGGTTCTCAACTCCAGTCCTCGGGACCCACTGCTCTGCACATTTTTTATGTCTCCTTATTTAACACACCTGATTCAGATCACCAGCTCGTTAGGAGAGACTCCTTGATCTTAGCTAAGTGTGTCAGATAAGAGAAACATAAAAAAATGTGTAGAGCAGTAGGTCCCGAGGACTGGAGTTGAGAACCACTGGTCTATGCCTTTTCTTTGCATAGAAAAATATAACCTGTAGCTGGCTCTCAAAATCTCTATAATCCCTCTGTCTCTCAGGAGCAGTACATCTTCATCCACGATGCCATCCTGGAGGCGTGTCTGTGTGGCGAGACGGCGATTCCTGTGTGCGAGTTCAAAGCTGCATACTACGACATGATCCGCATCGATTCCCAGAGCAATTCCTCTCACCTCAAAGATGAATTCCAGGTACATACAAGTGCTGTTTTTTATTATTTACTGCAGTGCTTCTGTACTGGCTTTACTTCTGGACCCGAATTTTACAAGAGGAGTTATTCCTAATGTATACAATGTTGTTATTCCCAACATTCACACAAAAATCAGTTTTACTACTACGAACTGCATACGCTCCAACAATATGCAGCATTATTTTGTGTTTGGTTTCTAAACACCTCTCTAAAATTGGTGATTTCATGTCCTTGGCAGTCAGAGCACAAAATACATTGTCCTCATTTCAACAAGTATATATGGTTGTATATTTTTAATCTTGTGCGGTTTTGTGATTAACTTTGAGGTTGAGATCATGTCATGCAACCTGTCTATGTTGGCATCTGGCTCATTTGACTAGTTTCTTCCAAATGACAGATGAATCTGTGCCTATATCTGTGCCAAAATCTGTGCCTTTAGAGTTTGATTGGACACACAGCCTTTGACTCAAACAACAAAAGCTCAGAATTGGACTCACCTGCAGTGAAAAGTCCCCTGCAGACCTGTGATCATGATGTGTCCACTGTGTCTTGTCCAGACGCTGAACTCAGTGACCCCTCAGCCTCAGCCTGAAGACTGTAGCATTGCACTCCTTCCTCGAAATCACGACAAGAACCGTTTCATGGACAACCTCCCGCCCGACCGCTGCCTGCCCTTCCTCATCACCATCGACGGAGAGAGCAGTAATTACATCAACGCAGCGCTCATGGATGTAAGTCTTCCAGAGACCTCGCTGTCTCTCTTCTCCTCGTCTCCTTTACGTTAGACACACACTCTGTTCCAAAACCTAGTGAGCCGCCGACGAGGCCAGCCAACAGGTACCCAGACAGCAACATACACTGTAAAAAATAATACACTAAATCTACACAATAAAATTGTGGCAACAGATTACAACCAATATTGTAAATCAAATTCAACAAAGAAGAATCGAGTTAGAATGAATCAAATTAATTCCTTAAAAGTCAACAATTTTAAAAAAATTAAATTTAAACAAAGATACCTGAATAACAGACAGACATCAGAAATGATTTAAGAACTCCTCATTTTTTATTGCCAATATTGAAGACATTTGATGATAGCAAGCAGAATCACTGAAGGAAAGAGAAACACAAGAACTACAACTGACTTCAGCCACAGCCTTAGATGAAATCAACTGAAAAGACATTAAATCTCTCTTATTACAAACCAGATAGACTTTATTTATGTTATTTGTCTACAGTTCTTTTTGACTGTGAGAATAATGTGAGAATGGCGACTCCATCCCAAGTCGGTTCAGCTGATTTGGGACCAGTTCGGGGACGCACAGATAGATCTGTTTGCCTCTCACGACTCGTCCCATTGCGACCTGTATTATTCCCTGACCGAGGGCACGCTCGGCACGGATGCACTGGCGCACAGCTGGCCGCGGGGCCGCAAATATGCATTCCCCCAGTGAGCCGCCTTGCGCAGATCTTGCGCAAGGTCAGGGAGGACGAGGAGCAGGTCATCCTGGTTGCCCCTTACTGGCCCAACCGGACCTGGTTCCCCGAACTAGTACTCCTCGCGACAGCACCTCCCTGGCCGATCCCTCTGAGGAAGAACCTTCTTTCTCAGGGACGGGGCACCCTATGGCACCCTCGTCCCGATCTCTGGAACCTCCACGTGTGGCTCCTCGACGGGACGAGGCAGGTTTGAGTACCCTACCACCAGCGGTGGTGGCTACCATCACTTCCGCTAGGGCGTCGTCCACGAGACACGTCTATGCGTTGAAGTGGAACCTCTTCGTCAGCTGGTGCTCTTCTCACCGAGAAGACCTCCGGAGATGCTCGATCAGCGTTGTGCTTTCCTTCCTTCAACAGGGGCTGGAGCGAAGGCTGTCTCCCTCCACCCTGAAGGTCTATGTTGCTGCTATTGCCGCACACCATGACCTCATCGAAGGTAAGTCGGTGGGGAAGCACGACCTGGTCATCAGGTTCCTGAGAGGAGCGAGGAGACTAAATCCGCCTCGCCCTCCTCTCGTTCCCTCTTGGGACCTCTCAGTGGTTCTAACTGCCCTGAAGAGTGCTCCATTTGAGCCCCTGCAATCAGTCGAGCTTAAATTCCTGTCTATGATGACAGCGCTCCTGGTTGCACTGGCCTCCATCAAGAGGGTAGGGGACCTGCATGCATTCTCCGTTGACTAAGCGTGCCTGGAATTCGGGCCGGCTTACTCTCACGTGATCCTGAGACCCCGGCCTGGATATGTGCCCAAGGTTCCTACCACTCCCTTCCGGGACCAGGTGGTGAACCTGCAAGCGCTGCCCCCGGAGGAGGCAGACCCAGCCTTGGCACTGCTCTGTCCAGTACGCGCTCTGCAGAGCTGCAGGCTGGGCGACACCTAACACATTCGCCAGATTCTACAATCTCCGAGTGGAGCCAGTGTCCTCTCATGTACTCGCTTCGCCCAGCTAGTACTGGACCCGCTCAGGTGTCTTCGCTTGCTCGCCATTACACTCCTCGGACTGGATACGTGCGATATTCTCCTCAGGTGAGCTTCCCCGATAGCCCTGAGTTCCTCCAGCCCTCCTGACGTTGGCGCCAGTGTCTATTGCCTGCGCGTCGGCTAGGTTCCTCCCGTGTGCATGGTCCCTCCCCTGAGCGACCCCCACATGTGTATTTCCACTGTAAGCCTCTCTGAGCATGTGTCTTTCCCTTGGCAAGCCACCTTGCCACCCCTGGGGTTGAAATATTCCACCTGCGGATGGATACCCCAGTGTTCTCCATATGTTTCCTTCGGGTCACATGTGTATTCAACCTCTGGGTTGGCATTAATTGCATACTTCCCCTAGCTTGGGATATGCTTCCCAGTGTACCTTGGTATTCCTGTGATAAATGGAGTCCTTCGTCCAGTCTACGACAGGGATCTCAATTTACGCAGGGCACTGGAAGACAGCTGAGAAGGTGGCGTGATTAGACTGGTAACCCCATTCGTCGCCATCCGACGTAACTCGGAGTGACAACAAAAGGGAACGTCTTTGGTTACGTATGTAACCCTCGTTCCCTGAGTAGGGAACGGAGACGTTACGTCTTCCTGCCACTTTCCGCTATACCGCGGGGATCGCCTGACCTCAGTCTTGGCTCCTCAGCGAAGAAACATATCTGCATGTTGCTGGCGTCCTCCTTTTATACCCACGAGGTAAGGCGGAGATACGCTATGCAAATTCCGCAGACCCATGGCATTTCTTTGCCATTGGCTCGTTTTGTAATACTCGAAGTCGATAGGTGTTCTAAGCGAAACCCCATTCGTCGTCATCTGACGTAACGTCTCCGTTCCATACTCAGGGAACGAGGGTTACATACGTAACCAAAGACGTTTTTCAGTAACAATATTTTGTTGGCACAGATCAGACATTCTAAATTTTCTATTTTTAAATACACTGTATGTTTTTTTTTTAAATACACAGTCTGTCTTTTTAACATTTGTATTGACATCAAATAGTTACTTTTGGTCATTTATGAGATCAGTCAATAATTTTTCTCTACGACAAAACCACAAACTCGCATAAAAAGCAAAGAGTCAATCTGCCCAACTAAAGGAAACACTGATCAACATAATAGTGGACAAACATTTTCAATAAAACATCAACATTGAAACCTCTGTTAATTCTTAACAAGAGCTTCTGTAGATGAATGACAGAAATAAAGTCAGTCTGGTTAGTAATAAGAGAGATGTAATGTATTTTCAGTTGATTTCATCTCAGGCTGTAGTTTAAGTCACTTGAAATTCTCTTTTTTGTGTATCTCTTTTCTTCGTTGATTCTGCTCTTTTATCATCTGGTTACCATCTAAATTTTGCTTAATTTTTTGTGTGCTTTTGCAGTTACTCATTTTAAATGGTTGAATTTTAAGGAATTAATTTGATTAATTCTAACTCAATTAATTATTAATTGTATTAATAATTTTGCTTGTAATCTCTTTCCACAATTTTATTGAGTAGATATAGTGTATTATTTTTACGGTGTTGTATCGCCCCAGACCCGGGCCACATTTGGTACATGTGGATTCCACCCGTACTAGATGTGGGCCGGATCTGGGCCGACACTATGTTGCTATCTGGGTAGGCAGCTAAAATTTGCCGCATTCTAAGATGTCTAGCTTTAGTACACATTGCTTTTATCGGATCAGCCAGTTCAGTTAAAAAAATGGTGGATGTACTTTAGTACTTAAAAACGCATCGATAACAGTCCAGCGTATGTAAAATTAATTGTTTTACCCCAGTATTTGTGCTGTGGATTCTTAATGCTAATTAAAGTGTTGCGCTGTTGGCTTAGCAACATGCTAACATCGAACTCTATGGAGTTATAGTGCGCTACTAGACAGCAAGATCGCTCAGTGGATTTTGGAACGGAGCTACAGAAAGCTAGAGACAAATCCAGGTCGCAAGTGCTTTGAGTGGGACAGATGTTAGCGTGAGCCACTTTAAAACCTATTCCAGTTGAGCTATTTTGAGCGATCAGCGATACGATTATTTGTCTTGAATTAAGCTAATTAAGCTTTCAATTTTGTTTTTGCTTTCAATGAATTCTTCTTGATGGCTGTATGTGGTCCTAAATTTAACATTCTTTTTTTGGGGTTTCCAAAAATAATAGTCCTATTGTTTTTTGGTAACCTTATTGGAAAGGGAGAGGTAAGTGTAACTGTGAATCTCTTGCTTTAATTCTGTCATTTATTAAAAGACAAGTTGACTCAAATTCCAAACGGTCTGTCATGATTTCTCACCCGCAAGTCATTTTAAAACCTGGATGTTTCGTTTCTTTCTTTCTTTCTTTCTCTCTTTCTTTCTTTCTTTCTTTCTTTCTTTCTTTCTTTCTTTCTTTCTTTCTTTCTTTCTTTCTTTCTTTCTTTCTTTCTTTCTGTGGAACACAAATGGAGATGTTTTGCACAGTGTTTACTTCATACAGCAGAAGTAGTCGTTCATACCACACATACTTGTTCACACTTAAGACGACATGTTTGAATTGAACACTAGCACAAATGAGACTTGAGATACAACAAACCTGTTCTCAGCACACGAGTCGGATGAAGTGCTGCTAGTGTGTTTTGAGAGTCACTGCATGATTTCATTATATCCTGCCGACAGATTCTTCAGAATCTCTCCGTTTTTCTTCCACAGAAGGAAGAAAGTCAGACAGGTTTGGAATGACATGAGGGCGAGTTTCTGATCTGAGAATGCATTTCTGCAGTATTTAGATTGGTATGCATCCATCTCCTAGTGGTTCATGTGTCATTGATGTTTGCGTAATTGAAGCAACGAATCCGCTCGTATCTGTCTAATGTAGAGCACCGTCTTTCAATGTGCACAATGTTCTGTACATCTGAGAACGACGTTCATTCAGAGACGTCTTCACAGCCGATGACCTTTGACACTGGGAGATGGTGGTCTAACAGCCAGAATCAGCTAGTTTGACAGCTGAGCTCAAAAAGTTGTTATTTTAGAGGGTAATTTTAAATCGCTTCCTCGTACGCTTCACATACTCTTGGACTTTTTTTAACCAAGCCGTCAGAGGAATACCAGGTAATTTCTGATTCAGTTCTGCCTCTGTTAGACTGGATTTGTTTCGTGGCTTTAGTGGTATGTCAGCACTTTCCATTCAACCTCTCTATATTGGGTTTGCTACAGCATGCAAAGGAAAATGAATGCATTTAATCACTTACAGAGATATACATTTATCACACTGACACATCTACACACACACATATGAACCGACACACGTTTAAATCATTCTCTCATTTCTGAACGGTCACTGTGGTCCTTGCATGATCATACACATTCACACGTCGGCCAACTGAGAACAGTTCCATCTTCGTCTTGTTTGTGTGTAAGTGTCACAAAGCAGAGTACGTGTTTGCAGGAAGTACATTGTCCTCTATGTCATGCAGAGCTACAGACAGCCGGCCGCGTTCATCGTGACCCAGCATCCGCTACCCAACACCGTCAAGGACTTCTGGAGGCTGGTTTATGATTATGGATGCACCTCCATCGTCATGCTGAACGAGATCGATTTGGCTCAGGTGAGATTCAAGCTGAAGTGTCATTAAAATTTTGCATGAAGCGCAATGTTCATTTAAATTCCCCCTGTAGTCAATAATTTGATCCCTTAAAACTTATCTTTGATCACCAAAATGACATATTTAAACGTTTTTTCCTTGAAAAAAAAATTTCTTCATGCCTAAAAATATCTTGAATGTAACTCGACACCCTTGCCTCATTTAGTATACGCGGTTCTATGAATATGCAAATGAGCCCTGCCTCGACTCACTCACACAGCTCAGAGATCCACTCGTTGACGATCACACTTTGATCTGATTGGTTACAAGGTAGTTTGTGACGTCAGAAACACCAGCGATTTCAAACTGTGTTTTTGAGACTGTCTTTGGTTCACTGCAGTTCTAAGGAGAAAATACTCAGCAATGGAATTTACACATGGTTTGTCTTAAAGGATTTAAAAAGCACTACATAGACATAAACAACATTTAAAAGCTGGATTATCACCACAGGGGGACTTCAAAGAGGACCTATTATGTTGTTGCTTCTTTTACATAATTTCAATTGTCTTTAGTGTGTAATATTGCTGTTTGAGCATGAAAAAAAGAGAGTTATTCTCTATATAAAGGGGCGGGGCCTGATTGAGAGTGTGTTGAGTTCAAACATGCTCGAAGTGCTTGACCAATCACAACACACTGCTCCAGCCGACCAATCAGAGTACAGCGTGCTTTTCAGAAGGAGGGGCTTCATAGAGACAGGATGTAAACAGAGCATTACTGCAACAATGGAGAATATGGGGAAAATAATCAACATTCAAGCAGGAAAACCTCTTCTAGGAGAGACCAGAAACAACATCAAGAGTTTGCAAAAGGGCACAATAGATGACTGTAGTGTAAAAAGACTACTGTGTTTGATGACAGTGTAATGTGTGTGTACAGGGTTGTCCTCAGTACTGGCCGGAGGAGGGAATGCTGAGATACGGGCCTGTACAGGTGGACTGCATATCCAGCTCGATGGACTGCGACGTCATTAGTCGTCTCTTCAGGATATGCAACCTGACCAGAGTGAGTTTTTCACACATCTCTGAAGCTTTTAAGCCACAAAGTGCAGAGCCGCACATCTGTCTTGGTTAGACGTCCATCATTATATCTGACCCTGGACCACAAAACCAGTCACAAGGGATTGAGATATATACATCATCTGAAAGCTGAACAAATAAGCTCTCCATTGATGTATGGTTTGTTAGGATAGGACAATATTTGGTAAATCAAATATTTCAAATTTTCAATATTTTGAAAATCCGGAATCTGAGAGTGCAAAAAAATCTAAACATTGAGAAAATCGCCTTTAAAGTTGTTTATTTTTTGTACGTGATTTTGCCGCATTCACTCACACATTTTTTTTTAATATATATTTACGGTTGGAAATTTACTAAATATCTTCAGGGAACATGATCTTGAATTGATATCCTAATGATTTTTGGCATAAAAGAAAAATCGATAATGTTGACCCATACAGTGTACTGTTGGTTATTGCCACAAATATACCCCTGCGACTTGTGACTGTTTTTGTGGTCCAGGGTCACATTTTGACGTGTGTGTGTGTGTGTTTGTGTGTGTGTGTGTGTGTGTGTGTGTGTGTGTGTGTGTGTGTGTGTGTGTGTGTGTGTGTGTGTGTGTGTGTGTGTGTCTCAAGCCTCAGGAAGGTTACCTGATGGTCCGTCAGTTCCAGTACCTGGGATGGGCGGGGCATAGGGAAGTCCCCGCCTCCAAGCGCTCGTTCCTCAAACTGATCCTCCAGGTGGACAAATGGCAGGAGGAGTGTGAGGAAGGCGATGGACGCACTATTATACACTGCCTGTGAGTATAGATGTGCAGTGACCAGCTGTCAGTCACAACACAGGCACATAGCAGTTTGTGATGGTCATGGTATCAAATCTTCAAAATTCTTTGATACAGTTAAGTTAAAATAATTAGTACCTACAGGATTGCCATGAACAGACAGAAAGGCCCAGTCCCAATTCGCCTACTTATACTACGACCTAAAAGTATGTACTCTTTTTGTGAAGGAAAAAGTACATACTTTTGAGTGTGTAGCAAAAGAGTAGGCAAGCTTTGAGACATACTATCACGTCACCTTTAACGGACAGCTCTGTCTCGTGTTCCTGTCACCATAAACTGCCCTTTCAATCATCTAATCCAAGTTAAAATCCTCCATTCAATCTAATTTTATTTCCTACCAATTCAGAGAGCACGTTCATCTGCCAGTCGTGGGTCTTTCTTGCGGAGACTCTCCTCATGTGTTTGCAATTTGAATATAATGATGCATTTAAAAGTTAATGGCTAGACATATCTTTACAAAAGTTCATGCTGCTGCAGATGCAATGTAATGTAGACAATGTTGAATAAATACATTTTCGTCAGGTTAGATACTGATAATTAATCACTCAAACCCCTTTATCTAAATCTCTCTAAATAACCGGCGGACTCGCGCGTCCTCCATGTCTGTAGTTTTTTTAACACTTTTCACTCGTGTTTGTAGTTCTAACCGAATCCTCGTCCAACGCGTGATGGGTTGTGGGCAATATTAGCCGTTAGAGTGTGCATCGATCTGCACTTTCGGATTCTGACCGGAAATAGTAGACCATCCGGGTATCTTTGGAACACTCATTTCAACATACTATGATTTGGGACATACTAATTCTATTTTCGAATACTATTTAGGACGGATAGTATAACAATTGGGACTGGGCCAAAGTCTGCTCATAATTTCCACTAATATCTTGTCAATATTTCCTGTCACTATATTGTCTGTGAATGAATCTCATAATGCGCTCACGGATATGAGATTTACCCACACTAAACATCACATGAAGAACAAACTATGACTGGTCCTTTCTCATTTTTCAAAGCAGCTTTACAAAAAAAATTACTAAAGACTTAAATTCTTTACCATACTTTTCAAAAGAGCACTTATTACAGAAATAACATACTATGTTTGCGTGTGAATTAAAGGTTAAATGTTTCCGGACACTTAATTGCATGTTAATTGGAATTAAATGAAAATGTATTATAGTTTCAATATAATTAGCTGAACTTAAGAGTGCTTTTTGACTCACTTTATGTTAGCACAACTGTATATGCAATTTCTATGGAAACTTGCATATATTTTTTAATTCTGGAGTAGCAATTTCGTACATTTTAAATATATTAACTTTAAATGTAATATCAAATCCCACATTACAGTTAAAATCAATTATAATTACATGTGCTTTAGTATGTTAGTCTACACATGAAAATAAGTGCACTTCTTTAAAAACACAATGATTTGCTTTGAAACTTTAATTTGATATTACACTTTTTAAAAGATGTCAAGAAACACAGTCATGAAAGTGTCTAAGTGGACATAAATGGCCTTTTTTTAATTAAAATGATATTATCAGCAAGTACAGTTTTTTAAATACACAGTCCTGATTTGAAGTACACTGCAACACAATGCAGCACATTCTTGTTCTCACGAGAAACCCCAGTAAGCAGGACAATCTACATAAGGTAACTATAAAGATCCCGCATTGCTCTCGAGTGGGTTTCTCCATGAGAATATATGTGATGAGGAAGTCTTTGCACACACATTAGTACAGTGGTCCAGTACGGGGAAACTCATCTGACGTGTGTGTGTGTGTGTGTGTGTGTGTGTGTGTGTGTGTGTGTGTGTGTGTGTGTGTGTGTGTGTGTGTGTGTGTGTGTGTGTGTGTGTGTGTGTGTGTGTGTGTGTGTGTGTGTGTAGGAATGGAGGCGGCCGCAGTGGGATGTTCTGTGCCATCAGTATCGTGTGTGAGATGATAAAGCGGCAGAATGTTGTTGACGTCTTTCATGCGGTGAAGAGTCTGAGGAACAGCAAGCCCAATATGGTGGACAGTCCGGTATGAACAGCACCTCTCACACACTACACTAACATACACACTCAGTAGTGTTAGCAGGATGAGGAAGTCACTGGAGGCAACACCTACAGTACTTAGCCTTGTTACATGTAGTTACTATAGTAATATGGTTAAATTATGTATAATTACAAGCAAGGTGTCATTGTTACAGTGTAATTATATAGTTAAGTACTGCGTAATAATAATTAACAACAAGCACTTACTATTGTTGGATAGGATTTGGTCGAGGGTTAATTGCATGTAATTATGCATAATTTACTGTTATTACTATGGTAAGTACATGTAACGTATGTAACAAGGACACTGTAAAATAAAGTGTTACCAAACCTGTAGGAAGTACATGTGTTTCATTAACAGTACTCAGTGCTTATTTGTCTAATTACACTGTAACAACATCACCTTAAAATAAAGTGTGACCTCATTGTATTTTCTGTCTTGTTGTCCAGTAAGAATATCCCAGTATCCTTAAAACTAGATTTACATTTACTTGAGAAGCGTTATATATGACAATAAATGTGTATGGCTGTGGAAAATGGCACATCCTCTGAAAACACAATTCTGCACCTCAAGTCAATTCATCCTGGAGTTTATTTACTGGAATCAATGAAAATACTGATTAGGAAAAATATGATGCATCATAACAAATGCTTTTTAACGGAGACTAGCACTGAGATTTCACACTATAAATACAAATGTACATAAACATAAACATTGACATGTAACATTGAACAATAATTTAACACAACGTAAGCCTAACATCATTTATATAAAAGCCCATGGTATGTCTCTCTTTTTTTCCTTTTTTTTTAAAGACAGAGAAAGAATTTTTCTTACCTATTTTATTCTTATTTTTAATTATTTATTGTATTCTCATTTATTTACAAATTGATGTCTATATGTTAATTGGCCAGCAAGTTGATAAATAAAGAGTAAATAGCATTGAGAGAGATGTTTTGATGATAAGCTGTTGTGGCCTCAAACATTCACCACATCCTCTGTAAAGAGCCAGTGTTTCTGTTAAGCTCATATTAGCGCTCATCGATGTGCACTGTGTTCACTCTCATGATTTGCACTTGTCTTCACAGGAGCAGTACCGTTTCTGCTACGACCTGGCCCTGGAGTACATCGAGACATCCTAATGTTTCCCAACCAGACCTTCTCTTACGAGCGCCGTTTAAATGTCTGTGCATCCGTGTTGACTTTCATGGGATTCAAGTGCCGGTTCATGTTTCGTTTTGTTCTTTTTTTACAGCCATTTGAAACACTAAGGCCGAGCTGTTGCATGCTGAAGACGCTCTTTATTTGCGTGTGTCTCTCACTGTTCCTGTTAATAACATGTGTAGCTGTACTCGTGTGGATGGACATTGTGTTGAAAGGGGAAGCGTGTAACTTTGAACACTGCACTCCGCTCTAATGGCTGGCTTATTACGTTTCTTCTTTTCCTTTTTGGTAGCAGATGATGAGCATAAGCCAAAGACTTGTGTAAATATGTCTATAGGGATGAAGCACATTGTTTGTATTTATTGTTTACTTGCATTTTTGAAAGCTCAAAACAATCATTATCATTCCCTGTTTAGCCTAAATTTTCACTGGAAACACTCTTTGTATGAGACAGATTTAAGTAGTGTTCTTTTTTGTTGTATTTGAAAAAATGTATTTTCCTTTTTTATTTGAAATCTTTACGTGTTAAAGTGTTTTGTTTTACGTATCGGTTGTGATTTTTCTGAGGAGATCTCCGAGAGGGACTCCGGAGAAAAGAGAAGAGCTCTATTTTTTCTGATGTTTTCACATTTGTATTGTGCTGGAAATTGAGAAGAAAAAAACACAAACAATGAAGTGTATCATTAAAAATATATACAGTATTAGACTCTAGTGTATTTAGGATCAAAGCCAAATTAAGAAGAAAGTTGCAGCCAGTATTGATGCTGATCATTTTATAGAAAACAAAACAACAACAACAAAATTCATCATGTGAAATAAGTTATGTATTTTTTGTCTGTAGTTGTTGGCTTTATGGCTGTAATACAATGTCAAAAAGTACAAATACTTTGAATAAAAAAATGATATGTGAAAGAATGTGTTTCATCTGATTTAAACTGAGTACGGTTGGAATTAATTTGGAGAATTTACCCGTTTTGAAAATGCCACAGTATTGCTGTAATAAATGGTCCTTTTAACAGTAATAGACTGTAAAACTGTGACAGTGAAACCTGTTAATTGGTCAAGAGTAAGTTGTATTGCTCCTGTATATACAGGGAAAACTGTAATAGATCTCATTTTACAGTGAAACACTTTTAAATGTACTGAACAAATCATATTATAATTTACAATGACAAAACGTAAACTTCAGTGTGACATTTCACATTTGATCTTATTTGATCATCTTGCGTCTTATTTGCTTGTGCATTAGTGTTTTATTTTCCTTCTTATGTTCCATTATTTTTATTGTGTTCTGATGATGGTTCAGTATTTCCCTCAGCTTGTGATGAACTTTAATTCGTCATGTGTTTTTCTCTTTAATATGGTGTAATTATATGTTATATAAGTGCAGAGTGGCCTAGTTAACTCAGTAGAAAAAGGCTGTTGGATTTACCAGTTTACATTTTTTTGTAAATTACAGTTTTAAAATGTAAATTCTAAATGTTGCTCTGTAAATGTTAACTTTAGTGTTTTTTACTGTTTTTTTTTTTCTGTAAGAACTACAAGATTATTTTTTTAAATTATTTATATTGCAGTGACACCGTGGCGTTGGATGAACGCTTGTTTCGGGGATTTGGATCCCTGTTTGTTTCAGCTTAGCTTTGGCCCTGGTGTCATGAAGTCAGGCAGAGGATGTGGGATTAGTGTATCATAGTACTTTTGCAGAATCCCCGGTGCAGCTCTGCTTAACAATGCGTTGAGTTGTGGTCTTCGAGCTGAAGGTGGCTTCCTGTCCTCCTCCTCCTCCTCTGCGCTCGATGCCTCGCTGTCTCGTTCTCGATCTGCTCTTCTGAGCTGAGGGGCATCTGGAGGGCCAAAGGGCATCAGGGTTTTCCTTTATGGACAAGCCTTCGCTGTCAGCTCTAAAGCATCTCCTCACACACAAAGCAGAAGATGGCTACGACACTGCATGAATTCACACAGTTTGTGGATCCTAAAACTTTCCCTCGAGTGCTTCAGATCCAGTCAGGAATATACTATCAAGGTAAGCCAATCCCTGCTCAGAACTCTTCTGGTCCTCGCTGTCAGATAAAAGCTGTGATTATGAGTTCTGAACGTCGTAATATCTCGAATATCCGTCTCACGTATTGGCCTAGGTGAGGGTTTGCCGTTGAGAAACAAACTGGAAATGTATTTAATAATTGATAAGTTAACTTCTTTTTCAAACAAGTATTTTTTATATAAAAGACAAAATAGACAATGTAATCCTGTTACGTAATTTGGTTTTGAAGAGGGGCACTAGGGGTATAACAATATAGGCCCTATCGTGTCACAATACATCGCAATACAAAAATGCAACAATGTATCGTGGATAGTGACAAAATGTATTGTGTATAGTTCATCCAAAATAAAAATGACTGTGTGAGGGAAAAAAATCAAGTTTGCAGAGTTTAAGTGTCAGTACTACATTAAACTGACACTTTTTAAACTGGGGGGGGGGGGGTATTTATGGGTCCTGATAATGCCAAATGTCTGATGTTAGCAGTAAAAAGTGGCATACATTATTTTAAAATATGTAGTCAGTGAAAGAGTGCAAGCATGTTCATCTAAAATAATTAAGTATTTTCATCTCCAGAATCATGAATATTGTTATTCTGGTGTCTCTATTGTCCTGTGCTTTGTTTCCAGCATCAAGTCCAAGCCTGTTCATTTACACACACAATGTAATATCAAATCTAGCATTTTAATCAACAGTACATTTTTTGTTAACCTTTCATCATATGTCTTGGAGTATCGCAATAATATGGTATTGTGAGTTCACTATCGTCGTGATATATAAAATCGTGACACAAGGGTAGCGTTACACCCTTAACTGGCACGGGACGTTTTTACATAAACCAATGTGAGCTTTGGCATTGCATAAAACTCAAAACATTCCTTCCTTACAGTATATATATATATATATATATATATATAGTTTTTTTTTTAAATCAACCATATGATTTTGCAAAAAAATAAAACTCGTTTTAAATGATTTAGAGGTAATTGAAACTAGCAAGATGACTGAATGACTGAATTTATCAGTTGAACAAAGAAAACAAAGAAAAGTTTATTTTCAAACCACATGATATCAAGAGCGGAAACCACCCGGTGTCTGATCTTTTTCTAGCTCTCTTCGGTTTGTAATATGCCTGATGTTCGTGGTGTCATTAACTGTAAATATAATTTTTAACTGCTCAAAATGCCACTTCACTCCAGTACTCCGATTTGTGCAGCAATAGTTTTACAGCAATCCAAGCTAAATGGACTGGAATACTGAGAGCTTGAAATGTTTAATATGAGTGTGAAAACACTGGTGTTTTTCAGGCTGCGTGTATGAGATGTTTGGAAGAGAGTGCTCTCTTTCGACAGGAGATCTGCTGAAAATCATCGACATCACCATCACCAGATTCACAGCACTGAGCTCCAGCAACACTCAGATCGACATACCGGTGGAGTATCCAGGTACCAGAGTTACAAACTAAAGTCATTTCTTTCTTTTATATACAGATATTTTAAAATCTCTTCAAAGTTTCATTTTATTTTCATGCCAATTTTTTTGTTTGGAAAGCAAATTCCAAAACAAATGATTTGTATCTTGGATTTGTAAGTGATCTGGTTATTGTTGGTTGAAATGCGGCAGACGTAAACTAAACTCACTCAGTCCATTTGAGCAGCAGCTTCCATTCAGTTGCAGTTTTGCTTAGTATTTACCATATTATACCCTCAAAAGTATATAAACCTTAAATTTATCCCATCATCAGTTTGTTTCTGAATTAACTTTAACAATACTCTCAGCCCTGTACCCCAATTATGCTCCAATTATGTTTCCCTTTTTAATTAAAATGCTTAAAATGAATTTAAAAATTTCAAAAATAGTTTATTCTAAAACAGCAAAAAACTCCACAAGTACATGTCAAATGCCAATGCATAAAACATAGACTAACACCTAAAAAAATGTAGAGTATGTGTGCGTATGCTAGTACTTTCACAGTTGTGTCAGATGTCGGCTTTCCATTTTGTTCAGTCTTTGTGGCCCCAATAGATGTAACCGGGGGAAGTTGTGTTGCAAATCTCCCCGTCTGCTCAGCAATGAAAATTGTTTGTTAGTTTTTTGATATTTTGGTGAACGTTTTGAGTCGGTGTTTTTACATCAAACTCAATAAGAGAACTTGGTGAAATTTTTATTTCCCTACCTCAATTTTTTTTTTTCTGTCCATGTTTTTTATGAATACACCGTGGCTCTTGACATCTGCTGTCACCTCAGGCAGGTTGTGCTCCTGTATGATAGAGATTTTAACCCTGTATATCATTTCTGAGTGGTTAAACTGACAGTGATACTTCATGTTTCAACCATCCTGATTGTTGACTGGCTAGAGACCCGGCTGTTCTTACTGTACTGAGAAGATCAATCCACCAGCAAAGAATAGTGAAAGTGAAGTGATTTTGTGTCTCTTGTTGATGTACGGTGGAGTGTCGATCTCTCAGGCTTCTGGAGAGGGTGTAGATCTGGGTGTAGAAGTGAGAGGAAGAATGAGGAAACAAATATTAGTGTCTTGAACCTGGTGTGAACAGCGACGAGTGAAGCGGGAACACATGCTGTCTTAGGCCCCGTCCACACTACTGCGTTTTCGTTTAAAAACGGAGAATTAAAACGAAAACGATCTCCGTCCACACCAGCGTTTTAGCTGCGTATTAGAATTGATCTCCGTCCACATTAAAACGACTGAAAACTCGGATCACGTGACCATTCTCCAACACTGTGCATGCGCGTGCCGGTGTAAACAGGAAACAGATGGACTATTCCTCAGATTTGATGAGGAAGCAAGTAACGTTAGCTACCTCTGCAAAGATTAGAAAATGTCGAAGACCAGAGATTTCTTTTCATGGACCGCCGCTGCACACGGGAATTGTCATAGATCGCTCGAATAATAGTTTGCCTCCGGCGCATGTAGGCAGTTATAGCATTGTAAAATGCAGAATTTGCTTGCACAACAGCTGCTAACAAAGACATCAAAGTCAGTAACGCTTGTAATTCGTTATCCATGTTGCACTCACTAACATCAGCTACGTAGTCCAGGATGTTTTTGTTTGTTTTCTTCCGGTGACGGGAGATGTGATGGGTGGCTGACGAATCAGGGAAGGATACGTCATGGGTGATGACACCCAATCATAGAGCCGAGCGTGACCTTCTACGTCATCGTTTCTAAACTCCTCCGTTTTGTCCCGTCTACACTAAAGCGCCCTCCGGAGATTCAAAACGAAAAACGGAGCTGCAGCGTTTCTAAACTTCTCCGTTTTGGGTCTTCGTTTTTCCCGTTTTAGTGTGGACGGGAGGTGCAAACGTAGCAAAAGGTCTCCGTTTTTAAACGAAAACGCAGTAGTGTGGATGGGGCCTTAGGCTCTTTAAAGGCCAAACACACTACTGCCTTATTGGTTATTTGCAGAGGTTTGATCCTACTGTTATAAAATGCAAATGTGGTCTGTGAAGGTCAGCTGCGCATCACACACAACCCTGAGATTGTCCCGGATAGCTCTATACATGACGATCCTAGCCGAATGGAAAAGTGTTGGGCTGGATTGGAGGATGATAAGCTCTGTCTTCACTTGACTGAGTTAGAGATGATGGACATGTAACTACTAAGATGTGAAAAAGTCTTATTGCCTTATTTTGCCTAGGGCACAAAGTCCCTTTTAAGGCAAGTCATTTGACTCAGTGGCCATCTTTGAAACACCAGCTGTTTCAGTCATACAGTGCAGCTCCAATCTCTCCGAATGGGGAAACATCAGATTCTCCAAAGCTGTTTAAGCTATTAATTTTCATTTTTGAAATCATGCCCTGCACTTTTTTGCACTTTCGCACTGTATGTGTGGCCTCTGGACAATAAAATCTTATGAGCTTTTTGGCCAATTTTTTTTGTGCAAATCTTTTTTCAGTTTTTTTTATTTTTATTTTTTTATCTAAGCACCCCAAGAAGTTAATTCATCTGTATGGGAACAGTGTTGGCGCTACACCTTTCCATCCCCTTTTTTCGTATTCAAAATCACCAATGAAATCTGACAACTGTCTCATAAATTGTGTTTCTAAATGCTTAAATCATGACAAGAAAAGATAATTTTTCAGGCTGGACCAACAGCAGCTCCAGTGACTCAATGACATTACCAATTTGCGATTGGCTCTTTTATTTACAAGGAGGGACTTATTCTGCTATATTGCGCATTGCACTTTCTCCCATTGAATGTAATTTAAGTGTGCCATCTTTGTATATCTAAAGTCTTTACTTTCAAGTAAGCCAGGACTGTGAACAATAGGGCAGGTGAAAGCCTTAAAGTCCACTTGAGAATTCACAGTGGTTAGAAGCCTTTCAAGAAAGCCAGGACTGTGACTGAGCGACCCACCAAAAAATAGGTGTACGATGCCCTTGTTAATGACTCACTAAACAATTTATGTGTTTGTACAATTATTATAATTCACATTCTCTATGTTGTCTCCAATTTTGCTCTTATAACGGCTAAATTTTGGCATTGTTCTGTGTGTGACAGGTTTGTTTAGGCTGGTGTCTGACAGTCAGCCGTACCGAAGCATTCAGGAGATAGCCGCCTCACTGAAGATCAGCTCTCATCGGCTGGGCCAGCCCGTGTTCATCAGCTGTCAGGAGATTCAGCTGCCTCAGGGCTTCATAAGAGAGAGAGACAGCTTCAGGATCACCGGCGTCTCCCACGAGCTCCACGCTGGACACGTGCAGTGCGAGCTGCTGCTCAGAGAGCCCAAGTTCTGCTTCAGCCTGAGCTTCTCCCAGCAGGGACACTTTATAGAATGTGAGGACGACCAGTTTTACACCCTGAAAGAGGTCGCGGAGTGGAAAATCTCCAAAGGCAGGAAGAGGACTGTAACCGAGGTCAAAGCTCCGGCCAAGAAGGACTTCTTTTTTTCCAGTTTGTTGGAGAATGTATCTGGAGAGCTGACACTGACTCCAGTGTATGAACTGAAGGCTGTTACGAGTCGTGAGTATGACACTAGTTTAATTTCTATTCTAGTGGTGTGCACATACTTTATTAATAACAAAATTATAGCGCAGCAAATCTTTTTTCTCTCTCTTGTTTTCCTGTCAAAACATCTAAACCAGAAGAACCAAAGATATACTCATTTTTGTTCACAGAGAAATCTAACAAAATTTAATGAGCTTTATGCTTAAAATGAAAATACAATTTGCCAAAGGCATGAGAAAAAATAATTTGTTTTCCCTTATAATTAAGTTATTTCTTTCTTTTTTACTATAAATCTTTCTCTGAAAACAAGAGATAATATTTTACTTTTCAAGTTAATGTATATTATTTAAAGGACATTTAGTTCACTGTTTGCAAGTTTGGTTTGATTAAAACGAACCCTGATGCGATTGCTCTGTTAGTGCGGTTGTGTGAACACTGCCATCTGAACTCTGGTGCGCATCAAACAAGCAGAGTCTCAAAATATGAACAAAACATGGACCAAAGACATGTGAACGAACCAAAAACAGGACGTGAAGTCACAAGATGCGACCCTAAAAAAGAACTCAAACTCTTCCCACCATGGGAGCAGTGTTGCCCATCACAGTTCAGAGGGATTCTTGTTGCTGTTTTGACTCCTTTACACATTTTATAAGCTCTTCATGAGTTCCAGCTTGTAAAAATATCATCATATCTTTGCACATACAATGAGTGCATTTAGCCCAACATGTTTTGGATGTTATGCAAGTTCTGTTGCAAGTTCCGTTTTAAGAGCTGTTTTGTTTTCGTTTGTTTTTTGTATCTGTATGTATGGTCTTAAAAATGGCGGTCTGAATGTTAAGTGAACCAGGACTAAAGCCTCTTTTTCTGTTTTGGTGAGAACCAAACTACTGTAGAAATGTGAACACACCAGAATAATAACCAGGATAATAGAGTTAGTTTTAGGGTTAGATGTTTTTGCTGTCTGATCATGTAAGATGAAGTTAAAAGACATGCTGGGAAAATCATTAGGCTTTATTAATGAAACACAAGTGGAAAGAGTTTCTTTGTAAAAATGTTTATAAAGTTATTCATAAATCATCATCATTCAATTAAATTAACGTATGAAAGACAGCAGTTAGTTTAGTTAGTATGTAGTTTGTTTAGACAAAAATTCCATTCTGCTCTTGTGTGCATGTGTGTGTGTGTGTGTGTGTGTTTGTGTGTGTGTGTGTGTGTGTGTGTGTGTGTGTGTGTGTGTGTGTGTGTGTGTGTGTGTGTGTGTGTGTGTGTGTGTATGGGTGTGTGTGTGTGTGTGTGTGTGTGTGTGTGTGTGTGTGTGTGTGTGTGTGCGTGCGTGCGTGCATGCGTGCGTGCGTGCGTGTGAGTGTGTGAGTGTGTGAGTGTGTGTGCGTGTGTGTGTGTGTGTGTTTTCTGTTCCACATTCCTTAAAACATGGACTCTTTCTTCCCACAGTCTGCGAGAAATTCCTGCTCATCCCGTCAAACTTGGACGTGGAGGTAATGGATGTCACAGAAGAGTTTGATTGTGACTCTTTTGTGCAGCCTCTGTCTCTTCCAGATGTTTTGAAGAGGCCTCCAGAGTTTTTTCCTGTGGTGGCCAAGATGTCAAGTGAAAGCAATTTCAAGCTTTCACCAGAGCTTGAGTCCCTTTTCCACTCAAAACAGGTGATCGTTCATCATGCTTTTTATGCCAAACGAATCCTTGCCTCGGAAATGTGCCGTGAATCAACAAGACACTTTCTTATCCCGGAGTCCTATAACGGCCGCTTCAAGCGCCGGCCACGGCAGTTCCCCACCGCCTACGATCTGGAACGGGCGCGCAGCGAGACCGAACAGATACGTGTGGTCGCCACCAGAGAGTTCGAGTCGGTGTACAGCGGGCTTGCTTCTGTTCAAGCTGGAGACGAGTTTATAGTAACAAAAGGCAAAAGCTGTGCAGTTTCACGCAATGGGATCGAGAAGACAGCTGATAAATTTGAATGTCTGAAAGTCACAGAGAAAAGCCACGGGACAGAGGTGAAGGAGCCTGTGTGCCTCCCCATGTGTTTGGAGGGGGGATTTATGGAGCTGGTTCGGGACAAGCGTCAATACACCATTGCGGAGATATGCCGATGGTTCCCGCTACCCTTCAACGTCAAAGTGTCTGTGCGTGACCTCGCTTTGAAGGTTGACGTTCTGGCTGGAGTGCCTGGTCTGCACATTGAGGAGGAGATCTCGGACCCTTGCCTCCTTGTGTCAAACCTTGACCTCTCAGAGTTCAGGGAGGTGCCAGTAAATCGTACAGACTTGATCCTTAACGTAAAACAGCGCTGGGCTGGCGAGAGTCCAACATGTAGTGGAATGTCAGCCATAGAGGAGATCTCAGAGGACTGTTACTACACACTCAGGAGGTACGCTGTCGCTACTGTTACACCCCCTCCACGGCCTCCAAAAAAACCCAAACATCCTCCACCGCGACCACCCAAGATGCTCACCTCCAGATCTGAGAGCGCAAACAGTGAGAACTCCAGCTGCTCTCTCAAGGTAAACTGTGTATTTTATTGTATTCGGTGTTACGAACTTGATGTTCAAATTGCAGCCTTAAGATGCATGTCACATTTACCTCTCCCAGACAGCAATACAGTGTCAGCCCAGATCTGGTACATGTTGATTCCACCCGTACCAGATGTGGGCCGGATCTGGGCCGACGCTATGTTGCTGTCTGGGTTGCTGGGAATCGGCATGATGAAGAATTTCATCCGTATGTGATATCCGATTCCTTTTGCAATTTTCATGTGAGGTTTAAGTTTGGTGAAATATGGCACCTAAATTCACTGTGGCAATCATTAGCAAACCTTTTGGTTTGGCACTGACCTCAGTGTGGGAAAATACTCGAAATTTATCAACAAACCAAAACTGAAGATCCACAATGAACGAGGATCATTTTAAAATGTTAAATAGTAGAATATCTTTTAGGGCTAGACGATTAATTGTATTTGCGATAATATCGTGATATGATGAAATGCGATTTTGTAACCGCAAAAGCTGCGATTACACTGGTCACGTGACACGCGAGAGAAAAGCAGTCTTTAGATCAAGCATCAACTTGGCACGCTACGCATAGGTCTGGCATACAGGAAAGAACAGTTTATTTTTATTTATGTGATAGTGTTATTTATTCTCTCTCCAACAATTCTGGGTTGATTCAGAGAATTTAAGAATCGAGTCTGAGCTTAGTTTTTAAACACAGATGCTTGATGACGCTGCGCGTGCTTTAGAAACAACCGTATTCTGCTTGCTTCTAATTTCTCTCTCTCACACACACACGACACCGCTCGAACCTTCCGAAAAATAAGCTTTCATAAAGTTCGGGGTTTAAGCGAATTACAAGGACAGTCGCGGGCTTTCATTGCACAGGTTTTGCCGCTTTGATGTTACTCTTGCAGTGCTCGGTCTTGGCCGCCGGAATAGGGCTTGGGCGTCGTGACGTCATCACTTGGCGTTGCCGCCATTTTGGCAGCTTCCTTTACTACTACTCGGACTACTGCGCACTGTTTGTAGACGTACTTCCTCTCAGTTCTGTGGCTTAATTTGATTTAAGTCACGTTATTTCAACCATGGTAACCCGTTGCTGTATTGTGGGGTGTAACAGCGCAACACATAATCATCATGGGAAAAAGATAAAAAATGGATTAACTTTCCACTGCTTTCCTGCTTGGAAGCGCACCCACGGAGACCTAGTATCCGAGATAACAAAGAGTCGTCGGCTCGCTTGGATCTCGGCTGTAAGACGACCAAACATAACCTTCCACAGTATCCCGGTGTCGATGAGAGTGTGTTCCCTGCATTTTCATTCTGGTACGTTAAAAGAAGTCTCATTGATGCGTTGAGAGTGCAAGACCTGAGGAGACATAAATGAACATACATTATGCATTTGTTCATTTGTCTTAAAACTGGAAAAAGACAGTAGTAATAATAAAGTAAAACTTTACATTAAAAAATGACAGATAAGGACAACACTTCATTATGTTTCATTCTATGCAGGAAACCAAACATTAACCTCAACCCCTCAGTAATGTGTACATGACATATAAATGACATTTATATATACGACAGTAAATAACAGCCATATCACCCTGTATTATTATTATTATTAACATCTGAATATTAATTTATATAGCTTAAGTCGAATTCATGATGAAGACAGCGGAAAAGAGCTCAAAATACGCGAGAAACCCGGAAAACTACACTTTTGAAACACATAGTTAAAAGTACATGTGAATGGTTGTTAGCACTAACAGTTACTAAACTAGCAGCTAGGTGGAGCGCACCTTACCTTTGTCCGGATTACTGCGTTCCCACTGTTCGTTATGATGATCTGCAGCTCCTGAACCCATCCATTAGTGAACTGAACATGCGACTCCAATCCCTTGTAGCTTCGGAACTGTTCAGAGGTGTATGCGCTCACACCACAAACAAGGTAGCTGAATATGTCGTTTATACAAAACTGCGGCAGCAAGTCCTCGTCGGTGCTCCACTCTTTATGTGAAATTTCATAAGGATCCAAACCGTTTATAATGGCGATTTTGTCCACATATCGGTCCCTGGCTTCCCTAGATAACCTATCGCGGTAAATTGCACATCCTTTTAGGTGTTTTAACATATTTATTTTCTTTTCTTTCTCTCAACTCTGCTTCTCCTCGTTCGGCTTGCTGTATGTTTACATTCGTATAGCTGTCAAGATGGCCGCCACGTCCCAGAATGCAACGCGGCGCCCAAGCCCTATTTTCCTTACAAATGCTCCACAAAGGCATTATTATATCTTTTGGAATGCAGTTGGCTTATATATTAAAAATATGAAAATCACTGAGAAAGCTGTTTTCATTTTAAAATAGTTACGCGCGCTTTGTGAAGAGTGCTCGTGCATGCGGCTGTGATCGACTCATTGGTTAAATGTACTTGCATCTCAAAATGCTTTTGACGCGAAATTAATGTAAACACGGTCAGTTATATCTTAAACCAACAGGACAAACCACATTTACAATTTCAAAAGAGATATGTGCATTAGTGTGAATGCAGCTTATCGTTTAGCGGGAAAATCACTACAGCTCTTGAATGGAAAACGTTCAGACAGTCTACTTTTAAATACTGAAAGCACTCTTTGTTTATTGCTTGTAATGTTTTTTTTTTTGTTCCTCTTTATTTACTAGCTTTTATATTTTGAAGCTATATTAGTTTATAGCCCATTTACAATTCTTAACATGTAATTGGTTTAATTAAATGTGTTATAGCTATATATATATATTTAAAGTATGTATTTACACATGTAATTAAATACATATTTTAAGTGTTATTAAGATTAATTAATAAGAAAAAAATTAGATCAGATCATGAGCTGTCTAAAGATTCCCATCCCTACTGTTCAATGATGTATTGCTTGTCTTTGTCGACTAATACAGAAGGTAAAGAACTTAAAGTAATCGCATATTAAATCGCAATCGCAATATTGGTTAAAAAAATCGCAACTAGATTATTTTCCATAATCGTTCAGCCCTAATAGCTTTCGATGTTCACTGTCCTTATAATTTTACGGCTTTCTACAACATACTAATTTCGGGGTAAAGAGGGTTTCATCAGTCTGCTATGGAACAAACTTGTGTTTATGATGAACTAGTCACTGGATTTGAAAGTAGTCCTTGGATTTGCCAGAATATGTGGCTTCACATGTTTGAAAGAATATTCAGAGTTTAGTTTAAAGCCCTTAGAAGCAACCCAGACGGCAACATAGTGTCGGCCCAGATCTGGCCCACATCTGGTACACAGGGAATACACATGTACCAGATGAATGCCAGATCTGGGCCGACACTATGTTGCTGTCTGGGAAGTAGCCAAACAAGATATATGGGTGGCATGTATTTCTTACGCTGATAATCAAAAGTCAGGCTACATAAGACTCAACTGAAGCAAAGGGCAGAAGTTTCATTATTCATAGAACTCTCTTAAGTAAAAAATACAGAACATTAACATACTTAGAAGAAAATACATGTCAAATTTACCCATGTTATGAGTAATGAGTTAGACTGCAAAAATTACTTTTTAAATTGTATGTAGAATACTACTTCTGTATTTTGTCTACTACACTTGCAGATATTTTATAATTTGAAAAAATCTGCCAATGCACAATACATGGATATTGGATAATGGATAATATTTTAATAAAGTCCATCCTAAGTATCACTATCATCGCATTAATTGCTCAAGACACCCAAACTGATGAAGTTCTAATGGTTCTCAGCTTTGTGTGACTTTGTGTGTTAAAAGCAAAACTAAACAACGACTAAAAATGAAAACATGACAATTATACAGTCTATTATGTTAATTTATGAAGGGATTAATTTGACCAGAAAAAACAGGTTTATGAAACATAAGATGTCACACATTGAAAGAGGCCTTTATTGCCACTATTACACACATAGTAAACAATATCCAGAGAATTACTTGGGAGAAAAAAAGCCCAAGACATTCCTGAAATGATCTGTGAATAGTCAATGTCCACCAAATCCCGTCATCTTACCTGGTCAAGCTGGAGTTCATCATGGAAATGTTTGCTTATTATCTAAATAAACAAAGTTGATACAAAACACATAAGAACACACACACACTGTCTTTCAGTCTGTAGACAGATAGGCTCTTGAATGAAGAACATTTCATTATATTAAAAATGATTTTTGAAAATAATTGTAATGGGTGGCATACTAAATTACATCATGGCTGAACTGCTCAATTCTTAATGCATTGTCTTATTGCATATTCCACCAGGAGGCACTGTAGCCTACACTCCTACGGGTGTTTCTCGAACAGTTTTATAAGACTTATCTTCTACCATATTATTACTGCACACCTCACTGGTGAAAGGGCTTCTCTGGCTCATCAGCAACTTATGTTCTTGCAAATGTGTGTGTTGTGTATAAAGGTCTCTCAAAAATTAATTATTATTTTTCACATTTTGTTTCTGTTACACTTTCAGATTTTCATCCTCATAGACATTGTTGGTGGAGGAGACCAAAAAAATTGATAGAAAGATGTAAAAAAGAAAGACTTTGTTATAAACTGTATAAAACTGAGTATTGCATTTTTTGCCTGACCTATAATGATACATGTATAATAGGGAACAACAGGGCTAAAGGCACCTCTAAACCACAAGATGTGGAAAAAAACTCTACTGTAGGGCTATTCAATTAATTTGGAATTGGGGCCAGTTCATGAAACTGCAAAATAAGGGGCTGGAGAACCTCCCCTGAACCCTCCACAACCTGGTTAAATTATCATTATACAATTCACAGAGAGCAATACAAAAATCTATTTTTTTTTCCCAAAAATGTCAAGAAATCATTTAAGTAAAAAGGGAAAAACACTTGAAACACATCAATATATTTGATTTGATACAGACATAGGTTTGTATCATGTAGTGTGTCATGTCATATCATGTATTTCATGTATCCTAATCATCCCCATATACACTATATTGCCAAAAGTATTGGGACACCACTCCGAATCATTGAATTGAGGTGTTTCAATCACTTCCATGGCCACAGTTGTATAAAATCAAGCACCATACAGACGACTCAACAAACATCTGTGAAAAAAGGGGTCGCTCTCAGGAGCTCAGTGAATTTAAGCATAGCACTGTGATTTACATTTACATTTTCATTTCATTTTCATTCCACTATCATGCCTGTCCCCAAAAAAAAACAAAATCACTGGACTTAATGACTACAGACCTGTCGCTCTCACGTCTGTGGTCATGAAGTCGTTTGAAAGACTGGGGCTGGCCCAACTGAAGGACATCACTGGACCCCTGCTGGATCCCTTCCAGTTTGCTTACAGAGCAAACAGGTCTGTGGATGATGCAGTCAACATGGCACTGGATTATATCCTGCAACATCTCGACAGACCTGGGACTTATGCAAGGATCCTCTTTGTGGACTTCAGTTCCTGCCTGATGCCATCATGCCTGATCTTCTCACAGCCAAACTGATCCAGCTCTCCATACCATCCTCGATCTGTCAGTGGATCTCCAGCTTCCTGACGGACCGGCAGCAGCGAGTGAGACTGGGGAAACACACATCCAGGACTCTCACCACCAGCACTGGCGCCCCTCAAGGGTGCGTTCTATCCCCACTGCTCTTCTCCCTGTACACTAATGACTGCACTTCTAAAGACCCCTCTGTCAAGCTCCTGAAATTTGCCGACGACACCACTGTCATCGGTCGCATCCGGAACGGTGACGAGTCTGCTTACAGACTGGAGGTTGAACAGCTGGCTGTCTGGTGCAGTTACAACAACCTTGAGCTGAACACGCTCAAAACAGTGGAGATGATCGTGGACTTCAGGAGGAACAGCTCAGCACTCCCCCCACTCACCATCATGAACAACACTGTGGAAGCAGTGGAGTCATTCAGGTTCCTGGGCACTACCATCTCTCAGGATCTGAAGTGGGACAATCACATTGACTCCATTGTAAAAAAAAGCCCAGCAGAGACTGTACTTCCTTTGCCAGCTGAGGAAGTTCAACTTGCCACAGGAGCTGCTGATTCAGTTCTACTCAGCCGTCATTGAGTCTGTCTTATGCACATCCATCACTGTCTTGTCTGGTTCAGCTACCAAATCAGACATCAGGAGACTACAACGGACAGTACGGACTGCGGAGAGAATCATTGGTGCCCCCCTGCCATCCCTCCAGGACCTGTACTCTTCCAGAGTGAGGAAGAGGGCAGGTAAAATCATCACAGACTCCACTCACCCTGGACACCACCTGTTTGAACTGTTACCGTCAAGACGGAGACTTAGATCACTGGCCACAAGAATCATCAACATCTCGGCACAGGAACAGTTTCTTCCTACAGGCCATTTCCCTTCTGAACAGTTAACACACCTCCCAAGGCATATGCCTTAAGTGCAATACTCCCACTGTTTAGTGCAATATCCTACAACTCAGGTGATACTTATACTTATATTTAGATTTATTTATTATAATATTCAAAACACTGTAAATCTGTTCATAATCTGTAAATCTGGAAATGTCTATTCTGACTAAACCCAACTGTGATACTTTTATTCTCATATATTTATATTTTTATTCTTTATTCTTATAATTTGTAGTATTATGTTTCATGTTTCTTGTTGTATTTTTATAGTCCACTGGAAGCCTCAGCACCAAAACAAATTCCTTGTGTGTGCAAGCACACTTGGCAATAAAGCTCTTTCTGATTCTGATTCTGATGTTACATTTACATTTAGTAGGGGTGTCACGATTCTCCAAATCCTCGATTCGATTACATTTTCGATTCTAAGGTCACGGTTAGATACGATTCTCGATTTTTTTTTTAAGCACAGGTTGCTGTTGCTCCTAAAAAGCTGACATCAGTTCATCGCAATCTCACACATCTCTGTTATTATCAGTGAAGCTGACTGCACAATGAATCTTTCATAATATATAGCCTACACTTTGTTTGTTATAATTAGAGGATTTGCCAGCTTACAGAATTCTGCACTGAACAAAAAGTCAGTTTTGAGCGGTGAGGAGAGTCTATCTTAAATGCTTATGATTGGTCATTGCGTTCAAGAAATTAACACATATGTCTGTGATTGGCTAAATCGCTCAACGCTGCAAACATGTGATAAATAGAAACTCTGGCCTGTAAATCGTTTCTATTTTGTTTTAGTTGTTCTTGTTGCTTTTCTGCAACAGATGAAAAAAATTTATTAGTTTTTATATGTTTTATTCATAGATATTTCTAGTTTGCGAGAGTCCCGCAAATCTTTTTATTCTCCCGCACACACAGAGTGAGTGCATTACCGCCCGCGCTCGCAATCAGCCATCAAATCTAGTCCCGCGCCGCACTCTATTGCGTTGGGAGTGCACGTCTATAGATCAAGAGCCCGGCCTGAGGATAGTGACGGGAAATATCGGCCAAGTTCGGGCTCGGGCATAGAATCCAAGTTAGAGAACTCACAGCCTTTCAACACGTGTGTTTTTTTCCCGCGCCGTGATGAGTCGTTCATGAACGATCCGTTCATTGCCTCTGTCACGCGACAAATGAACAAAAGACTCGGAAGGTCAAGTATTAATGTTCCCTGTAAATTACTTTTGACTGCATTATAATGATTTCTTAATTCATATGATCAAGATTGCTTTGGATGTGTTCGGGGAATTTGCCTGTTAAAAGTATAACATTTAAAGCCCCTGAAATGACTAGAAAAAAGATTAGTTAATTTTGATGAACGAGATTGAACAATAGAGTCAGTAAAACGATCTGAACTTTCCATCACGGGCGCGACATGGGGGCGTGGCAGTATGGACGATTCCATTTTTTATTTCGATTTTTGAGTTTTTGAATTAATTTCGATCGATTTCGATTTAAAATCGAAATCGTGACACCCTTCACATTTAGTCATTTAGCAGACGCTTTTATCCAAAGCGACTTACAACTGAGGACTAAAGTAAGCGAGTCATCGTGAAGAGGCAAGGACAACGCAAGAAGTGCTCAAAATACAAAGTTCAGACATTGCTCAGAGAGGCAAAAGCCAGACAAGGGAAGATTTAAAAGGGGAAGGAAAGATTTAAAAGAGAAGGAAAGGTTTTTTTTTCTTTTTTTTTCTATGTTAAATACTCACGGAAGAGATGAGTTTTCAGTTGACTTTTGAATGCTGTCAGGGATTCTGCATTACGGACGAGGGTGGGTAGATCATTCCACCAGCATGGAACCGTGAATGAGAATGTTCTGGAGAGTGATTTAGTGCCTCGCCGTGATGGCACCACGAGCCGTCGCTCCTTGGCCGATCGTAGGCTTCTGGTAGGGATGTAGACTTGTAGTAGGGAGTGAAAGTAGGATGGAGCTGAGTCTGTGGTCGATCTGTAAGCAAGCATCAAAGCTTTGAATTTGATGCGAGCAGCGAGTGGTAGCCAATGCAGTGAGATGAACAGAGGAGTGACGTAGGCCCTTTTGGGTTCGTTGAAGACAAGGCGGGCTGCAGCATTCTGGATCATTTGTAGACATGATGGAAGTCATTAGTTACACATGATGGAAGTCCAGCCAGAAGAGCATTGCAGTAATCAAGCCTAGAAATAACCAGGGCCTAGACGAGAAGTTGTGTTGCATGCTCAGTTAGGAAAGGCCTGATCTTCCTGATGTTATACATTGCAAACCTGCATGTTTGAGCTGTCTTTGTAATGTGGTATGTGAAGGTCAGCTGGTCATCAAATATTACTCCAAGATTTCTGACTGACCTTGATGGGGTGATTGAGGATGTATCTAGCTGGATAGTGAAGTCATGCTGAAGAGACGGATTAGCAGGGAGGACGAGAAGCTCGGTCTTTGCCAGGTCGAGCTGAAGGTGATGTTCCTTCATCCATGCTGATATGTCCACCAGACAGCCTGAGATAGTGCAGCTACTGTGGGATCATCAGGTTGAAAGGAGAGGTGAAGCTGTGTGTCATCAGCATAGCAATGGTAAGAGAAACCATGTGCCTGTATGATGGGTCCCAATGATGTGGTGTAGAAGAGGAGCTGCCCAATAACTGAACCCTGAGGAACCCCTGTGTTCAGTTGATGTGCTTTGGATACCTCGCCTCTCCATGTAACCCTGAAGGACCTACCTGTGAGATAGGACTCAAACCAGTGGAGGGAAGTTCCTTTGATGCCCAGTGATGAGAGGGTGGATAGAAGGATCTGATGATTCACAGTGTCGAAGGCAGTAGAAAGATCCAGCAGAATGAGAACTGAAGATTTGGAAGCAGCTTTTGCGATCTGCAGTGCTTCTGTGACTGACAGTAGTGCAGTCTCTGTTGAATGGCCTTTCTTGAAGCCAGATTGGTTGAAATCTAGCTGGTTGGTCAGAGACAGGAAAGATGACACTTGGTTGAAAGCAACTCGTTCAAGTGTTTTCGCAATGAATGGTAGGAGAGAGACAGGTCTGTAATTCTCTAAAAGTGATGTGTCTGATGTTTTTTTTTTTAAGCAGTGGAGTTGCTGTTGGGAAAATGCCAGTGTGGAGGGATGAGCTGATGATGTGTGTGAGTGCTTGTAGAAGTGTGGGAGAGATGGCTTGTAGAAGGTGTGAGGGGATAGGGTCTAGAGGGCAGGTGGTAGGATGACTGGAGAGGAGAAGTTTAGATACTTCTTCCTCGGTTAGCGGAGAGAAGGTAAAGAGAAGGTTTCTGGTAGTGAGAGAGGATGGTTTGGGTTCCTGTGTGTATGGAGTTGAGAACTGACTGCTGATAGTAGTTGTTTTGTTGGTGTAGAAGTTAGCAAAGTCATCAGCAGTTAAAAGAGGAGGTGGGTGATGGTGGAGGTTTACAGAGGAGAGAGTTGAATGTCTTGAAAAGTGTTCGTGTGTTAGAGGCGTTGTTGATCTTGTTGTGGAAAATGAAGATTTTGCAGCGAGAACATCAGCAGAAAAGGAAGAGAGCAGAGATTGATACATACTCAGGTCAGACTATCTTTTGATTTGTGCCATTTCCTCTCCATTGCCCTGAGTTTTGTCCGGTGTTCACGAAGAACCTCGGATAACCAGGGTGATAGGTTTCCACCTGTGCAATAAGTCCATTCGTGAAATTTCCTCACTACTAAATATTCCATGGTCAACTGTTAGTGGTATTATGACAAAGTGGAAGCAATTGGGAACAACGGCAACTCAGCCACGAAAAATCCCAGAGTGGGGTCAGTCGCCAACTTTCTGCAGAGTCAATAGCTACAGACCTCCAAACTTCTTGTGGCCTTCAGATTTGCTCAGAGCTTTATGGAATGGGTTTTCATGGCCGAGCAGCAGCATCACTAAGTGAAATAAAAAGCATGGGATCCAGTGGTGTAAAGCATGCTGCCATTGGACTCTAGAGCAGTTGAGACGTGTTCTCTGGATTGACGAATCACCCTCTCTGTCTGGCAATCTGATGGACAAGACTGAGTTTGGCGGTTGCCAGGAGAACGGTACTTGTCTGACTGCATTGTGCCAAGTGTAAAGTTTTGTGGAGGGGGGATTATGGTGTGGGGTTGTTTTTCAGGGGTTGGGCTTGGCCCCTTAGGTTCAGTGAAAGGAACTCCTAATGCTTTAGCATACCAAGACATTTTGGACAATTTCATGCTCCCAACTTTGTGGGACCATTTTGTAGATAGCCCCGTTCTGTTCCAACATGTCTGCGCACCAGTCCTGACTTCAACCTGATAGAGCACCTTTGGGATGAATTAGACTGTAGACTGCGAGCCTCCTGTCGGGAGTTCTGGCGCAATATGGCTGCCGTTGCATCATCCAGGTGGATGCTGCACATTGGTGTCACATTGGTGACTTTGGGTGTTCCTGTGCACCCAAGTTCCCTTCTTGTAACACATTATTTGCCATTGTGAAGTATCATCCAAGACATTGCACGCACAACGTTGCCCTGAGGCAACAAAAAGAAAAAAACTGAATTTGTGAACATGCAAGATAAAAAAAAAACTTCATAAAACCTGCCAAAAGGCTTATCTACACCTTCATACACAAACACATATTTTTTATGTACAGTTCATGTAATTTTAAATAAGATTACTAAAGCAACTAATCTTGCTTTCTTCTCACACCATGTGCTCCTGTGACCATGTGTCAGAAAAGGACGTCCCATCTACAAATGGTGCTTGATAGTGACTCCCAAACCTTATTGGTTGCAATCATTTAAAGAAAACTGTATTGAACATGGGTCTTGAGAAGACTTTCCATTGCCTGAGGGCAACGCTGTGCTGTAGAGGGTTAACATTTTAATGACAGTAAATTTATTAAACAAAAATGAATTATTTTATGTATAAAATATACAGAAAATAGTACAAACTTTGCTAAAGTAATTGTTTTGAACAAGTATTAACTTAGACATTATTAAAAACACATTCTTTTAGCTGAAGTATTTATAAAGTATAAAAGACCTCCTCACCACCTTATACATTTATACCATTTTTAAACAAAATTAACAACTTTTATGATTTATTTTCACATAGAATCTGTTGCTCCATCAATGTTCAATACAAACATGTATATTTTGTTCTGCAATCCTACACTATGGGAGCAGTGAAAAGCATATTTATCTTAAAGTGTGTCTTTAGCCCTGTTGTACCCCAGTATATTAATGCATTTACATAAGGATTGGAAAATGTTCACGCTGCACTGGTAAATTTTCAAAACTCTAAGTACAAAGCTCATTGATTAAAAATCTGTGATTTGATGATGATTTGTACAGTTTTGAAAAACTGATTGTGAAAATAATGACAAAGCAATCAAAAATACGCTAATACAACTTTTATATTCACTTATTATTTACATCATGTAATTTCCTATTGTTCTGTCATCCCCGTAACAGACTCTTTGTGTTGAACCTTTTAAACAAGATGACTTCATGCAATGCAGTGACTCAAAAAATGGAAATGATAAAAAGATTCCCAGTAGTCCAGTCACATTGCCAAAACCTACCCTGCAGAAAGGTAGGAACATTCAGTAACTTTCTCTTTAGTGTTTATCAGCATATGTTAAATGTGAAGTGTGTAATGTCTGCGCCACCAACTGGAATGCAGTTCCCTTTCGTTGTCACTACGAGTTCCGTCGTGACGACGAATGGGGTTTCGCTTAGAAAGCCTATCGACTTTGAGTATTACAAAACGAGCCAATGGCAAAGAAATTCCATGGGTCTGCGGAATTTGCATGGCGCAACTCCGCCCCACCTCGTGGGTATAAAAGGAGGACGCCGGGAACATGCAGATATGTTTTTGCTTCGGAGTCAAGAGTATCTCTTCACTCCACAGTCATTTCTGACTTCACTCTACGAGACAAGCAACCTCCTCTCACAAAAGAGCTCGCACGTGGCACGTCTTTTTAAATACGGCTCGCCCGTGCACTTCTGGTTGTGGTGGACTCATTTCCGACTCTGATGGGCACATTCTCTGCTCTGCGTGTTTGGCCATTGATCACGCTAGAGCAGCGTTTGTGGATGCGTTTCTCCCGGCGGAAACATGACCATCGCGTCATTACGGTCGAGACTCAATGATCTTGTCAGAGAGAGAGTCCCCTCATCCACACCCGATCTACACTCCCCACGTGAGGTGGTACTTCGGCTGGTGGCCAGGGTGACCTGAGGGTGATGGTGTTGAACAAAACGCCCACGCGCCCCCCCCCCCCCCCCCCTCTTCACTGAGGATGAGCGATCACGGGACGCCCACGTGTCACGTGTCTGTCCTGTCTTGTATTGCACTTGGGTGTCTTTGTAATGTTGGGCCATGTGCTCTCGTTATTGTTTGATCCCTCCCCCTTGTTACCTCATTAGTGTTTGAGTTATTCCACCTCTTCCCTCTTGATTTGTTCCCTTTTTTAAGTCTCCTCTTGTTTGCAGTCTTTGTCGGATCGTTGTCATATGTTTTCCCAGTTTCCGTGTGATGGTCTTCGTGTTCAGAGTCAGTGCTTGTTCTTCAAGTTCAGTTTTGTTTAATGTCTCATTTATTGTGTTTTCCCCCTTGTGGGTTTTTGCTTTGTGTTTTGTTTTCTTTTGTTAATAAATCATCTGTTGCTGGACTTGAGTCCTCCTCTCTACTTTTTGTAACTTTAACGTGACAGAACGATCCGACCATTTGAGGACTCAGCAGCATGGATGACGATGATTTTGACTGGATGGATGATGACGCTTGCATGGACGAAGATGACTTGGATTGTCCAGACTACACAATCGCTACATTTGGATCGACCCAGTTTTCCACTATCTTTCATGACGGAATGACTCCGTCCTCTAACGAATCCGGCAGAATTAATATTTTTCAGGCCCTCACTTTTATGGTTCATCAAAGGGAGGAGTCGGAGCGTCTGGCCGGGTTCTCGGGGACCCGTGGATGTCGTAGAGGAGGAGGAGAGGGTCGAGAAGAGGCTCAACACCACTCTCCATCCTGGCCCCCCTTCGATCCTGGGCCAGTGAGGGACAGCTTAGAGCCTACTTCTCGCCGTCACAGACGGAAAAGGAGGAGGAAACGCCCATCTGTACAGCGAGAGACTGTTCACGTCCCGTCTGCCCAGTGAGAGACTGTTCACGTCCCGTCTGCCCAGCGAGAGACTGTTCACGTCCCGTCTGCCCAGCGAGAGACTGTTCACGTCCCGTCTGCCCAGCGAGAGACTGTTCACGTCCCGTTTGCCCAGCGAGAGACTGTTCACGTCCCGTTTGCCCAGCGAGAGACTGTTCACGTCCCGTCTGCCCAGCGAGAGACTTTTCACGTCACGTCGGTCCAGCGAGAGACTGTTCACGTCACGTCGGTCCAGCGAGAGATTGTTCACGTCCCGTCTGCCCAGCGAGAGACTGTTCACGTCCCGTCCGCCCAGCGAGAGACTGTTCACATCACGTCCGCCCAGCGAGAGACGGGTCACGTCACGTCTGCCCAGCGAGAGACTGATCACGCTCCATCTATCCAGTCTGGGACAGAGCCAGAGATCCCCTTTGGCGTGGCCGCCAAGGCTGTGACGGACTATCTGGAGCGTCTGGCTCGGATCTTGGAGATGACAGTCTCTGCTGTTCCAGAACCGGAGGCAGAGCTATTGTCCGCTGTTCCAGAGCCGGAGACAGAGCCAGTGTCTGCTGTCCCTGAGCCGGAGCCAGTGTCGCTGTTCCTGAGCCGGAGCCAGTGTCTGCTGTTCCTGAGCCGGTGTCTGCTGTTCCTGAGCCGGAGCCAATGTTTGTTTCTGTGTTTGTGTCTGTCCTAGTGGCCGTTGCTGTTCTGGTGGCTGTTCCTGAGCCAGAGCCTGTTCCTGAGCCGGTGCCAGTGCCAGTGTCTGCTCCAGAGCCGGAGCCAGTGCCAGTGTCTGCTCCAGAGCCGGAGCCAGTGCCAGTGTCTGCTCCAGAGCCGGAGCCAGTGCCAGTGCCAGTGTCTGCTCCAGAGCCGGAGCTAGTGCCAGTGTCTGTTCCTGAGCCGGTGTCTGTTCCTGAGCCGATGTCTGTTCCTGAGCCGGTGTCTGTTCCTGAGCCGGGGTCTGCTCCTGAGCCGGTGTCTGCTCCTGAGCCGGTGTCTGCTCCTGAGCCGGTGTCTGCTTCTGAGCCGGTATCTGCTCCTGAGCCGGTTGCTGCTCCTGAGCCGGTTTCTGTTCCTGTGCCGTGGTCGCCCGAGTGGTAGTCTCCGCCCTGGCCGCCCGAGGGGTATTCACCGCCCTGGCCGCCCGAGGGGTCTTCACCGCCATGGCCGCCCGATGGGTCGTCTGCTTCGCCCTGGCCACCCGATGAACTGTCTGCTTCGCCCTGGCCGCCCGATGGACTGTCTGCGGGACGCCCGATGGACTTTGTGCCCTGGCCGCCCGGTGGACTTTGTGTTTCGCCCGGGTCTCCCAGGACTAAACGCTTTGTCCCTCCCGTCCCACCCTGGTCTGTCCCTCCTGTCCCACCCTGGTCTGTCCCTCCCATCCCACCCTGGTCTGTCCCTCCCGTCCCACCCGTCCCGCCTGATGGAGCGTCTGGTAGCCGCTCCGTAGGGAGGGGGTAATGTCACGTGTCTGTCCTGTCTTGTATTGCACTTGGGTGTCTTTGTTATGTTGGGCCATGTGCTCTTGTTATTGTTTGATCCCTTCCCTTGTTACCTGATTAGTGTTTGAGTTATTCCACCTCTTCCCTCTTGATTTGTTCCCTTTTTAAGTCTCCTCTTGTTTGCAGCCTTTGTCGGATCGTTGTCATATGTTTTCCCAGTTTCCGTGTGATGATCTTCGTGTTCAGAGTCAGTGTTTGTTCTTCAAGTTCAGTTTTGTTTGATGTGTCATTTATTGTGTTTTCCCCCTTGTGGGTTTTTGCTTTGTGTTTTGTTTTGTTTTGTTAATAAATCATCTGTTGCTGCACTTGAGTCCTCCTCTCCACTTTTTGTAACTGTAACTTGACACCACGGGCCCGTCTTCGGACCTCCCGCGGGTTTCCTTTGACATTCCAGAATCGGATCTGATGTCCATCGCAGCATCACAGGGCGGGCAAGAATCTTCAGGAAGTGAAGATTCGGCAGTGCTGTCACCTTCGGGTGCGCATACGGCATTTGTCGAGTCGGATCCTGAGATGACGGCCATGCTTTCCCAGGCCGCCGCGAGCATCGGATTAGAGTGGAACCCTCCACCCTGTCCTGATCGCTCGCTGCTGGATGATTGGTTTTTGGGTGAGGCCGCTGACACCCGTCGGCGTCCAACCCCAATACCTTTCTTCCCGGATGTGCATGAGGAGATCTCGAAATCCTGGAAGACCCCCAAGTCTTCCCGTGATCCCTCGTTGATCTCCTCCGCCTCTCCTCGATGGGGGCGCTGCCCTGTTGCGATCTTACTCTGTCCTCAGAGTGCTTCTTCTCGGCACGACCCTAAGCACCCGTCCGAAGCCTGTAGTTTTTCGTCTACGCTTGTGGCGAAATCTTATAGAGCCGCAGGACAGGCTGCCGCCTCTTTGCATGCCATGGCTATTCTGCTGGTCTACCAGGCCCAGATGCTCAGGGACCTGCACGAGGGCAGGACTGACCCAAGGCTCTTTAATGAGCTGCGCGCCACCACTGACCTTGCTCTCTGAGTGACGTAAGTGGCCGCACGCTCGCTGGGTCAGGTGATGTCCACCAATCACCTGTGGCTGAACCTGGCCAATGTGTAAGATGCCGAGTGGACTCGTCTGCTCGACACCCCCATATCCCAGGTCGGCCTCTTCACCGGTGCGTTTGAGGGCTTTGCCCAACAGTTCTCAACCGCCCAGGAGCAGACTGAGGCTATCCATTATATTCTGCCCCGATGGCCCGCTGCTAAAAAAGCCCCGCCATCGGCTCAGATCCCTCAGTCTGCCCACCGCCGAGGGGGTTCACTCGGGCTGGCTCGTGGAAGAAGCCGCATGAAGGCACCACAGCCATCTACAGCCCCGCCCCCTGCTAAATGCCGGGCTAAGCGGCGCTCCTGAGATGGGCTGCTCAGAGATGGGACTCAGTTCTTTCCAGGAGGTGGTAGCAGGGCCACTCCTTATTCTCTGAAAGAACTGACTCTCCTGTCTCTGACCACACAGAGTTATCGAATGATAGTGTGCCGCCTCGGCCGTCGCACTCTCGTCCCCCTCTGTCACAGAGTTCTCAGATGACAGTGTGTGCCGCCCCTGGCCGCACCACTCTCATCCTCCTCTGTCGCCAGACTCCTGGCAGAGCAGGTCACCACGGAATACTGGTCCTTCCCTGGCCTCCTCTGTCAGGGTGTGGTTAATGACCGTGCCCCCACACCGGGCCGCTATGCCGTCCACAGCCGGGCCGGTCATTCCGCTTCGCTGCACCACCGAGGGGACGTCTGTGGTTCGCATGACCCCGCTGGCACAGTAATTGGGAGCCTGGCTAGAGCTTCCCAACCTGTCCCGCTGGGTCGCACAAACCATCAAGCTCGGCTATGCGATTCAATTCGCACGGTCTCCTCCCCGCTTCAGGCGAGTCCGCTCCACTATGGTCGGTGGCAAGGCCCCTATCATGAGAGCGGAGGTTGCTACCCTACTGGCAAAGGTTGCGATCGAGCCTGTCCCTCCAGCCGAAAAGGGGGCCGGGTTCTACAGCCCTTACTTCATTGTCCTGGTGAAATCCGGTGGGTTTCGGCCAATCCTGGACCTGCGCATCTGAACTGCCCCCTTTACAGGCTGCCGTTCAAGATGCTCCTGGCCAAACGCATTTTCAAATGTGTGCGGCCACAGGATTGCTTTGCAGCGATCGACCTGAAGGACGCATACTTTTATGTCTCCGATCTCCTTCGACATTCCTGCGGTTTGCGTCAAGGGGCGGGCATACCAGTACGCCGTCTCCCATTCTGGCTAGCCCTGTCTCCTCGCGCCTTCACGAAGGTCGTCGAGGCAGCCCTTGTTCCTCCATGGGAACACGGGGTTCGCATCCTGAACTATCTCGGCGACTGGCTATCCTAGCTCACTCTCGAGACCAGGTTTGCGAACACAGGGACCTAGTGCTCCGGCACCTAGCTCAGCTGGGCCTTCAGGTCAACTGGGAAAAGAGCAAACATTGCCCTGTGCAGAGGATCTCTTTTCTCGGTATCGACTCGGTCGCCTTCTCCACTCAGCCCTTGCTGACTTGCCTGAGACAAATCAAGCGCAAGAGCGCGGTTCCACTGAAGTTATTTCAGAGGCTCCTGGGGCATATGGCAACCGCAGCCACAACATCGCCGCTCGGATAGCTAATATGAGACCTCTTCAGCTTTGGCTTCACGACCGAGTCCTGAGGTGGGAAGTACCAGTTACTCCGACCTGCCGTCAGACCTTCACGCCGTGGTCAAACCTCAGATTTCTACGGGCTAGTGCCCTGGAACGTGCTTCCGGGCATGTTGTTGTCTCAACATATGCCTCCACCACGTCCCGATCTTTGGAACCTCAACGTGTGGCTCTTCGATGGGACGAGGCAGGGTTGAGTACCCTACCACCACCGGTGGTGGCTACCATCACTTCCTCTAGAGCAACGTCCACTGACATGCCTACGCGTTGAAGTGGAACCTCTTCGTCAACTGTTCTGCACTCTTCTCACCGAGAAGACCACAGGAATTGCCCGATCAGTGTCGTGCTATCCTTCCTGCAAGACGGGTTGGAGCGAAGGCTGTCTCCCTTCACCCTGAAGTGTATGTTTCCGCTATTGGCGTACATAACGACGCAGTTGATGGTAAGTCCGTGGGAAAGCACGACCTGATCGCCAGGTTCCTCTCGTTCCCACTTGGGACCTCTCAGTGGTTCTAACTGCCCTGCAGAGTGCTCCCCTTAAGTCTCTGCAATCAGCAAGCTTAAGTTCCTGTTAATTAAGACAGCGCTCCTGGTTGCATTGGCCTCCATCAAGAGGGTAGGGGACCTGCACGCATTTTCCGTTGACAAAGCGTGTCTGGAATTCGGGGCGGCTCACGTGATCCTGAGACCCCGGCCTGGACATGTGCCCAAGGTTCCCACCCAGGTGGGGAACCTGCAAGCGCTGCCCTTGGAGCAGGCAGACCCAGCCTTGGCACTGCTCTGTTCAGTACGCACTCCCTGCCTATGTAGACATAACGCAGTGTTTCAGGACCTCAGACCAGCTCTTTGTCTGTTATGGTGGGAAGCTGAAGGGAAAGGCTTCTCAAAGCATAGGTTGTCTCATGGGATGTGGACACCATTGCTTGGCATACTAGCAGCAAGGTCGACCATGCCCCCTTGGAGTGACAGCCCACTCCACCGGAGTGTGGCTTCCTCTTGGTCTCCAGCGCATGGCGCCTCGCTAACAGACATCTAGAGAGCTGTTGGCTGGGCGACACCCTACAGATTCTCCAGATTCTCCAATCTCCGAATGGAGCCTGTGTCCTCTCGTGTACTCGCTTCAACCAGCCAGTACTAAGACCTGCTCAGGTGTCTTCGGTTGCTCGCCATTCCACTCCACAAACTGGATTTGTGCGATATTTCCTCAGGTGAGCTTCCCCGACAAGCCCTGAGTTCCTCCAGCACTGCTGACATCGCCGCCAGTGTCTATTGCCTGTGCGTTGGCTAGGTGCCTCCGTGTCCATGGCCCCTCCTCTGGGCAACCCCCACATATGTATTTCCACTGTAAGCCTCTCTGAGCATGTGTCTTTCCCTTGGCAGCTACCTTGCCACCCCAGGGGTTGAAATATTCCACCATGCGGGCTGGACACCCCAGTGTTCTCCTTATGCATCCCCCTCTGGCTCATATGTGTATGTCTATATGTGCATATTTCCTATGATATATGCTCCCTGTGTACCTTGGTATTCCTGTGTTAAGTAGGAGTCCTTCGTCTGTGCTAGTCCACGACAGGGAACTCAGACTTACACAGGGCACTGGAAGACGGCCATGAAGGTGGCGCGGTTAGACTGGAACCCCATTTGTCATCACGGTGGAACTCGTAGTGACAACGAAAGGGAACGTCTTGGTTACGTATGTAACCCTCATTCCCTGAGTAGGGAACAGAGACGTTCCGTCTTCCTGCCACTTCCGCTGTACCGCGTGGATCGCCTGAGTTCAGTCTTGGCTCCTCAGCGAAGAAACATCTGCATGTTGCCGGCGTCCTCCTTTTATACTGCAAATTCCGCAGACCCATGGCATTTCTTTGCCATTGGCTCGTTTTGTAATACTCGAAGTCGAAACCCCATTGGTCATCACGACGGAACGTCTCCGTTTCCTACTCAGGGAACTAGGGTTACATACGTAACCGGTATCCTGAACACTTGCTCTATCTGCTCTAGCTTTTATCTACTAGTTGCTTCTTTTAAAATTAGCTCTACACATTTAGGTTAGACATGAGAAGGTATTTTAAAACAAAAAAGACACACTTCATCTTTAACAGGCTATGTTTTAAGGCTTGCGTGTCCTTTTGTCCTCACCCAAACTTTGTGTTGGCGTTTGTTTCCCCTTTAGCTCTCGCCAAGGGCCGAAGTCTGGACGACATATCCATCGAAAACAACCAAGATGACGACCATGATGTGCATGATTATGAATATATAGATGAGGCTCAGCTTGACAACATAAGAAGGGCATACCAGGAACAGCCCATTAACATGGGCGTGAAAGGAAAGCCGAGTAACACAATATGAGTATATACAATATATATATATATCTATATACACGACTGAAACACGACATGGTGCAACACACAAAGAAAAAGCCATTTCACATGACATTAATGACATGACCCAGGCTTATTTATTTAATAATCGCTATACATTAACTATACATTTAACTATACATATGATGGAATGAAAATAATTTATTAGGTTAAGGTCAATGTTTTAAAATCCCATTGTAAAAATGTACACTGTGCTGACGCTGTGATTTTTGAAATGCTTTTCTTAATGGGATTAATGCCAAGCTTCGAGCAAACAGGTTAAAGTACATTAGTTCACAAGCATCTTTGTTTGGTCAAATTATGGTCTCCCTATAACAGACAGGACATTATTTAACTAATTCCTAAAAGCAAATGGTTCTGAAGTGTTTAGGTGTGGATCATGTCAGAAAAGTGATTGCTATTCATAAATCTGAGAAGGGTTTTAGGGCTGAATTATTAAAGCAACGTCTGTCTTTCTCCATATACAGTACAAACAGTGCAAACAGCTGTCAGTCTTCACAACGGGCTTCCTAGCAAATTCAATACCAGGTCAGACAATATAATAATGTTTGGAAAAATCACAAAGAACCCATTTGGCCTGTAGATGTACAATACTGATAAAATAATACAGAAAATGATTTCTCTTTTAAAGGTGGTTATACGAGTGACTGGATCACAAGCCATTCTCACTCACGTTCGATGCTGCCGCTTGTCCAAGAGAAACATGCTCCCAAACGCATTCAGAGTCGTTTTAACCTGAGCTCACATTTGTGTGCCAGTCAAATAGTTTTATAACATTACTATGACATGAGGAATTCAATTAATTAGCATTGGACAAAAATGCAATACTGACAACAAAACTGTTTTAAGTCTTAAGAAATTAAGTCTTTTTATCTTTAGACATTTAGAGGTTTCCGGCGTAACTTTGTGTCTCTCCAGGCTGCAGCTGCACACAGTTACTGAGAACGGGCTGTGGATCATCATGTGTGCTTTATTTGCCCATTCATTCTGCATATTGACTTTTTGTATTTTTATGTGTGCCCTTGGAATATTTGTTTTAGTATTATTGTTAACCTAAGGTAAGATTTATCCCAGGTTTCTTGTACAGTCGTGTACAGTCTTGTTATATAAAGCGACAGAATTTAAAGTTGTTTTTTTCCACAGTATTTTGTGGAACATATTTTTGTCATGTTTTTGTGTATTTTGTCTGGTTTACAGTGAATAAATGAGATGGAAAGGAGCAGTGTTTGATTTCTTCTTGTTTATTAGTTAAAGATGCGAATGGCGCATGTCGTGGCCACAGCACACACACCTGCAGATTAACAGATCTGGTTTCACCCAGCTCTTACATCTGTTGGAGACGTCAGCAGCTGGTGGTCATCTCGGTCAGGATTGACATCAGACTGGTAGCAGGGAACTTGGGGTCGAGGATGAGGTCATGGAGAAGGGCCTGACCTTTCTCCCGAGCCTGAGCTGAACACATAGCACTACGCCAGAGTCTCACCAGGGAACCGCCTGCCCAAAACGCAAAATAATGCACTGAGACTGGAAACATGACTTAATCACAGATGTTTTCAGTTGAATTGGTTAATATTTGCAAAATATTTGAAAATTTAAGTAAGCTTTGTAATCATTTTACTGTTGTGTAACGATTAAATTTTGCAACAAGTATGCTATACTACAAGAAACTCTATGTGCAACATGGGATCATGAAATCATGTAAGATTGTTTCTCACCAAAAATAAATAAATAATGCATTGCATCATCTAATCTAATTACAGTTTAGATTTTTATTAATCCATCAATTTATTGAGTCACAAACACATGTACACAATGTCTGAGACCACAATGACCATCTAGAATACAACATTTATTTTAAACATTAAAATGAACATTTGTGAAAATTAAGAGATTCTAAACTATTTCTAGGTGGCTAATCAAATGTAAGTGACACTTTGTAGAGAGTGAAGGAGTGGATTCTGGAATCCACTTCTGCTTCAATGTATATGTAATGAGTGATTATAATCAAGGTATTAATCAATGCTTCCTTCCAAATATCAAATGACTTCTCTAGGCTTATGAGATTTCACTTTGTTTTAAAAGTTACCATTGTGATTATCAAAAATGTCCTTTCATGTATTCTTTCTAGTCTGTATGAAATATCTGAGAAGTGACTGAAGGGTCTGGCTCAAATGCCAGGAATACAGAAACAGTGTTTGCTCATTTAGCCCGGCTCCCAGAAATGAATTATGGACTTCTTTAACATGTATAAATACATCCATCAGCTTTTCTAGGGTACCCCGACAATTAAAGTCACAGGGGCCATTAAAGTTTATAGTTTAAGGGAACATTTCTTTGTTAAAGCCTTACTTTCCAGTTAGACTAAAGTGTCCTTTCCTTGAGAACTGTGTTATATTAAAAGTGTCCTCCCATTGAGAGAAAGAACGCATTGTCTTGATGTTTTGAGAAGACTGTCCTGTTTATAGTTAGAGGCTGGCCAAATCCAACCTTGAAGAAGCTATTTGTGTGTGTGTGTGTGTGTGTGTGTGTGTGTGTGTGTGTGTGTGTGTGTGTGTGTGTGTGTGTGTGTGTGTGTGTGTGTGTGTGTGTGTGTGTGTGTGTGTGTGTGTGTGTGTGTGTGTGTGTGTGTGTGTGTGTGTGTTAGTCTTTTTGGTTTCAGATTAAGAAACAAGTGGAATTATTGGAGATTGATTGACTAGTTTTCTTCAACATGTTGGCGACTAGAAACGCAGATCAGCGACCTGGAAGGTCACGACGTGCCTAACTTCAGTGTCCGAGTGTCAGCTGCATAATCGATGGAGATATGCCTCAGTCTATCTGTTTATGTGTGAAAAATTACTATTTTTATCTATTTCTTAGCCAATGAGAATTATTTAACCTGAAGCAAGGACGTAGCTTAGACCTTGGTGTAGGGTATAAATGAAAGCTTTAGCGTAAATTCTGCCGGGAAGACTCAATTGTTACGTCACTTATTACCTTCTCATCTAACCAATCGTGTTCTAATACTCGTAGTATAAAAGTTCGGTACTTACACATGTCTGAGTTTGAAGATGCTGATGCAAACATTCACCTTCATCCTCCCCACCACCACAAGGATGGTCCTGCCCAAACCTCCCAGGGGGTCGGCTGCGCCCCTGCCTTCGTCTTCAGGCAGGACATGCAGAGTCGGTACCATCGGATTGCGAGCTACGGGTACTGCTACTGTAAGCGGTGCGGCCTATAAACTCCTTGTGAGTCTTGAAGCTGACGTCTGCCTGATGAGACTGCAAACTATCTTCAGTAAAACTTTTCTTTAATTTATTATAATTCTGACTCTTTTCTTCAATTGACTGCACTCTTGACTCCGGGTCTTCATTCATCATATCTAGTTCTGGGTCTTGAATGTAAATCCTCTAACAAGAGACAGTCAGATTTTCTTATTCCATTGAAACCAGTGTTATTTTAGTGTTTTATTAATATTTTTAACTAGCTTATATTTTTAGTTTTCATGGTAATTTTAGTTGAATTGTTAGTCATTTCGTCATGTGCTTTTGACATTTTGTAACTTTTTTGATTTAGATTTTTTTATTTTATTTTCATTTCAGTTTTAGTTTTTATTCATTTCCAGTTGATAATGTTAGTGCTTCAATCAACTGATATTTATGTTTTATTTCAATTAACAGAGATGTTGTTAGTAGTTTTAGTTAACAATAATAACCCTGACTGAAGCTCAAGATACTCTTTGGATCATCTCAGATCATGTTGCAGATCATGATCAGGTTTTAATTTGCCCAAAAATGAAAATTCTGGTATGATTTACTCACCCTCATGTCATTCCATGTAGATGTTTTGATAGAATAGAATAGAAAAGTATTTAAATTTCCCTAGTGGTCTCAGACGTTTGGACTGTATAATTTCTCTCCATCCTCTGATATTCTTACCAAGCAGTTGATTCACACTGTTCATCCAGCTGAAAACGTAGAGTGTGTGGTTCTCCTCTGTGCTGAGATCGGCGATGTTGGGCGGGCTATCAGACTCCTGCAGCACCCGGCTTGGCAAGGGAGTCATGAACTTCTCTGACCTCTCAATGCTGGCGTGGAAATGAGCAGCTGCTACATATGCTGCCGAGCTGAGCCAGCTCAGTCCAAACCGAACCTCGGGAGAGGAGTACAACTTCTGCCTATAGCAATGATAAAAGAAGCCTCAAAACAGGTTTCGTTTAAACAGAAGCGCCCTGCCAAACTAAAGCTGGAAGAGTATCAACACATATTTAGTTTAGGGAAATGGCATGATGTCATGTGCAGAAGTTTGAACGTGTTATGAAGCATATGGACCTTTCACTGCAGGCAGCGGATGCGGTCAGTAGAGACTCCTCCTCTGCTGCCCACATCAGTCCCAGAATCTGATCCTTCTTGTAAAAATCGGTGTCCTCAGATTCACTGATCTGCTGCAGAGACTACATAGGAACACGGAAAAGAGCAACAGTTAGTCCTTGAGCTTAACAGATCAAATGTGCCTGATCTGGTGTTACCTGCACAAGTCTCAACAACCTTTCGTACGAAGACCTTAACATGGGCATTGTCACAAATTTGATTACTTCCAGTTCCTTTAAATGTTTTTTCATTGATTGTCATAACAACGTTTGGCCCCCACTACGTATAAATGTGATGCTTCTTAAACTACAAATATCCCATGTGTGCATGCATGAAAATTGCTGTTACTGCTATTGTGTTTAGTTTGTGGTGTTTGTTACGGTAGCAGTCGTCATGTACAGTGTCCTTGAATTTGTCTCTTCTGCTTATATTCTCAATACATTTTGACCCATACGATGTATTGTTGGCTATTGCCACAACTATACCTGTTCTACTTGTGACAGGTTTTGTGATCCAGGGTCACATTTGTGAGTCACTTTGGAAAAAAGCATATGCTGAATGCTTGAATGCGAATATTTATGTGCATCCAGAGAGAAAGTGACAGGAGCTGAACAATGACACCTGGAAAAATGTTTGCCATTTGGACATGGCATCGGGGTGTTTGGTGGAACAGTCTGTGTAGCTGGAGCAGTAATCTTGAGCCACCTCCGCTGGAACCTGAATGTGTATCTGAACCTCACCCTTCCAAACCACACCTGTCTGAACTGCTGCCAGGAATGGAAGCACAGACATGTAGTAGTTTATACCTGCAGAGAGTGGAAGGGACCAAATGAGAAAATACACGATGGGATTTAGAAAGTTAGCTTTGACTTTATGTCCATCTAGTGGTGCAAATGTAGAGCTGCACTTACATGCATACCAGCTCTGAAGAGAGATGCAAACCGGTTCTGAACTTTCCATTCCACAAGTGCTAGTACTCCCAGGGCTTGGGTCAGTCAACCGGCCTACGATGTAAAGTAAAACTTTAGCGACAACCAAAGTGTCCTTTTGTTAAATTAGTGTTCTAACATACTGTACTGAGTTGAATTTCCTGACTCATATACATTCCCTCAGCACAAGTACATACACTATATCAGGGGTGGGCAAACTCGGTCCTTGAGGGCCACAGCTCTGCAGAGTTTAGCTCCAACCCTGATAAACTTTAGGTTTATTGAAAATGTTTGGTCACCACTATGTTGATCAGTGTTTCCTTTAGTTGGACAGTGTGACTCTTGGTTTTATTGTTAGTTTTTGATCTTTGCAACAGTGTTCTGAAACACATAATTTATTACAAAGAAAACCAGAAACAAAGATAATCAGGTAAGTTCAGAATCATTACTCATAACTGTTCAGCATCATAACTCACTAATCTTACCACTGACCAAAAGTGGTAATTTCTTATTAATAAGTTCTATTCAAAAACAATACTTTCTTGCCACAGATCAGACATTCTGAATTATGATTTTTAAAATACATTAAAAGGGAAAATATTTTTGGATACACATGGAGACATAAAGAATCAGCATATGAATCTCAACAATGGTGACATGCTTCATGCTGCAATGCTTTCTGGTGAAATCTTGAGAGATGTATTGTCTTCTTTTATTTGAAGTTGATTTCAGGGTGTATGACTTTAAGTCAGTTGTAATTGTTGTGTTTCATTTTCTGAGAGTGCAAGCATGATGTTGAACCAACAACACATTGTAACATTGACTCAATGCTATTACCATTGATATGGATGAAATTTCAACATTTTTTCAACATTAATTGCGGGAGCAAAAGAGATGTTGATTCAATGTAGTTAGCATTGGCACATTGACATTATTTTGATGGTTGCGATCTATCTGGGACCATTATCAAACACACCTGAACCAGCTAATCAATGTCTTCAGGATTACTAGAAAGCTACAGGCAGGAGAGTTTATCAGGGTTGGAGCTAAACTCTGCAGAGCTGTGGCCCTCCAGGACCGAGTTTGCCCATCCCTGCAATATATGGACAAAAGTATTGGGACACCTGACCATTTACACCAACAGGGACTTTAATGACATCACATTCTTAATAAGTAGACATTATGGAGTTGGTGCCCCCTTTGCAACTATAACAGCTTCCACATCTAGGAAGGATTTCCAGAAATGTTTTTGTGAGAATTTTTGCCTATTCATCCAGTCGAGCATTTGTGAGTTCAGGCACTGATGTTGGATAAGAAGGCCTGGCTTGCAATTTCTGTTCAAGTTCAATTCTCTTAAGTTTAATAAACGCATTAGCTCTGTGATTGGTTCTAGTTTCTTTCATCTCCTCTTGCTTGCTAAAATTAAGCTGTTTCTATCCGAGAAGTCTCTGGAAGTTGCAATCAATGCTTTTATTATAGCTAGGCTGGATTATTGCAACTCCATCTACCATTGTACAGTATATCTAAGTCTCAAATTTACTGTTTACAAGTGGTTCAAAATGCAGCTGCACACTTGGACACAAGGATGTAAAAATGTACGTACTTCATTTGCCTTCTGAAAGATATACATTGGTTTCCAGTTAATTAAATCTTTACATAAATCTTTACATAATCAAATGAAGATTAAGGTCTGAAGATCAAAACTTACTACAAATAGAAACAAAATATATAATTTTATATATATATTTAATATATATATATATATATATATATATATATATATATATATATATATATATATATAATATAATATAATAATATTAATATATATTTAATATAATTTTTACATATACTTTAATCCACACACCCATAATGTAATACTTTTTAATCCACACACCCATAATGTAATACTTTTTATACAGAACTAATGATATTTACTATCCCATAACCATCACAGAAACCTTTCAGAATTAAACCATTTTTAAATATTTTTCAGGTTTACATACCTGATTTGAGTTTCCAGCCCAGCTGCATAGGAAGACTCCACAGAGGACTCTCCTTTTCTCCAGGGCCCACGGAGCCCATGTAGGGATCCGTAGAGTTGATCAGCAGCTTGTACAAAGCCATCCTCTGCAAGTAGTCCCATGGGTTTATCTGGATCACCCCGTCAACTGTGGGCAGCTCGGAGAGCTCGCTTGGGGCTTTCTCCCACAGAATAGGAAGTCCTTTCTCAGTCACTACTGCTGCATGGCTGAGCACAGCCAACACCACTACAGCACCCACTGTTCTGATGAAATCCATATCTAGTTGAAAATCCAGCTAGGCTGCCGAAGTCCTGTGGTACAGGGGCTAAAATCTAAGAGCAAACAAAGGACTTTGGTCCCAAATGGAGACAGGACCAAATGAGTGTGTGGGTGGGGATTGATTTGGAAGAACACAAACATTTTATGCTCAATTTTCTCAACACTGTAGACTATCAGAAAATGTGGTTATGTATGTAAAGTATTCGGTTATGTATTACATATGAACACTCATTTTATTCAAAAAGACTAGCATTGAATTCAACATTTTATCAATGCATTCCCTGTGACTCAATCCCTTCCCAAACAGCAACATAGTGTCGGCCCAGATCCGGGCCACATCAGGTACATGTGGATTCCACCAGCACCAGATGTGGGCCGGATCTGTGCCGACACTATATTGCTGTCTGGGATGGCCCTAATATGTACCCTTAAGGGGTAAATACAATACGTTTTTATGAGAGTTTGTACAATACTATTATATAATGTAACTGTCATATCTTGTTTACAGGTAAACAAAATCTATGTCTTACATATAATGTATTTCTTGAGAGCAGTGAGCAACTTGTGTAAAGTTTAACTTGATGGTCATAGTGTTATCTAGCATATTTGGACAGTCAGAGTCACCAGCTAACCAAAGCGCATGTGACATAACGGTTTCATGTCTGTTTCCCCCAGTGGCGGTTCTAGACCATTTCAACTGGGGGGGCCAAGCTGGGGCCAGTTGTACTGTTAGAGGGGCCAGTTACATTTAGACCGTATTGTTGTCATATCATTTTCTGCACTGCACTGCAGGCATTAACAGGCAAAATACAATGTTGGTAATCATTCAACAATGTATTTGCATTTCCATTATATTTTTACATTTGCATTACATATTCAGTATTAGTCACAGTAACTGTAATTGACATGATGTCCTTCTTTCTCTTCATTTTGGTGAGAACTATAGAGCACAAGCAATGGGGACCAAGAAACTTATTAATTTATTTAATGAAAATAACTGACTTGCTAGGTAACTTTGTCTAACCGTCAACGTTGCAACTCATTTACTGAGTGTGCTTTTAGTAAAAACACTCAGCACCATGAGTTTGTTGATCATATATTTTATCCTTTTTCAAACTGCCACAAACTACAAACGGCCAGGTTAAGATTATCTGATCTAACGTTACACTTATGTAATGCATTTAAAACAAATACAACATATTAACAACTTTACTCACCTCTATATATCCTTCTTTGCTTGAACTAATATTCGCACAGAATTTCCCCTTTGGGCTTGAACTATAATATTCGCGCAAAACTTCCATCAACTTCTGAATAGAAAAAAACCTGCAGATGCATGTGCTATGATACTGTTGTGTTCCGCTTTAAGCAGTCACTCTAGAAAATGTGTGGGTTACATTTGTGTTCGCGTTGCCACTGTCTAATATCGGATGTAAAAAACAACGATAGCAAAAAACAGTTTGGTAAAAATGATTCCACACTCAACATTTAGGGGGGCCAAGCTTGTTGTCACAGAGGCACTGAACACTGAACCTTTAGAGGTAAAGGCTTTTTTGAGAGGTTGCACATGGACAATGCCTCACTACTGTAGCAGTCAGTTTCTTTCACTAGACACGTGAGTCTGGAAAGAAATCCAAAATCTTGACTTAAGTGCTGCTTTCATGTAGAACCTGTTTCCTGTGTAGTTTGATCCTGTAGATGGGAAAACTGATCCTTTTTTACCTTATCATTGCACAAAATGTCACTGATGCCAAGTTATTATTGTATTTTAATAGGATAAGGTCTGGGGTTGGACTACTGTATTTTCATAGCTCCAAAATTGTCATATTTTGATATTTTATTTGGACATTTCAGAATTAATTTTGTCACTAATGTGCACTATTGCAACATTTGTGCAAGAAAAAAACTGCATTCATATTTAATCAATATCAATCAATAACTAATAATGGAACTTATAAAAGCAAAGTCATCCTGTAAAAACTTTCCTTTTGAAATACAAATGTAATAGAATTATACATATAATGTATATTACTACACTATTACATTTTTTATGTCCCTATAATTTGGCTAATGGGATGCATTCCTACACATTTGCCAAATATGCAAACCTCTCTGTAGATTTTCAGACTATATTTAACATAAATGGTTCTTATAGCATTATATTTGGCATAGAGTACAGTCATCTGTAATTTATTTGCTTGTATCTCACAACTGCATTTCTGAGCGCTCCTTTGAGTATCTGTTCCATGTTTTTGACCCTGTTCCCTGTTTTCCAGTTTTCTCCTGTTCGGCTATATCTTAGATTAACCCTGTTTGCCTGAGTTCCTGCCCAGGTATCAGTTTGGATTGTTTGCCTGTGTTTTGACCTTTTGCCTGTTATGAATTACTTCTTTGGATTACTCTTTAATAAACTACTGCGTTTGGATTCTCAGCCTTTGCGTCTCCGAGCAGTTCATAACAATTCTGCATAAGTTTGATACTGTAAATGTGGTTTGATGTTGCAGTTGCACAATCACTAAACTGCAAAGCAGCCTAGAGTCTGATTTAGATGATTGTTTGCTCTGTTATCTGTTCAGGGTTCGTACACCTTTTCCAAGGTCAAATTCAAGCACTTTTCAAGCACTTTCAATGTCCATTTTAAAGCTTTTTCCAGCACTTTACACCACCGTAAATTACATACCAATACATAGTCAAAATTATTATTTAGTGTTTGTATCACATTAAAAGAGATAATGCTATAAACAGACAAAATTGTGTTTCGTAATAGCAGATGGTTCAGATATTTAATCAAATCACAAGTTTTATTTTTCAAATGTTTCAGACTCTGTCAGTGCAATGGCACCTGTCTGATAAATAGCCTATATTATAAAAAAAAAAAAAAAAAAAGATTTCATTGCCAAGACATACATTTCTCTGTTGTTATGCACTGGACTAACATTTGCAGGTTTTAATTTGCGGGTAGTAAACGTTACAGTTACTGTGCTGTAACTTTGGCTATGTTCCCTGCATATTCCACAAATGTCATTAAAAAACAACAATGTAAAATGGTTCTCAACTGCAGACTTCAGTTTTGGTTGCAATATATGTAATACATGAGTACAGAGTCTCTCTGGCCACTCTCTGAATCCCAAGACAATTATCATCAAAAGGCCCCTTGCATGTGAACACAACCCAAGGGCACACACTGGAATGCACCTAAAAGAAAATGAATACAGAAATGATTAGGATACATACTTGATTGTTGAATATTTAATAAGAATAAAGTAATCATTCAAAAGGATATATATAAAAAGGATAAATATAATTAAATTGAAGAGACAGGGGATTCTGACCCCAACCCTTCAGTACGTACAGTAAGGGAGGTATTGTCAAAATTGCACCTGTAGTAAGTCAGTCTGATCACTAGGAAAGCACTACAGCCTTTGGAACAGGAAAAAATACTTTATAGGGGAATTACTGTAATTTTTTTAAATTAATATTTGTATACTGAATGTACAGAAAGGGAGGTACTGTCAAAATTCCACCTGTAGTAAGTCAGTCTGGTCAGTAGGAACATACTACAACCTTTGGAACATGAAAAAATCCCTTTGGTGAATTACTGTAACGTTTACATAAAACATTTTTGCGTACTGTATGTACAATAGCCTACGCAAAAGTACACTAAAGCAGTATAGGTGAATACGCAGCAAATATCAATCCTGAAACTAATTTAACCCAGTATTTTTTTTTTGTTGTTGTTGTTTTTAAACTTGACCATGTTCATGGTGCTGTCCATGTGGTCCTGAAGGTCCTATGATCAAGTCTGCAACTTGGGTACAGTTGCTTTTTATATTCGCTTCGCATATTTGCGGAGTTCTGCGTTCAATATCTCGTGAGCTGAATATTGTTACTACACAAATAACAGATAAAACACCAGAAGCTACACCAGAACACCAGGTTTATAGATAAAACACCAGAAGCTACAACATAAATTTCCTCAAAACAATCTTTCCTTCGCACTGGACAAAATACTGTACATTGATCTCTATGTCCAGGCTGCTAAGAAGGGACCATCTGCAAAGTGCAAACCCGAAGGAAAGCTTGTTTTGAGGAAATTTATGTTGTAGCTTCTGGTGTTTTATCTGTAGTTATATGTGATTGGTGTTGTGTGTAGCAACAACGTTTAGTTCACGAGTTATTGAACGCGGAAGTCCGCGATTGGGCGAATATGCGAATATAAAACCAACTTTACCTAAGTACCGTTGAAATGTCGCGGAGATTTGAACGAGTTCTGCATATAATTTTCACACACAGGGAGGTAGCATTGGAAAAGCATGTTTTACACCAGTTACCCCCTAAGCAGCTTTGTTATGGTCAATTGATTAACAGTCGAATCAAAATGCATAGAACACGATATTTAGACGATGATTATTAGTTCTGTACATTTTAATGTTCGCAGATTATCTTAATAAACGTTAAAAGATGATGAATTATAACAAAATATAGTAACATCACTTACCTTTCAAAAAAAGCTTTCTTCCACGAACATCTGTTTGTCTTGTATTCAGGACTAATCCCTCCGCACGTTCAAACATCTTGACCCCGCTTTTGCTTCAGTTTCATTGGTTGAATCTGTAAACCAATCATTTTCCTTTCTGCCCTCAGAACATGTTTGAGTACGTAAAACCATAGACATCATATAGATGTCTATGCGTAAAACTCCCATCTGCAGTGTGCACATGTTTTGCTAGCTACTTTGCTTGCTAATTTTTTTACTGCACATGTAGCAATCCTTTAGAGTAGGCATCTGTAAAAAAAAAAAAAAAAAAAAAAAAAAAAACATAAATGATATGTGTTATGGGGCTGGGGGGATAATACATTTATTGTTTTACCCCTATATGTTGACAAGATTCAGTCTCAGAAAATATTGTCACCACAGTGAGCTAACTTTCAAAACATTTAAAGAAAAATGCAACAGTATAATGCTACTCAGAACCTGGTTTCGAAAATTGTTTTTTCAACTTAAAGTCGATGTGAAATCAAAATTGACCGTATTTACTTTGTTCGTGCATATTTCTAGTCTTGTGGTGAACAATTAATCCATGCAAGTTAATGGTGTTCTTTAATCAAAATCCGAAAAGTTACTTCCGGTCTGGAATGGTGTTCCAAACCGCGATGGAGATGAGGAGCGCTAAAGTAAAACACTGCCCTGAGTTTAATATTCCCTTTCACTTGGAAATACATCACAACACTGGAGAAATGCTGTTTGCAACTTCAGGTTCACAGGGACTTTAAGACATTTATTTGTATTTGTGGTAGCCTTCTATCAGAAGCACCAGAAGAGGGCTATAGAAGAGTTTTGGGATAAAATGTTATAATAAATAATTATAGACTGTTATAAAGAGGCATACATTATATATATGGTGTGTTTGTATAAATACCCATATATATATATATATATATATATATATATATATATATATATATATATAATTGATTCATGTGACCTAACACAAAACCTTAGAATTATATGGTTCTATCTCCACTTTTGGTCGAAATTGAGTTTTTGACATAATCTTATCCATTAGGTGTTTATTAATGTCTGTGTGGTGTTATTTTTTCTAAAAAAGATATTTTGTTAGTAGTTATTAATAAAATAAAAAGGTTCCATCTCACAAAACAGCAGGGATTTAAAAACTTTGATGCTCAATATCTCAGAACTACCCTAAACGGAGATAGAACTGTATAATTCTAAGCTCACTGTTTGGTAAATATAATATGATCATGCTTAAACTAAAGGTGAAAAATCAACATCAGATTCCTTTTGTTAATCACCTTTGTTGTCTGTCCTCTAGCCTTGTTTCGTCGTTCGAACAATGTTTGTTCTGTTCCTGGCTTTACACCTGTATGAAGAAATCTGAGAAAAATAGCACAATGTACTATAAAGTACAATGAATATATTGGTCTTATTATTTATGTTCACTGTTTATTATTATCCTGCTAATTCTGAAGAGCTGTTAAAAGTTTTTCACTGTTTCTTTTAAAATGATGTTAAAGATCTATTCTATTCATATATATATATAATTATATATATATACACACACAAGTGTGTGTGGAAACAATTCCATTCTATTTATTATTATACATAATTCCATTATTTTATTAAAAATAATGCTTTTATTTGAAATAACCATTACAACTATTTTATTAAAAATGTTAATGCGTATTATTATTATTATTTATTATGATTAGGCTATGTTTCAGTATTTATTTATTAATTTCCACAATTGGATATTTCTGGAAAATATCATATCGAGTCAGATTAACGAAATATGGAAACTATGAACATTTTAACAAAATGTGTATACTTTTTACATGGTCCCTTACACACAACGTTTCAAATTTCCGAATAATTTCACACTAAATACTAACTTTAAAATGCTGATGTGACCTGCTCAAATAATTGAAACATGTTAAAATAATGAGAAAAATTGCGTCCCGTAATGGTTTTTCGACGCAACGTAAATTCAATCGGTCTATTGAATAGACGACAGAATTATAGGCCTAATATTTGTCCAGTAACAATAATTGATCTATTTCTAATGTTGTTAAGACGGATATGAATAAAAGTGAAGATTAATGTCACGTATGATGTCTAACTTTTCCAATTACTTTTGGATGTTTCATATTGTTTTATATTTCATACAACGTTATTCCCAAGTAAAAACCTGTAACAAGTTACAACTAACGTTAATCACCACAAAGCAAGATGAAACAGCACAAAGCGCCTTGCATATTATTTTGTTCTAAAACCATATTAGCTTTCAAGGTTCGCTGATAAAATAGCCTACCTGTATTAGCCTCAATTATCTCGTAGAAAACCCACAATGCATTGAGGGGACTCTGTGTGGCATATCGCCCGCCGCCTTTAGGGGCACTATTTTAGGAAACAATGCAGTGGGTCGTATTTGAGGAAAGGTGCAAACGACCATTATGGTCGTATAAGTTGGAGGACTTGTTGCAACATACGCAATTACGTTCAAAAGGTCACGGTTGACGTAGCCGGAAGTACAGAGTCAGTGTTTACAAGTTGAACGCGCAAACTAAGTCAAATGCCGTTTACAAAAAAAAAGGAATTAAAAGGTAAAACAACGATGTCGGACGACATTTGAATATGTGTATATGTTCCTCCTTCCTCACATTGGTAAACACTGACTCTGTACTTCCGGCTACGTCAACCATGACCTTTTGAGCGTAATTGCGTATTACTTGACGTTACAAACGTGCATCACAGAACAGAGCAAGGCGAGAATTTGTGCTTATAAAACTTACATTTTTTTATTTATTTTTGAAATGACCGATCGTTTCGCAAGATAAGACCCTTATGAATCGTTTGGTGTCGTTTAAAGCCATTTGAAGTTGCACTGAAACTGTCATTTGGACCTTGGACCGTTTGGTACCCAGTGAAGTCCATTATATGGAGAAAAATCCTAGAATGTTTTCATCAAAAACCTTAATTTCTTTTCGACTGAAGAAAGAAAGACATGGACATCTTGGATGACATGGGTGTGAGTAAATTATCAGCAAAAGTTTTTTAAAAAGTGAACTACTCCTTAAAGGTCCGATATTATTCCCCTTTTCACAAGATGTAAAATATGTGTCTGAAGTCCCCAGAGTGTGTATGTGAAGTTTTAGCTCAAAATACCCAACAGATCATTTTTTACCAAAGTGTTTAAATTGTCATTTTTTGGTGCTCAGAAAAACGAGCTGTTTCAGTGTGTGCCCTTTAAATGCAAATGAGCACGGCACAGGTGGCGGAGCTTCAAGAGTTCACGCTCAGTCTCAGGACAATTTCATCTCACAGAATGATGATAATAATATCAGAAACTCTCAGTAACGGTGTTCATTTCGACCCGGAGTCGGACAATAATACCTACAGAGTCAGAGTGCTGTATAGAGATGGAACAGGTATAGTTTAGTAGTTTAATTACGGTTATAACGTATTTGTCATCTGCTTGTATGCATCCACTATTAATAGCTTACAAGTCTGCTGTTTCGGACCAGCTCCGAATGATGATCAAACATATACGGATGAGTTTAATAAAGTTTATTGTACATAACACAAAAGATGAAGCGTCAGTTTTACTTCAGAAACTCACCGTAAGAGCAAACAGTAAGATTTAAGAAGTGCGCAAGTACATAAACGAATTTCGGTAGAGTTGAGGGAGCATTTTCTTTAAAAACAAAATAATTCCACCTCGTCTTCAGCGGCTGCCTCAGTTCCCTTTCGAGAGGTCTCTCCTATTGCGTAAGTAGCTTACGCTATGGGAAAACTCCTTTTCTCGAGAATATTGAAGTCTTTATGTAAAACGCATTGCAGCTGCACAGCTGACAGCAATGAACGAAGGAAGCTCGGTCATTGGCTGTGCTGCGGCAACTTGCTCGAACCAATGACGGGGCGAATCTGAATGCGCGACCAATGAGCGCGCTTCACGCCCGCGCGCGTCAGAGCCCGCCAAGATGGGCGTGGCCAAGAGCTATTTATTGGGCGCCCCGTCATGAGAGTTCTTTAGATTTAATCTCCTTCAGCGAACACCTTCTTCGCTGGATCCTCCGGATTATTGAAGCCTTCGCTGCCGTCGAAAAGCATACCAGCGGGATTGCTACGAGGACGTCGGCACCTTCAGCCGCCTTCGAACGCCATCCTACGGAGCCATCCGGCGTGCCACACACGCAAGTATCTTTACATCTGTTCGCCCTGCGACACTTGTAAAAGAGCAATTTTCTGAGGCGTTGTTTCAAATGCCTTCCTGCGCGTCGTGCAGAGACCTTCTCCCGGACGGGGATCGTCACATCATCTGCGCTCGCTGCCTGGGCCGGGACCACGCAGAAGCTGCTTTGACCAAGGGCGGATGCCCGGAATGTGATGACCTGGGTCTCTCCGCACTGCAGGCTCGCCTCGCCGCTTTCGCCGTGAGCGTGCCCATCGCCGCCACCCCTCTGTTTGAGCCGCGCACTAAGAAAAAGCGCCGCTCACAGAGGCTTCCTGAACCGGAGCTCAGTGACGTCACGCCGAGCCAGTCTCCGCGTGCTTCACCGCCGCTCTTGCCTTCCCCACCGCCGGTTCAGTTCACCCAGCCGGACCCACACCCCTCTAGCAGAGCGGTGGGCCTTGTGACTTTCGGCGCGTCCGAGGACGATGGGGGAATGGATGACAGCTTGTCCATCGACGCTGCATCGGACGACTGGCCGGGCTCCACTCTCGACCCCGCCCCGTCGACGCTAGCTAGCACGAGCGGGGGCTCCACCATGGATACGGAGATTATCCGCGTCCTCTCGAAGCCCGTAGAGGACCTCGGGCTCGATTGGTCTTCTCCCGAAGAACCAACCCGAAGCCGACTGGATGAGTCGTTTCTGCAGAGGCGCCAGCAGGCCCCTTGGCAAAGGCCTTCTCCCTTCTTCCCGGAAGTTCATGACGAACTCAACAAGTCATGGAAAGCCCCCCACTCTGCGCGTCTGAAGCCTTCTTTTTCTTCGTCGCTCTCCTCTGTGGACGGCGCGAAGGAAAGAGGCTACGAGGGAACGCCGCCCCTCGAGGAGGCCGTGGCCAATCATCTCTGCCCGCCCTCCACCACCGGATGGAAAGCCAAAGCTTCCCACCCCTCGAAGCCCTGCCGCACTACTTCTGCTCTCGCCGGTCGCGCCTACGCCGCCGCCGGCCAAGCTGCATCAGCGCTTCACTCAATGGCGGTACTTCAAGTGTTCCAAGCCAAGCTTCTCCGCTCTATGGACGAGTCTGGCCCCGAACCCGAAGCCTTTAAGGACCTACGCAGCGCAACCGATATAGCTCTGCGAGCCACGAAGGCCACCGCCCAGTTTATTGGCCGCGCCATGGCTAATTTGACTGTTCTCGAGCGCCATCTGTGGCTGACTCTGACGGAGATGAAGGACGCGGATAAGGCGCCGTTTCTCGACGCGCCTATCTCCACCAGCGGGCTGTTTGGACCGGCGGTTAAAGGTTTCGCCGAACGCTTCACTGAGGCCCAGAACGCTTCACAAGCTAGGCGCCATTTCCTGCCCAAGCGCTCCAGCTCATCGCAGAGCAGACAGAGACCGCCACAGCCGCAGCCTCAGGCTGACGCTCGACGCCGCTCGCGCTCCCACAACCGCAAGCCGCCTCCTGAGCGACGGGGTCCTCGGCCCAAGATTGTGCTGAACCCTGAGTCTCGAAAGCCGTCCTAGCCACAGGAATGAGAAGAGAGAGTGCGTGTCTCGCAAAAGCCGGACCACTCTCTCTGCAAAAGCTCAAACATTACCCAGTCCCCTTACAGGCGGCTGGAAATGTCCATACAGCAGTCAATGGGCCAGTCACAGAGCTCGCTCACCTGCAAACAAACGCCGTTTTTACGGCGACGCACAGAAAACACAAAAAGAGTCTTTTTCTGCCTGTGTCACTAAGGGTTCACATGTCCACAAAGTGTGCATTCCCAGATACCGTCAAAACAGTGCCAAATTCATTCCCAGCTCAGGCTGCGCGCCCCATGAATGTAGATCACGTGCCTACGTTCATGTACGCACCACTACACACAAGCACTGTTCACACAGTTATGAATTCATCCCCAATAAAAGCGGGAAACATTATAAAAGTGACGCGTGTGCCTACCACTGTTTATGCACCCCCACTTATAAACACTGTCCTTACAGTGTCAAACACAACCCCAGCTCAGGCTGCGAGTTTTACAGACATAGCGCGCGCTGTTGTAAGCACACACGCGCCCATTCACTCAGCTGCTCAGCGCGCGCCCGCGCCTCTGAGAGCACGAGCTCAGGCGATTCGCTGGCCGGGTCCCTACGTCACAGCGGCCCGCCCCTAGCCTGTATTCAGCCCATATCTGTACACGCAGCGGCATGGGAAAACATTCCAGATATGCCGAAATGGGTATTGAATATAGTAAAGCACGGATACTCGCTCCAGTTCGCTCGCAGACCACCACGTTTTACGACTGTGGTCTAGACGAAAGTGAGAAAGGAGTGCTCACATGTTCTACGCACCGAGGTGCGCAAACTAATAGAAAAGGGCGCTGTGGAAACTGTTCCCCCCTCTATGAGCGAGGCAGGTTTTTACAGCCGCTATTTTCTCGTCCCGAAAAAGGATGGCGGTCTCCGCCCCATCCTAGATCTCAGACACCTGAACAAAGCACTAATGATTCGCTCGTTCAGAATGTTAACAACCAAGCATATCCTCGCGCAAGTACGCCCAGGAGATTGGTTTCTCTCCGTGGATCTGAAAGATGCTTACTTTCACATTCCAATAGCGCCTCATCACAGGCCGTTTCTGAGATTCGCTTTCGAGGGACAGTCTTACCAGTACACAGTACTTCCGTTCGGCCTGTCCCTGGCTCCCCGTACATTCACGAAATGTATGGACGCAGCACTTTCCCCCTTGAGACGAAGGGGAGTGCGAATACTGAATTATCTCGACGATTGGCTGGTCCTAGCACAATCAGAGAGTCAGTTAATAACACACAGATCTTGGATTATCAGCCATTTAGAATGCCTGGGTCTAAGAATCAATTTTGCAAAAAGCATACTATCTCCCAACCAGAGGATTTCTTTCCTGGGAATAGTTCTAGACTCGATGCAAATGACAGCGCGTCTCTCATCAGAGCGCGCGCTCACCATCCGGCGCCTTGCAACATCATTCAGGGCGGGCGCGCGCGCCCCCGTCAAGCAGTTTCAGAGGATGCTCGGTCTCATGGCCTCAGCATCGGCCGTACTCCAGCTAGGATTGTTGCATATGTGCCCTCTCCAACGCTGGCTCAAGAGCCGCGTCCCTACTCACGCATGGCGTTCGGGCCACTTTTTAATCAGAGCGAACCACGGCTGTATAAAAGCCCTGACGCACTGGAAAGCCGCCAACTGGTACCAGTCAGGCGTGAGTCTGGGTGTGAACACAAGGAGAAAGATGATAACGACAGATGCCTCCAAAATAGGTTGGGGGGCCCTTTACAAGGGCAGGCCTGTCTCCGGCTTTTGGTCAAACCCGGAGAAGCGCCTACACATAAACTGTCTGGAGATGAAAGCGGTCGCTTTGGCTCTCAGAGCCCTGCTTCCACATCTAAAAAACGAACACGTCCTGGTCCGAACGGACAACATGACGGTAGTGTCGTACATAAATCGCCAGGGTGGACTCAGGTCGAGCTCCATCCATTCAATGGCCAGGAGACTCATTTTATGGTCCCAGCACAACTTGCGCTCGCTGAGAGCAGCGCATGTGCCAGGCGCCCTGAACCAGGGGGCAGACATGCTATCCAGAGACAAAATTCTCCCAGGAGAATGGGCTCTCAACCCGCTGACGATTCAGTGGTTATGGAAAACCTTTGGCAAAGCGGAGATCGACCTCTTCGCCTCCAAGGAGAACGCGCACTGCTCTCTTTTCTTCACGAAGAGCACGGACGCGCTCGCCCAGAGCTGGCCGAGCCGCCTCTTATATGCCTTTCCCCCGATCGCGATGCTGCCACAGGTCATCAGTCGGGTCAGAGAGGAGAAAAACGCAGTGCTTCTGATAGCCCCGCTCTGGAAGAACCAAACATGTTTTCCAGATCTGATGAAAATGCAATCTGCACCACGGCCGATTCCACTGAGGCCAGACCTCCTCAGTCAGGCCAGCAGGATGATTTTTCATCCCCGCCCCGATCTGTGGGCCCTTCATGCATGGCCCCTCAAGGAACCTCACGAGCGGAGCGCTAAAAACCATCGCTGAGGCGCGGGCGCCCTCCACGAGACGCTTATATGCACAGAAATGGAAAGTGTTCAGTGACTGGTGTAATGCCAAGGGCCTGAACCATGAGACATGCGAGATTACGAACGTACTCGCTTTTCTACAAGGGCTTCTGGAGGCGGGCCGGACCCCCTCCACGCTCAAAGTATATGTGGCGGCCATCACAGCGTCACACAACCCTGTAATGGAACGTCCATTGGGAAGAAATGACCAAATTATTCGTTTCCTAAGGAGCGCTAGGAGGATGAACCCTTCACGCCCCCCCCTCAGTGCCGATCTGGGACATAGCTACTGTCCTAGACGCTCTTAAAGGGCCCCCGTTCGAACCACTCCGAACCGTGCACCTTAAACAGCTCTCGCTCAAGACTGCGCTCTTGCTGGCACTCGCCTCGGTCAAGAGAGTGGGCGACCTGCACGCGCTTTCGACAAGTGCTGCCTGCCTAGAATTCGGACCTAACGACTGCAGGGTCGTCCTTAGACCGAAACATGGGTATATTCCTAAAGTGCTCACCACTCCCTTCAGAGCACAGGTTATCTCCCTAACTGCGCTATCGTCTCCAGCAGACGAACACGACGCTAATCTAAAGCCCCGTTAGGGCTCTCAGAGTGTATTTGGAGCGTTCTGCCCTATTCAGACAGACAGAACAACTGTTTGTATGCTTTGGCGGCCGTACGAAAGGTTCCGCCGTTTCAAAGCAGAGAATCTCTCACTGGATAGTTGAGGCTATAGCGCTGGCTTATGAAGCTAAGGGACTTCAATGCCCCTGGGGAGTCAAAGCACACTCCACCAGGAGTGTGGCTTCTTCCTGGGCATGGTCGAGCGGGATACCGATCGAGGATATTTGTGCGGCGGCAGGCTGGGCCTCACCGTCCACATTTTTCAGGTTCTACAACCTACAGGTCCCGACATTGCATTCCAATGTACTATCAGCATGATGCTAGTTGAACTACGAGTTCGTATCTAGATTATGTATGTGCTTGTGTCACACTTACCCCTTTTCCACCAAAAAAGAACTGGTTCGGAACTGGTGCTGGTTCAAAGTTAGTTCGGAGTTGGTTCAACTTGCGAACCTTCTCAGAACCGGTTTGTTTTCCCACTGACTAGAGCGCCCAGCGAACGACGTCGTTACGTCACTGTGTACGTCGCCATACAGAAACGCTAGCAAGTACATTATTTTGGGATTATCTCTAACTTGTGTACCATGAAGGCTTTAAAAACAATTGAAATAAGTAAGTCTTTTAATCTTTTCCTTTGATATGTAATCATTTCTGATTAGTTATGTACCTCTGTCTTGTGTCTTTTTTTCTTTCCGTTTATTTGTTCTATATTTTGACTGTTTTCTTCTTTGCTTACATAATGTTTTCAATAAAAAAATAAAATTTAAAAAAAGCTAGAAACGCTTGCGCCAACTTCAAGCATAATAATTACAATGGTGGACTACATCGTGTTTCTGCAAATGTTTCTCCTGGCTTTGCGGTCATAAAATATGTTTAGGACACATCTAAACCCGCCTCCAGCCCCGCCGTAAGCATGACACGGTGGTAAAAGAACGGTTCTCTGGTTCTAGTCCAGCAAAGAGTTGGTGCCGCTTTGGAACCAGTTTTCCTGGCCGAGAACCGGTTCTTTGGCTGTCGAAACACAAAGAACCGGTTCGTGAGTAGGCACCGGCTCCGAACCGGCTCTCAAAATGCTTTGGTGGAAAAGGGGTAACTGAGCGCCTTCTAGCCGCTCTGTATTTTTTCCACATATAAAGCTCGCCTCTGCCGGCTAGTTGGATGATAACTTTGCTTTTCAGCTCAGGCACCTGCCTCTGGCTATCATAAGGCGAAGTTCAGCACGCACGGCGTTTTGCATGATGTTCCCATAGCGTAAGCTACTTACGCAATAGGAGAGACCTCTCGAAAGGGAACGACTCGGTTACTAACGTAACCTCGGTTCCCTGAGAGGAGGGAACGAGTATTGCGTAAGCTGCCGTGCTTGTGCTTGGTTAGTTCGCTTCAGTCGTTTTAACCTAAAGAACTCTCATGACGGGGCGCCCAATAAATAGCTCTTGGCCACGCCCATCTTGGCGGTCTCTGACGCGAAACGCGCTCATTGGTCGCGCATTCAGAGTCGCCCCGTCATTGGTTTGAGCACGTTGCCGCAGCACAGCCAATGACCGAGCTTCCTTCGTTCATTGCTGTCAGCTGTGCAGCTGCAATGCGTTTTACATAAAGACTTCAATATTCTCGAGAAAAGGAGTTTTCCCATAGCGTAAGCTACTTACGCAATACTCGTTCCCTCCTCTCAGGGAACCGAGGTTAGGTTAGTAACAGAGTCGATTTCGGGAGTAAATAGAGAGCTCTTTGTGGATTAATAATACATCCAGCCACACAACACCTACAACGCTGGGAGACATTCTCGTCAGTGCAGCAGCTGTGAACTCGATCAGGGCGGGTCCATGTTAGAACGGCAGTGTCTGTCAACACTCGTGGGCGGGGCCTGTACTTAGTGACGTCACTAAAACAGCATTCTGAAAACAGGTCGTTGGGAGACACTGCTGATGATTTATGGGGATTAATACAAAAGGAGTGAGTGGATTTTTATCACTATTGGGTGGTAGTTTACACACACTGTCAACACACATTTATGTCCAAACAGCATGCAAAAATGATTTTTGCATAATTTTGGACCTTTAAGTATGAATGAGCATTTAACAAACCAGCAGAGCCAAACAGCGTTGTCATTTGTTTACTTCCTTGCTACAACGTACAATTAACAATACAAACTATTACAGGAAAACACATCAAAGAAAAATAAATCACACTTACAGGTTGTGGCCCGTAAACAAAAGCTTCTGTTTTTAAAGTTGGAACTGACATCTTTCAGAGCAAGCCGATGTGCGAATCCGGCATTGAGCTCGCGAAGATTGTGGAAGCTTTCCTACGTAACTTGTGCAGCACGGAGAGCGAGATTTGGGTCTGAATTATGAGGGCCCGAGTTAAAAATAAATTTTAACCATTGATCCCTAACTCCCTCGTCCCTAGGTAGTGATGATGTGACATTTGAAGCGAGGCGTCTGAACTTGTGTCGAGAAAAAACGGGCGTGCCAGATGAAGCCGCGATTCGAGGCTTGTGTTGTTAACGTGAAAATCACGTGACTAATGACAAACGAGGCCAATAATCGCCCTCGGTTTGTGTGGATTCGTCATCGGTTCGGTTTGAGTGTCGCTTCCGGATAAAGGGGGTTCGAAACTCGCGCCACCTTCTGGCTGTTGTCAGGAGTAGTAGACACAGTTGTAGTAGTGTCAGAGAGTTAGAGAACTCTCATTGTCATTACTGTGTCATACATGTGTTAGGACTGTATATTATTATATTATATAATGTTAGAATACTTAGTATATTGTTATTCTAAATTATAGTAGGCTAGCTATATTATAGTCTTGTTATATTAATTAGATAAGATTATTTGGATTCCTGGATCTGGACTGCTTTTTGTTTTGGATTGCCCTTTTGGATTTGTTTGCTTTTTGCGACTCTTACTTTTTCCTGGTAATGGAGCCAGCTAGAAAGAGGAGATCCTCCCCTGTCTGGGCTCAACAGAACCATCAGTATCCTCATTTATACCAGCTGGCACTGGCATTTTATGTTCCCCTGCATCCTCTGTTCCTTGTGAAAGGATATTTTCTAAGGCTGGAGAGGTTTTGTCCAAGAAGAGGAATCATCTAAACCCCAACACACTTGAAACATTTTTTGTTTCTCAATAAAAATCTATTGTAATCCTTCCATAACCCACTCGTAACTGCAGTGTTGCAGTTTGCTCCTCTATATCCCCAGTCCCATAAGCACAACACTGCACTAAAACTAGTAACAGCTCACTGCACAAACCCACTCAGAAACAATTCTTAACTTTCCCAACCCAGACTATTCTGTTGCAGTTTACTTTATTACACTCCCTCCACCATAAGCACTGCAATCAACAGTGACAGTTTTGTTGTTCATACCGTCACTATCCAAACAATTTATGAATAATTAATTAACTGTGTGTGTGACAGTTGTCTCTACACAAGTAAATTCAGACAGAGAAAGATACATATTTTATACCCAGGCAATGAACAAATGTCTGCTCAGGTCTTTTTATTATTGCAAATGAAAGGTTACAGACATTAACAGAAAGAAGAAAGTAAATAAAAAAATAAAAACAGAAGGGGGGGGGGGGGGGGGGGGGGTTCCAGTAATTAATTTGTCTGCTACTTCTTTGCAAATTAGCTAGGTGACAGCAATGCTGAATGCAGCTTCGAGTAATGAACCTTTGGGTGAAGCAATCGGCTGCGAGGTCTCAGTGGTTCAGGGAGCCTCATTTTGCCATCGCTTTCCCTAGGAAGGCTGAACAAAGTGGACCTTCAATCCGGATGAAAATAACAGCAGCGTTTCGACGGCATTGCGACTACTCATCTCCAAAACAGCAATATAAAATGGCCTCACCCGCTTATTATGTATTCTCGGAGGAGGGGTTTATGTAAATAATGGGATATGCTGACGTCAGCATATCCCATGGAATGTCGTGTAGTCCAAAACCGGCCGTTTACTGTAGTCCTTAGAAATTGAATTTTTTAAAAGCAAATATCTCCCTTTGCTTTGAACTTTGAGCGCTTTAACTTTGAATATGTTGTTTATGCTCAAACAGCAACATTACACACTAGCTAAAGTTAGAAAAGTGAAATCGTGTTTTATCACCCCTTTAAATAAAAAAAAGATTATTTATAAATTTTCATACATTTTCTACAAATAGCGATTGCAGTGAGACACCTGTAGAATGTTCATGTTCACAGTATCTTAAATATTATGACACAATTTTTTGCAAATACAAAATAGGGCGAATTGTGAGATATAAACTTTGAAACTGCAAGAAAAAAAGTCTGAATTGCAAGATAAAAAGCCTCAAATGTCTTTTTTATTAATTTTTTTATTTTGTATGTGTCTTCCACACATCAGAGCACATCTTTGGGAAAACAGCTATGAAAGTGTGTAATCAGCCCTGTTTGTTTGTGGAGCTCTGCTTCTCCGTCAGAAAGCCCCAACGTCTGAGCAGCTCCCCCCGCTGGCCTGGAGGAGTCGTGAAATACTCTCTCTGCTGATCTGAGTACCTCTCCTCTGTGGGCACAATGTCTCTGTAGCTCCCGTCCTCCCAGCGGAAGTTAAACCTCTCCAGCAGGTCGATCCGGTCCTCCTGTGAGCGCACACAGTCTGGGGGATCTTTCTGCTGGAGATCCGCTCCCACTCGCACATCCTGGAAGACCAGCAGGGCTCGTATAGCAAACCAGCCACCCAGCTTGGGGTGAATACAGACTCCAAACATCTTCTGTGTAGAATAAGGAGAAAGACGTTCAGGAATAGCAGACAATATCTGCCTCGCAGCGGACCATTTTATAAGGTTGTATTTGAGGGGCTGTGTAACCCCTTTTCAACTACAGTAACCACACTTCATACACTTAGGCTGCGTTTACACTTGGCATTAACATGCGACCTGTATCCAGATGTTGTCTACATACACATTGAAAAGACATGTGTAAACGCGATTTTGATCGGAATGTTATCCAATCAGCCTGTCCAGATTCGGAGTTAGTCGAGGACGCATTGCGATCAGGGGCCTCATTTATAAAACTGTGCGTAGGATCCTTAGTAAAAGTGTACGTGCACCAGAAAGCCAAAAATGGCATATGCAAAAAAAATATTCAGACTTATAAAACCGTGCTTACGCTAGAACTTGCGCAGAATTCACTTTATAAATCCCAGTTAGCGTAAGATTGTGCGCACATGCGTCTCCTCCCCGAAACAACCATATATGGAGCTTACAACGCCTAGTTTTACTATGCATATCCTCATCTGCATATCATTTGCATAAGATTATTCATCCACATGATAACATGTTTAACGGTACAAGACATTAGGAATATATATGAATAATATGAAATGTGGATGTGCTGTCACATTAGTTACATTAATAAAAATCATTTAGTAGCATATCCTTGCCTTGTTTTTGAATAAATAAATCAAATAGTGTAAAATACATTTCAGAGAAAGTTTTTCTCAATCTTTTCCACTGGCCGAAGAGTATTTTTAATTGATTTATGTTTTTAATGGAAACAGATAGATCTTGTTGTGCATTATTTGCAGGAAACTATTTTCTCAGACAATCTGCTATTATCATGATAAGCAATTATCTCTGTAGTTAAAACATTAAACACAGCATGCCAGAGGAAAAGTGTTCGAAAGCATTGCATCCACTACAAATATTTATATTTATTGAATATAAAAAATGTTGTAACTTCTCAGTAATGATTTCATGTGATTTAAGTGTTTAACTCCATTAATCAGAATGGCATATTTAATCTAAATCTTTACAACAGAAGTATAACAAAGTTTAAATCATTCTTTTATTTATTTAAACTGTTATTGTGAACATGCACTGTATTTATGATTAGGACTTATAATGAAGATTTACAGTTTTAGATGCGTTATGCTATGCGTCAGTTGCACTAAACGGCCCAACGCGCTCGCTGGCGCGGACATTTAAGAAGGAATGGATGTTTGCTTCATGTGATAGGCTTGGTGAGTGAAATTATATTTGTATTATCTTTCTGTATATGTATAATATTTTTAGATTTTCTGACTAAAATCGACCAAAAAGACATGTAACTCCAGCTCACCATCGGTGTCGCCAAACTGCTCCATCTCCAAAATGTTTTTACGCATGGGTCAGAATTTGTGTGCAGATGTGCAAATTTTCCCGTCAAGTTTGTTTTTATAAATCACAACTTATGCGTCGGAAGTGGCGTACGCCTCTTTCAGGGCGGTTTTGTGCGTACGCAATGGTTATAAATGAGGACCAGAACTTAGTGTAATGTAAACGCAATCCAGCCACCGTGTCTGCATTCACAGGTGGACGTCATACAAAACTCCGCCCACTGTCATTATTCCCCCTCCTCTCTCCAGGAATTGCTGCACATAGCTGTCAAGTCAAGTGCGAAGTAACGTTACATCGCAAATATACTGAAATATTTGCCTTCGCACCATAGACTGTAAAAAATATGGACAAAGCGTCTGTGACGTCACCCGTAGACTTTCTGAAGAACGGTTTTGAAGCCGTTTATGGGGGGTATGGGTGGCGCCATCTTGGAAAATCTTGAGAAATCCTAACCCCGCCCATCTTCTGGACAATCCATATATGGGTAAAAGGGCGGGCTTTGTGTGAGACTGGAACAATGTCATTTTCACGCGAAGAAAGCAACTTAAACAACAATGGATGACATACAGCAGATATGGTTTTTGCTTTTCTGCGTGTTTGTCACAAGAAGCCAAGCGCCGACATTAGGCGTTTCGCGATAGCAAGTACGCAAAGTTCGGACTTAATTGCCAAGTCCGACTCAGGAGAATGACTCCCGAGGACGCGAGTCCGGTTGGAACAGCTCGAGCGTGCGTCACTCAGCTCGCTTCTGTTACTCCAGTTATCTCTGTATGTATATTTTAGGCAACAATAAAACGAAATATGTTATAAAACACCACACTGCCTCTTTTCGTTTTCATTTAAAGAAATCTTAAACATTATAGCCGCACAAATGTGGTTCAGGCAACGCGTATTGATTATATTCACTGCATAACGTTAGCCTATTTATAACAAAACGAAATATAAAACACAACCCTGCCTCTTTTTGTTTAAATATAATATAAAATATTAACTTTTAATATGGTCCAGGCGATAGGCTATTGTGAATTTTTACTAAATAACAGATGTTGCAGTAAACAACATTAAAGATCATCTTTGTTGTATTAAAATTTAAAATGACAAAACTCAACCCAGTCTCTTTTTGTTAAATTTCAGTTTTATCAATATTAGCGACTATACAAGTAGCCTATAAGTAAAAGGTACAAGAAGCTATACAAATAAAGCAAACAATTCAGTCAAACATACAAAGTCAGCGCTCTAGTCTAACCATACAACGGTAAATATAAGCCTAAATATAAAGTTATCAAACTTCACTTAGCTCTCAGTTTGGCCAGGGAACAAACTATAGATTCACGAGACCAAAAATCGCCCGTTAGATATACACAAGAAAGACGAATTATATCTCCTGTTTAACCACTACAGAGACGCCAGAGTCAGCGGCAAACGTCAGAACGACAAGCCGAGGAAAGGCTGTTCGAGTCGGGGTACATGAGTACGTCTCCTCACTGACGTCACTCAATTCTAAAACTTGTCTTCCGCCATCTTGAGTACCTGATTCGGCAAGATCGATACGTCAGTCGCAAAGGAACTAGAGCTTATTCTCTGGCCAAGCCCGAACTTGCGGGCCGATATTTCCCGTCACTATCCTCGGGCCGGGCCCTTGATCTAGAGATGTGCACCCCCAATGCAAAAGAGTGCGGCGCGGGACTAGATTTGATGGCCGAGTGCGAGCGGCAATGCACTCTCTGTGTGTGTGCGCGTTGCAGGGAGAATAAAACGATTCGCGGGACTCCCGCAAACTAGAAATATCTATGAATAAAACATAAAAACTAATACATTTTTGCAGAAAAGCAACAAGAACTAAAACAAAATAGAAACGATTTACAGGCCAGAGTTTCCTTTTAAAACACGTTTGCAGCGTTGAGCGATATAGCCAATCACAGACATACGTGTTGATTTCTTCAACGCAAAGGCCAATCAGAAGCACTACAGATAGACTCCCCTCACTGCTCAAAACCTCTATGCTCAAAACTGACTTTTTGTTCAGAGCTCTGTATGCTAACAAATCCTCTAATTGTATCAAACAAAGTGTATATATTATGAAAGATTAATTGTGGAATCAGCTTAATTGATATTAACAGAGATGTGAGATCGCGATTAACTGATGTCAGCTTTTTAGGAATTATTAAGGGAGTGCACTTTGCGCGCATTCAGTCAAAATCCTTCAATCATATCAAGACCAACCATGCACGCAGCTGCTTGCTTTTATGTTATAACAACGGTGTTGTGTTATAACAGTGGTTTGTGTGTGCAAACTCTCTATGCAGTGTTCATGTTGTCTGTGGTGAGTGGATGTAAATGATAATGAGCTTTCTAGTTTAGGGGTGTGCTATATCACGATTTATGATCGTGGATTAAAATATATCCACCATTTACTTTTGAAGAAATGTCGTAGTATCGTGCATTCTATCAGTTGCAGTTCTGGCGCCTCCGTCTCAGCATATGCTACAACGCGACGTATATTCACGTCAAATGTTAACGCAAAGGAACGGGACAATGCAGTTCACATAAGTTCATTATTTGCATGTGCTATCAAGTGATTCACGTCTTGATGCGCGGTTCTAACGAGCGCTTTAACGTGCACTAAGCCTGTTTAACAACAGCGACAGGTTACTGAACGAAGTTATCTTTCTAGTCTTATTGCGCGAATACTGTCAAATACACACAGGGTTTACATAAACAAAGTTGCTTATGTATAAAGTGAAACAAACAGAGAAAATCCGCTTCCTAGCTAATGCCGTCAGTATTGTAGACAGTACTCGGCAGGTACTCAAGATGGCGGCAGTCAACTGGAAAAAGAGCGGATGACGTAAGAGGTCATGTGACTTATATTCATGTATATTAAAAAATGGCGCTTGTCATTCTCCTTGGCGAAGCCTATGCTCGTTTAGCTGTCAATCAAGCTGTCAATCAAAGTTAACCACACCCTTTTTGTCATACATTTTATATCTAAATACGATCTAAACTAACGAGTTAGAAAAAAATTCACCCCCCTCACAGTTGTCAGGCACTCGGAACCTATCGAAAAATACAATAAAAGTCCATGGGACCAACATGTAAAAACATGAATTTATCCTTTGAAAACGGACATTTTAACATGGGGTCTATGGACATTTGCTCCCTTTTGGGACCTGCCCCAAGCGGATTTTCAATGTATTGCAGTTTTTCGCACTTCCGGGCAGGCTTCATTTTTCAGATTAGAATGTTGCCGCTTGCTTCGCACCTGAAAGTTGCAGAACCATTCATTTACTGTAAAGAGAAATTTGTGTAAAGAGAAAACATTTTTCCCACCACAGCTGGCAACGTTCACGGACCCATACGTTTATCTGTACCGTTTCCATTACAGCATCTATTCACATTATTAGTACTTGCAGCCTCTTCATCCTCCTCATTTTGCGAGATTTGTAAAATGTCCCTGACTGAAAACTGCTTTTTTTTTTTTTTTTTTACAATATTTTTATTGAAGGAAGAAGTATTCTCCTTCAAGTAGTATTCAAGAAGTATTCAAAAAAATGTCATAAGCCTGTCACAGCCCTAATAATTTTGTTTTCTGATGAATCAAAGTTCAATATTTTAATCAACTGATATCATAAAGCGCGATAAACATGATGAAAGTGTCTGGCTGACCTGATCAGCCCACGGTGGACTGTGGATGTCTGATTTCTGGTAGTAATATGCTGCTCCTGATATGTGTGCGGCGGTCTGTGCGAGAAACTTGGGTCTTCTGCTGGGCAGCATCTCATAATCATAACTGACATCCACAGACTGATCGGGAAAACACTGAGTGAAAACAGAGAGAGCGAGAGAGAGAGAGAGAGAGAGAGAGAGAGAGAGAGAGAGAGAGAGAGAGAGAGAGAGAGAGAGCGAGAGAGAGACAGAATAAAACATATGGTCAGATAATGGAAACAGGACTCAAACTTTTAGATGCTACAGACACCAAAATATGATCATTCTCATGTGAGGGACCCCCACCCTAAAATGTATATATATATTCATGTATAAAGACCCAATTAATACTGTGGAAAATTAATTATAAATGTGGACAATATTTAGTTTATTTTACATTACTGCATTTTTCTACTAATTGTAGTAGTTAAATGTTTTGTAATCGAATATATTAATTATTTATTTAAATCATATTTAATTTACTTATTTTAATATTTTTTTTATTTTAATCAATGTATTAATTTACTTAGTTTAATCCTGTTATTTATTTATAGTTTATCATATTTATTTTAATCAAAATGTATTTATTTAAATCAAATGCATTCATTTATTATTTATTTTAATCCATTTCTTTTAATCTAATGTATCAACTAATTATTGATTTACGATAACACTTCACAATAAATTTACATGAAAGAAGAATTAACAATAGTTCTACAGCATTTATTAATCTTAGTTAATGTTAATTTCAATGCTGTTTGCTAATACATTATGAAAATCAAGTTATATTTGTTAACACCAGTTAATGCACTCTGAACTAACAATGAACGGCTGTATTTTTAATAACTAACATTATTTAAGAACTAACAGTTCATTGTTAGTTCATGTTAAGTTAATAGATTAACTAATGCTAACAAATTAACCTTATTGTAGAGTTCAATTAAATTCACATTTATTTGTATAGCGCTTTTCACAATACACATCGTTTCAAAGCAGCTTTACAGAAAATACACGAGTCCATATTACAATTTAGAGTGATCTGTTATTACCAGAGATGACTGTCTAAGTTATGTATTTCGGAAATGTACATATACAAATCACAGTTAGCTAAAAATGTATTATTTTACCAATGTAATAATTTAAGGAAGATACAATAAGCTCGTTGAGGTAATGAATACTTTTTTGTTAACAAATGATTATGACTATGACATTGTAGCATTTGGTGCATGCTGATTCATAGTGCTACCTGATTTACTTAAAAGTTAATTTATTTTTTTATTTATTTTTCATTTTAATCAAATTTAATAATTTAATTCAGTTGAATCTTATTTGTATTTATTTATACATTTTTTACACTGTTTTTATCTAAGCTATTCCACCCTGTGGGTCCCCGGACCCCAGTTAGAAAACTCCTGCTTCTAGATAAAAACAGAAAAAAAATCTAACCACAAAAGGAGTCAAGTTGTGATGTGATTGTGAACCAGAAGAAAAATCAGAGGCAGTGTAAATCATTTTTGTTGTCCTGCACTGAATCATACCAGTGAGACACAGGCTGAGACGGTGTGTGCGCTGCACTGATCTATGGGGTCCCGGAGGCCCTCACAGCGCTGGCTCTGTAAGAAGGGCAGGAACGAACGCTCAAACATGGCCGGAGTGCTCAGGACCACCACAGCCAGAGTGTCTGCTGGGTAATGGAGGTGATGGCCATGAGATAGCACTGCATTGTACCAGCCAACCTGCCATAAAACAGAAATATTATGAGTTACAATCATACAAACTGGGAGCTCAGCTCAACACTTTTTGTGGTTACATTCAGAGCTGTATACATAAGTGACGTCTAAACATGTTTATTCCCCACTTATGCGTACGTGCACAGGTGGTTTTGACTGCTTCTGCAAAGTTTCATGTGGATAGACTTGACATTATAATACATGCACCACTGTAATATACAGACACCGAATACTTTCATTATCGAGCCTGTTTGATTTTATTATGTTCGTGGAGCCGGACATATTACCTTAAAAGGATAAATTTCAAAACCGTGCGCTTTTAAAGCCTCGCGGAAAGTCCCTATAAGATCCTCTACGACGCGCTCACTGGAGATCGCCATATCTCTTCTTCTCATAATATTACGGTGTTTTATGGCGTGCATTTGCGCCGTCTAGTGAACAGGAGTCTGAAGCGTCAATCTCTGAGGAACCATGTGTTTTACAGAAGGGTTTTTTTATGGAATTACTTTTGTGCCAATAATAATGAAAGTAACTTTTCAAGAAACTAATGAAAATATAAATTGAAACTGAAAAAAATATCTTTGAAACTGAAAAAGAATAAATCGCGGGCACATTTTTTTACTTCGTTCTTAATACACGGCATGTTTTGCTAACTATTTCTCATATTTCTTTCGCTAATCTGAATTTACAAATGCGCTTCCAGAATTTTCAGTTACGCTTCTGAAGTTTTCGTTTACGCTCCCTGAGTTTTCGTTCGCAGTTCTGACACATATCTCTCGTGGGGGCGGGGCTAGTAGCAGTGTGTTCTCATTGGCTTCTGAGTTTTTGATTGACAGCTTCGTGACCTGGAAGTGAAGACGTCAGTGTTGTGTTTACATGTTTGAATGTGAGCGTCTGTAAGCGCAGCTTTCTATTTCATTTTACTGATATTAAGTTTGTGTATTTATTTGCTGGTACACTATATTGTTGAGATGATTTCTTATAGAAGGAATAGTAGCCTACAGACGAATGATATCATTATCATTAGTCATCGTCACTATCAGGATACTGGATACTCGTGGTAAGTTTTTTTTTTCTTTTTATATATACAATACTAATACTATTTATAATACAGTACTTGCTTTTTAAGGTGGTGAGGCATTTTAGAGCTCAGTGAGCCCATAACATTATACAGTGTTGTCTTGATTCAACTGTTAGCCCAGTCATTACATGACTTGTTTATCTACATACGATTATGTCTTTGATTAGATCATAGTTGCTTCGATTAGATAATATTCCCCCCAGCCACCCCAAACAACATTGGGCTAGAGTACTGTACAGTATCTGTACTGTGTAGCCTACAGTACAAAAAGTACTGTATCAGACAATGACCGATGCCATTGGACCAGAGCGCTGTCAATCACTGCCTGATTCAACCTTGGCAATGTAAAGCCTTTTTTTACCATGCCAATAAAGCTATTTAAACCTGAATTTCTCAATTTCTGATGAATTTGTGATGCAGAGTTTTTGAACTCAGACCACATCTCTGTTCATGATATGTAAACACACAATTATTTTGAAGTATCACCCTGGTCACAATATTTATTCTGATTACTTTTGTGTGATAAAGATGACTGATAAAGCTATTATATGTAGCTAGTATGAGTAACAAAATGCTTTTTCTGTGTCCATATTTGACTAATAATAATGCAAAAATGTTCACTTCAAATTAACATTTCTGAGAAAATTTTTTAATCTTTAATACTCTTTAATAATAAATATATGTCCAAATTCAAAACTTAATACATGCAAGTAATTATGACTGAAAACATCCAGCAACTAGGGAATACACAGCCATGGATATATGTTTATATATAGGGCTATAACACCCATCTACTGGTTACACAACAGTATTACAGATGATAAATGGTGCATGACTCAGATGTAAATATTTAGTACTGTAAAATCCCTTAAAACATTTATATAATTTGTTTGAAATAAATATTTTAAGTCTTCAACTTGTTACTGTATGTGGGAGTTCAAATCAGTGTGTATTGATTATAATATGTTTCCTTTCTCATTTTCCAGGGAGTTGAGCAACTTTTCCATAAACAAAATTCTGATGCTGACACAGAGGATGGAGTGATAGTACCAGAGATACACTGTCCACATCAGACAATAATCTTACTTTGTTCAGACACATCACATTTGAATGACTGGGATCTTGATCTTCAGACACCTGATTTATTTTGTTTTTATAAAATAGCAAATATTTTAATTTCCTCTAGATCAAAACAAACACAGTTCACAAGTACACAAGAGGTTGCACTTGATTTTTATTAGTTTATGCTGATCATGGATTAGCATACCAACAGCATATGAATGTTAAGGGGATAGTTCACCCAAATATACAATTCTCACTTATTTTACTCACCCTCATGCTGTCCCAGATGCATTTTACTTTATTTCTACAGATAAACACGAATTAAGATTTTAAGGAAAGTAATCCATCTCTGCGAGTCCTAAAGATGCTTTAAAAACCACACACAGTGACCGTGATGTCCATGCGACCTCAGTGGATGAATCAATCACTTCTGGAGTGAAACAATAGGCTAGACAAGAAAAATACTAATAATGTAAATTGTAAACCGTTTAAAACTATTAAAAGTCACTTCCGACCAACTATCATATGTACATGAATTACAATCCACTTGTATTATATGGACTCACAGAGATGGATTATTTCCTTAAAAATCTTTGTTTATGTTTATGTGAAGAAAGAAAGTCATATACATCTGGGATGGCATGAAGTGAGTAAATGATGAGAGAATTCTCATTTTTTGGCCGGACTATCCTTGTACCCACCCAGTCACTGCTTTGTTACTTTTACTATAACAGGAACTGTTCAAAGGATCATAGCATCATTTAAAATGTATATGAATTTTAAATATGTATTCTGTATTTGTAATTGTGCATTTTGTATAGTAATGTATATCATGATAATACTGTGCATTACATGTATAGTATGCAGGTAATGTTTTGTGGATTCTGGTCTTTCCTGTCACAACATTATTGCATCCAAGACTTTCACTTTGATACTTGTGTATATGCCGTATTGACAATAAAGAATGTACATTTATTTGAATTCATATTTGTAATTACTTTCATTTAACTGGTTGAATAAATCACAATTGAAACTGTTGATGATTGTTAAAATTTTAATTTTATATTTTAAATTTTAAATGTTAGAAGATAATATTAACTAAATTAAATAACTAAATAAAATTATCAGCATGATAAAAAACATTCTTTGTGTGACATATGTAATGAAATGCCCTTTGAGGTCTGTATCATTTGACAACAGGCCACGATTGTAATTTTTATATTGTTTAAATTCCTCTTATGTAAGTGATCATTAATGTTGATGGTGTAAATGCATATGCTGACAATGAGTAATGTGATGGACATGGTTGCCAACCTTGATTACCTGGTTGAAGTGAAACGTTCTTCTTGACGGCTGAATATCACACACTATGCTAGTATTATTTTTAAATTGTAACAGCTCAATCTAACCAGAGCCTAACATGCAAAAGAATCATCAGGAATAAACAAATATTCTCCGAAAACATTGGACACTATACAATATTTTCAGTATTATACAGTAGGCCTATTTTAATGTACAATTACACCTGAATAGTGAATAGACTCAATAGATCTCTTGCACTCCTAAAAGCTTCTGTCGACAAAGTAGTAGCAGCAGGTAAATACAGATAAAATTAAAAAACAAACATAACTTAATATCAGTAAAATGAAATAGAAAGCTGCGCTTACAGACGCTCATATTCAAACATGTAAACACAACACTGACGTCTTCACTTCCAAGTCACGAAGCTGTCAATCAAAAACTCAGTAGCCAATGAGAACACACTGCTACTAGCCCCGCCCCCACGAGAGATATGTGTCAGAACTGCGAACGAAAACTCAGGGAGCGTAAACGAAAACTTCAGAAGCGTAACTGAAAATTCTGGAAGCGCATTTGTAAGTTCAGATCAGCGAACGAAATATGAGAAATAGTTAGCAAAACATGCCGTGTATTAAGAACGAAGTAAAAAAATGTGCCCGCGATTTATTCTTTTTCAGTTTCAAAGATATTTTTTTCAGTTTCAATTTATATTTTCATCAGTTTCTTGAAAAGTTACGTTCATTATTATTGGCACAAAAGTAATTCCATATTTTTTAGGCCACATGAGAGCGCTAAGGGGTCCGGGAAAAGTTTTAAAATAAATAAAAATACATAATTAATAAGATTAATATAAATAAAAAATATTTAAAATACTAATTTGGTATTACTAAATGAATAAAATAACAAATATTATATATAACAAAAAAATCTATATTAATAAATGAATAAAATACATTGAAATAAATTATTAAAAATAGATTTAAACAAACAAATAAATAATACACAATACAGAACTATATAAACTTTTAAAAATTTATTTTCCAAATAATAATTTACACACATTTATCTCAGTATTACAAACAACAGGCACATAACAGGCACATATGTTCTATTCTTTCTGATAGGCACGTGCAGAGGGGGGGGGGCTTTGGGTGCTCGAGCACCTGCCCTTTTGCCCCTTGGTGCCCAAAGTGCCTAGCCTGACTACGTCAGACTTCCTACTTCCGCTAATTTCATTTCGCTCCTGTAGTCAGTCTGAGATAGCAGCCTATCTTTCTGTTTTCCACCGGCCTGAAAACAGCCTGGCCAATCAACGAACAGAGGGCGGGCTGAAAGCCGTGACGTAGTCGGTAAGCGCCGTGTTTAAGATTAGGTCAGGGAAATCGACCGCTGATATGGAGACGCGGATGCAATTCGCTCTGTTGTGGAGAATATTCCCGGCATTAGCAAACTGAAGCCCGAACACGAAGAGTGTGTATTAAACATTTTGAATGGAGGTGATGTTGTGGCCCTACTCCCTTTGGGAAAAGTTTAATTTTATCAACTATTACCGATCGTCAGCGAGAAACTGGGGAGCCTTTTGACAGGTCAGTGTCTCTTTTCTTTTCCAGGTCTTAAATACCGTAAAACTTCAAATAATAGCCCGGGCTTTTATTTGCCCAAATCGTCGAACTGCACCGACTTGTACTTGAGATAGGCGTCTAACTTATATGAGACAGGCCTTTATAGTTGAGATGTTGTTCATTGCGATGTTGTTCCTAGAGTCTATAATCTCTAAAAATCTCCAAATGCTCCACGTGAAACCGCGGTCTTCCGACCTCTTACTATCTTGTCGATTGATTTTTATGAATATGCGCGAGGGAGAGAGAGCAAGACAGCGCTCTTGTTGTTTGTAGACGTGGGAGTGCGCGCGCGCGGCCGGGGCTCTCTCTCTCTCTCTCTCTCTCTCTATCTCTCTCTCTCTCTCTCTCTCTCTCTCTCTCTCTCTCTGCTCGTTTGTTCCCTGTCAAGCGTAGCAGTCATTCTATTACATCACTCACAGATCAAAAAAGTCGTTTACAGCCATGTTCACTCGGGTATTTCGCTCGCATCATCAAGTGTTTACAGTGGAAGTTCGATCATAGATTTGAGTTCGATGCATGATGTCTGTGGTTCGATGCGGCTGTGTCGGCGCATAACATACGTCATAAACAAACTTATCTGATTGGCTTACGGGTAACCAATGATTTTAAACTTCAGTACGCGCCCCCTAGCGAGAGAGAAAACACTTCTCTATTATGCTATCCCAGACTCTGTGTACGAAGCAAAGTGAAGTAGCAGAGTCTGGTATTACCAGGCTACAAAGTGCCCTTTTGTCAAGGCAAAATTTCCTCTCCTTTTTTTGTAATTAAAGGCCCTTTTGTGGATGCCTGCCCAATCCAACTATTAGTAAAATTAATGAATAATAATTTAGCCGTAAATAAAATGACCCACATGATGACCTGTCACCTGACGAACTCATCCGGGACGATTCCTCACGCTGCACGCGCATTTTTTAATTTCGCGCGGCTACGCGCCCTACCAGAGGATTTCTTCAACTCTGCGGCTGCTGGTAAGTGGTGTTTTATTCTCAGCGAAGTGATTTTGATGTTTGTTTACTTATTATTATTATTTTACAAGAACGACGTGAAGAGCATGCTGAGATGTTGATTATATTGCTTTGTGTAGGCTGTAGAAGTAACGTTAGCTTGCTGTTTGAGGGAGAAAAGTTTCACGGGCGTCGAGGGGTCTGGTCTTTTTATGTTATTTGACTTAAAACTATTATTTTACTTTAAACTATTATTATTATTATTACAGTATTTATTTAAAAAACGTATAGTGCCATAAAAATTATCATCACAAATCTGGTAAGAGTTTAGGCTTATTATCGCTTACCAATATCTTATGTTTTGTGTGCAGAAGCCTCTGTGAACATCTCCCCTAGTACTATTATATAGGCTACTATTATTATATTATTATATTATAGCAGCCTGGGCAGAATCTGCAGCTTTACAGCAGGTCAGTGACCTAGTGAAGGTTCCAAACACTGTCAGCAGTCTTTACATCTTGTCATGGTTACATAAAAATGATTTAATCAGCTAATATATCTCTATATGTTTGTTTTAATGTCTCAGATCAGCTCCAGCAGTATCAGCAGCAGCAGCAGCAGTAACAACAACAGCAAAGGCTGCAAACTCACTTAAGGACTTTAGTAAGAATGTACCAGAACAGGTATCACATTAATGTTAAAAATCTTGTAAAGTATTAATTGCTGTTTCTGTTTGCTTTGTTTTTATTTTCATTGTATAAATGTAACTCTTGTATTTGTGTAAATCAGTTTATGCCATGAAAATAGCCATAGATGCTGATATGGCATTAAATAAAACTATACTGTACGAAACATGGGCCACGTTGATTTTGTCCTACACAGTTTACTATAACAGCTGTTCTTTATTATTCTGTATAACAGAGAAGAAAAAGCCATCAGGTTGGGACAACTTAAGATACTTCAGTTTCTAATCCCAGAGTTATTAATAGGTGCACACTGCACATTAATTATTTTTTTTATCTTTTAAACGTAAAATTTGTCTTTTCTGTTCTGTTTCTTTTTCAAAACTGCATCAATGCATTTGCTACTGTATCGATACAGAATCATCCGTATTGATATATTACTGTATTGATATTTTGAGCACAGCCCTATTTAAAGCCTTGTTCCGCATGTGCTCCCTTTTATACTTTGAGCACCTGCCCCTCCAGAGGTCTCTGCACGGCCCTGTTCATAATTATCACAAAAGTCAGCTGCACTGTAATAAGAAAACAATAAAGTGTAAAAAAAAAGTACAATCAGCTTAGATATTTAAGTAATTTCAACTTGAATTACATTAAACTCACTTAACAAAATGAGTTGAACTTATAAAAAAGTTGAAAATTGCTTATTTCGACGAGTTAAACTATTGTAAAAAAAATATTTTGTCATAACTTATTGATCATAATGTTTTACAGTGTGGATGCTTCCCTATAATGTGAAGTGTACTCTTCAATTTACTATGTAGGGCTACTCTCTTAATCCAATCATGGTTGTTCTTTGTTTCTTCACTTAGCCTACTTTCCAAAATGCAAATTCTATTCTGAAAAGAGTAATTCATTCATTCATTCTTGAGAGACAGATGTCTGTGTGATGATTAATTGGCTATTATATAATATTAATATTGAGTTTTTGGTCACACATCACCTATTGTGTCGTTGTTAGTCGTCATTTGGTCAGCGTGACATTAGGCTACTTTATGACAACGTTTTGAGGGACGTCGTGGTAAGTTCCATTTTTTATAATCTTGGCTAACTTTCCAGAAACGTCGTGGGCACGTCCTCAAAAGACGTCGCTAGTTTATCCCATGGAGAACGTCGTGGTAAGTCCATTTTCTTATAATCTTGGCTAACGTTCCAGAAACGTCGTGGGCACGTCCTCAAAAGACGTCGCTAGAGTATCCCATGGAAAACATTGTAAAGATGTGGTCAACTGGTCACCAGATTTAATAAAATCTTTGATGAATTAAGTACATTTCCCATAGGCCTATAATATCCAAATGGCATAGCCTATCACTAGGATAATACTTGTAAAGCAATTTTCTGGAAAGTTATCTCAGGGCTCTCAAGATTTATCAAAAGTTTAGAGTGAGATTTTGGGGAGGAGCCACCCAAATATTTGCAGCAGCGGTCCCTCGACCCAACCAAATTCGCTTCAATTTTTGCTAGCAGTTCAATTTTGCCTATTGTTCTTAATTGACCAGCACAAAAAGGAAATTATAACAATTGTTAAATCTGATAAAAAGACAAATTCATCCAAATAAAATAAATAGTTATATTTAAAAAATACAAATTTATTGAAAAATAAAAATAAATTTGACCCCAAACAAGCCAACTGAACATCAGTGCTCAATTTACATAACATTGTGTCATAACAACTTGCCCTGAGAATGTATGTCAAGACCCAAACCGGTCACCTTTACAGGGGTCATCGGATGCCCATTTTCCACAAGTTGGTATGATTCTTTTGGGTCTTCATGTAAAGTTTGTAACATACTTTGGTTAAAATTTCTCAATGGTTGTGTAAAACAACACCCTTTTTACCTCTTCAAAAACAGCTCTGTTCACAGTGACCCGTTTCGGTGCATGTCTCTTTAAATGATAATGAGCAACTACTTTTTGGCTTTTTGAGGATTAAAAAAATGTGAACGGATTTTTTTCATTGCATGGTGATTGTGTCCACACACTGCAAAGACACATTTATTTGCAAATACCATATAAAAGTGTATTTTGCATCCGATGACCCCTTTAAAAGCAGATGGAGAGTTTATGAATGAATCAAAAATAATTTAGCACGATTTTGTCTATACTCCTCAAGATCAGCTCTCACTGTCTTTGATCACAGGCAAGAGATATCGTCCAGGAATCGTAAAATCAAAATGCTAAAAAAAATAAAAATAAATGAAGATGTCCGCAAACCGCATTCATCAGATCGTGCTCTTTCAACTTCCACTCCGTGTGTGCGCGTGTTGTCTAGTAACGAACGTGCTCGCAGCGGGAACACATAATTTACCCGGAAACAACTAATTCTAATTTCTGATTGGCATGTAGCTAGCATTTAACTCTGTATAACTCGAGACAGATGCTATGAACTCGGCAGAGAACTTCCCTCCGTTTGCCTGCGTCTCGTCCATTAATTGTGTAGCGGGACAAGTTCCCTTACTCCATTAATGGAAAGCATATCCAGTATTAAGTGACGTTTCAACGGTAGTCCTCGTTAGTATAGAGCTGGTAAGTCCCGCCCCTTCCGCTAACCCCGCTGGACCTCTAGATTGAAAAATCGTCAATGCAAGTGAATGAGAGAAAATAATTATTTTCTAATCCCGTTCGAATTTTGCAATGAATGTGAACATATGTTGTCTGTGAATTTTTTATATAATTTTTCGTGTAAAGAATTTTCATACGATTAGACTTTGTGTGAGAGCAGTTTGTGGACTACAACTCTTCGCTGCTTTCGACGCGTTTGATATACGTCACCACCACTAGGACACACATCCCGCTAAACATGTCTGTGTCTTTGGTGCACTTCACCGCCTTCTTTCAGGGAGAGGACAAACTAGTTGAGCGTGGTGAAAACCACTTCAGGTCTGGGCATGTGGAAGGGTTTAGGTACGCAAGTGGGGAGATGGCCGGCGTTGTCCACGCCAGTCGACGAGAAAAGTGGTATAATGTTTTGGTGAGTCTACTAGTTAACTAGCACGTTAGCAAATTGCTAGTTACTGCAGTGAAAGCAAAGCTCCCTAGGGTTAACCATTCTCTTGAGTATTTTTGATTGTTATTCACACATTCTGCATAATCCACGAATGTAACTAGTGTTGCTGTGGCTAAAGTGCTGTAGCACTAGTTGTTTATATATATATATATATATATTATGAAGACTTCATATGCAAAAGCCTCTAAGTGCCATTTTAAATTTTCTTCTAGAATTATCATTTTTGTTTGGGATGTCTGGTTTTCTTTTTGAGTCTTTTTAAACAGGAGCTTGTTGTTTTCATGTATACCTTGGCAACTAGCCTGAATAATATGCACATGAAATGAAACTTGTTGAACCCACCTCAACATGTCTTTAACAATCATTTAACCCACCATGGGTAATGCTGAAGTCACTGTTACAAACTGTACAGAGTGCAAGACTGTCATTATGTTTTACTCTTATAAGACAGGGGTACACTTTCGTGTAGTCTGGCGTAAAATGTGTCTTATACTTTCGTTTTTCGCTAAACCATAGGATTGATATTCTACCCAGCTCCTGTTTTAACAGATCTCCCTGCGTGATGATGGCAGCAAACTGAAGTCCTCCTGTGAGTGCGCGGTGGGGGACGTTAAATACAGTCATGCTGCAGCGCTTGCCATTTTTGGCATGCGGGAGGTCAGCGTGACTGACATGGAGTGCCGCTGGAGGAAACCTGCCACCGTTAAAGTAACAAGGCCAGTGTCTGAGCTGTATCCGCAGGTAGAGGAGACCTACAACGCTCTTGCCAGGGACGTCACTGAGGAGGACATGGACTGGTTTAGGTCGGCGCTTCATGGGACTCAATGTGGGATGACATGGCTGTTGTCGTCAGAGCCAGAGCCCCAGCATCAGGCTCTCCCCACTGTGCCTCAGCTGGTGAGGAAGCACAAGGATCGGGGGCTAGAGGCAGTCCTTGCCTCCTTGGTGCTTTCTGAGGATCAACGCCTGCCCATCCTAACAGCCACCGTGGGGCAACGGGGAAATCCCCAATGGCAGCAGCACAGGCAGGGCCGGTTGACCGCCAGTAATTTTGGCGCTGTGCTTTCGCGCCGGTCTTCTACTCCCTGTCCATCCCTCATGAAGCGGCTGCTTGGGGCACAGAATTTGGATGGTGTCCTCGCTGTAAACTGTGGCGTAATGAATGAGCCAGAGGGGGTGAAAGCCTTTAAAATGGCTCATCGGGTGGAGGTGCTTGATAGTGGACTCTTTGTGAGCCGATCAGGCATCCTGGGAGCGTCACCTGATGGGCTGGTTGGACCATCTGCCCTGCTGGAGGTAAAGTGCCCTTACAGCCAGCGAAACAACACCATCACAGAGGCTGTCATAGAGGTCCCATCGTTTTGCCTGTGTGTGGAGGGGCAGGGGTATGCCCTCAAAAAGACCCACCCATACTGGCACCAGGTCCAGGGTCAGCTTTACCTAGCTGGTCGGGATGTTTGCTATTTTGTGGTGTGGACCACGAAGGAGGCAGTCATCATCCCCATCGCCAAAGACCCTGCGTGGGGACAACACCTCCTCATGCTCGAGGACTTCTACCGGCAGCACGTTCTCCCAGTGTTGGTCAGTAGAGAGGACTGAATCTGTATATAATATGTAAATAGTTTTTTTAATTTTTTTATATCAAATCAGTTCTTTTGTTCATGTTCCAAACATTTTGGGTGACCGTGGATCAGCGTTCCCGCCGCGTCTCCTGTCAGTACCTGTAATCAGGGAAGCCAATGATCCAGATACAGACTGTACTACTATAGTTCTTGTAAAATAAAATCTGTTGTATTATGTTAACAGGATACTATTTACCAATACATTACCGTAAGTTAGTTACATTTTTGGTCATAGAGGTGTGTTAGAGAGATTCAGCCAGATTCATTTTTTTTGTCATAAATTTCAAAATAAAGAATTCATTTATTAAAAGGTGAGATAGAAGAGGGAGAAAAGAGAAGGGAATGTCAACAATTAGGTGGCAGCAAGGGTGCTGCTTATCTCTTTGATTAGCGGCTGTTGCAAATTTACTAATGCGCAGCACAACTGTACTAGCACATTGGCCAAGCTCCTTAGCTGGTAGGGGATTATTTGAAGTATTTTGAAGTCCTTCAACCGTCCATTGGCCCTCTCCACATGGATACGGTTTCTTGCCACTTCCCTCGTGGCCCTGACCTCACTCCCGGAGAACTTTCCATTATTCAAAAATGGTGGTATGTTAACACTGACACCTTCTGGAACAATGTTGGAAATCAGGAACCCCTTGTCAGCCAGGACCATATCTCCTGGTACAAGCTGCTCCAGCAAGCCGGAGTCCTTTGTAATGGCCTTGTCTGACACAGACCCAGGGAACAGCTGACTGCAAAATGTGATGACTCCATTGGGGGCGACACCAATCAATACTTTGAAGGAGTACATTCCACGGTATGCAGAGTACACCATTTTTGCCACATCCATGTCCTTAGGAGCTGCCACTTTAATGTCGGTGCAGTCAATAACTATCCGGCAGTTTCTGGCAGAGGGCAGGAATGACTCTGGCATGCTATTTTGGTTTTTTTGCCGACTGGGCACATTCGCCATCATTTTTTGGAATAATAATGTGTGTAACACATGAATGAGTGTTCTTACAACATTTGACACCGTTGCAGTACTGCAAGAAAAAAGTTTGGCTAGGTGCAGATGGGGATAATTTTGACGCATCTTCATCAGGGTCATAAAAACCTGGGACTCCAAAGTCATCCCCTCTACCTTCCAGCCAGCTGCATATATGATGGAGCCCTGGAACCGCTGGACCAGCCCCACCACCCTTCTGAACATGGCCATTTCAAGTAGGCTAGTCTCCATTTTTATCTCAGCATCACTTAGGCCTTCTGGAGTATACAGGGCATGCATCCTGCTTCTGTGTGGGACCTGGTACTGGGAGAGCCCTGGCACAACCTCTGGCACATCCTCTGCCACCTCTTCTAGCATCTCCGCTGCTGCCATCTCCGCTGCCACCACCTCTACTGCCATCTCCGCTGCCACCACCTCTCCTGCCATCTCCGCTGCTACCACCTCTCCTGCCATCTCTGCTGCTACCACCTCTGCTGCCATCTCCGCTGCCACCACCTCTCCTGCCATCTCCACTGCTGACACCACCTCTCCTGCCATCTCCGCTGCCACCACCTCTCCTGCCATCTCCGCTGCTACCACCTCTCCTGCCATCTCCGCTGCCACCACCTCTCCTGCCATCTCCGCTGCCACCACCTCTACTGCCATCTCCGCTGCTACCACCTCTACTGCCATCTGGTTGCTGGGGCCACTTCCAGATGCATATTTTGACCACTGAAATAGGGATGGGCCATTTTCCTTGCCATGAGGGAAATGGCAGCTACACACCCTCGAGTTCTTGTCCGGCTCTCTGTCAGCTCGTCTGCAAAACCAAATGATAAGAAATTATCACTGGTAACTAGGGCTGGGCGATAAAACGATAATAATTGTTATAATTATCGCGATATAATTTTTCTCGATAAATCGATATCAAGAATTAATGTGTGTGTCACTGTTTATTTTTTTTCTTTTGATTTAGGCAGATCAATGAAGACATGGTCCATGATCCGCACTGACTTTTGACGAGAGATAACCAAAGGAAATGTTCCCTTCACGGTCTGTACAGAATTAATGTTTCTTAAATTAAGTCCTATGCGGCTGTTTACTTTAAGTTATTATTGCTAGTGAGTGGTGTACCTATGGTGCACGTGTGTATTCCTTCTCCCTTTAAGGCCCTTGTCAGGAGTCTGAAGGCCTGACCCTCACCGTGACCTTTGAGATTGTCCCATCAGGTGCTGTGCCTGGAGATAACGTTGTGCAGTGTATTCCAGCCTTCCTTCTCTTCTTTAATGATATGTCAGCATACATTTTACAGGATAAGACACATTTTTTGTAGTTGTTTCAATTAATGTCCCACTTTGTGACTCAATCTATAGCGATTGCACATAGTATATTTTTCTATGTTATAAATGCTACTTATTGACTTAGCAAATAAAGTCAGCTTGTGTTCTGTAAGATTATGCGACTAATTGTATTTTAAATACAAACATTATTTTTTCATTCGTAAAGAAACACAGCATAAGGTCATAAGTACAGTAAACCTCATTTATTTGAAATGGTACATAAATCCAGGATACTGCAAGCAGGACACACAGGGACATATGGAGCTGAGGATAGAAGAACATAACATTAGCTCATGTGATGAACATTAAATCTCAAGCTTCGTTACATTTTTGGTGTAAACGTTCTTGTGAGGTCTGTAAGTGATTAACAAAATAAATGCACAAGGCACCACGCCACATCCCTCATATTGTGTGCAATATGATCAACGTGGGGTGGTGTATTGTGGATACTTTCTGTGATTGAGATATGTGGACATGTTCATGGTTAAGTGACCAGTTGGTCACTGTAAAATGTAAAATACTGCTGTGTATGCTGATACTGCGAACTGTAATGCACTATAGTTAATAAAACACATGACCTGAAAATGACTGTGGACCAGTCCTGTTTGGGTTTTTTTGGCAGTTCCTGCAAAACAAATAAAGGGGACAAAACAAAACATGATGTATTTAATGTCAGAGGAAAGAAAGACTAAATCATTTTTAAAACTCATAATTATAGACTGATTCACGCATGGTAACAGTAATAGTGATTGGTCTGACTCACCCCTCAAAGCAATTTCATGCATGGCTGATGGTCCCTTCGACTCTCCCTGATCTTTCTGATTTTGGTTTTTCATTTTGATTGCATGATTACATAATATTACAAGAGGGTACTTTCCTTAACAATTTATATCACCAGTTACATTTCACCTCAAAGAATATACATTTTATCATTACCTTTTGCTCACTAGTGCTACCTTTTCTCATTAACTTCATTACTCTGAAACCAAATCACCTTTACACAGATTAAAAGTATGCCATCATGTGCATCTACTAAAACCTTTTTGAATTTTGTGAATTGCTGCACTGATTGATCATACTGTGCATATCTCATTGTTGCCAGGAGGACTTGGTTGAGGGGTTTTATTGAAATTATAATCATTCAAGCAGCACCTTTTTTATTGTGCTAGTGCTACTAGGCAAACCTGCTAATATTTCAGGAGCTTCTAGCAGAGTAGTGGGTAAGTCAACTTTTGCTAGATTCACATACCTGATACGTTTCATCCAGCGATTCCTAGTTTTTACATCAGACGGGAATCTGAAGAAAGAACAGCCTGTTTTGTTTGAATGGTGACAATTGGGTACAAAACACACAGGCATCTCGATCTAATTCCTTAGATTATCGCACCGTGATTTGTGGAGGGAAAATGTGTTATGCGGTGACGTCACATATGCGACGTGTAGTCTTTCTCGTTATGTCTATTCCACAACTGCTAGCCAAAGAATCATACAATATACTGTCAAACTCGTTACATGAAAAATTATATAAAAAATTCACAGACAACATATGTTCACATTCATGGCACAATTCAAACGGGATCAGAAAATAATTCTTTTCTCTCATTCACTTGCATTGACGCTTTTTCAACCTAGAGGTCCACTTGGAGTTTTACGGATGGGCGGGACTTACCAGCTCTATAGTGGATAGTATCTCCGCCTGTCACGTGGAAGACCGGGGTTCGATTCCCCGACGGGGAGGCTTCCTCTTTATCACGGCCAAACACTTTTTATATAAGCTCAGGCTTTACCGTGGAAGGCGCTGATAAAGCCAACCTGCCGTTCAAGACTCACTTGATTATGTTTAGCTAATTGCATTTGAAAGATTTTACTTTCAGGAAAGCGTTTGAAATAGGTTTGTAAAAGGTGTTTTTTTGCATGTTTGGCCTGAGTTTTTTTTTCATTTTCACTGTTCTGACCAGCGTGTTGCGTTCCGAACGCTTGGAAACAGAGAATAATTTTGCGAAGCAATCGGTTCAAAGCTTTGTTTCTCCCATCACTAACCTTTTGTGCTTGGTAAAACTTACATTCACACTGCTGACTCAAGACTCGAAGTTGTGAACTGGGAAAGTGTGGATGGTTTGACGACTACCCAGTTCCAGTCTTGGACAAAACAGCCAATTCTTTTAGCCACGCTCGATCTCTGGCCCAGCCTATTGTGGTTCTTTGTTACAAGCTGCCAAACGTCCTCTGTTCTTGAACAAACACATGTAGCTCTGCTGTGAGCAGAGCATCCAAAAATATCAGAAACTCGCAAATGTTCCCCTCCATGGAAATCTTTAGTAAAAGGCGAAAGATTTATGAGTGAATGAAGAGAAACTCGAGCTGTACCCATGAGACGTTGGGACAATGTTGTCGCAAGCACATGCAACCATGCTCAGCAAGGGTAATGTCTGGTGCAGGCTCCTCCCATCCAGCTTATGTTCTTTAAAAAAAGAAACAATAATACAGCCATATCCATTAGTAATAGTAATAGTAATAGTAATAGTTTATTTAAGAGTTTGACAAGGCAGGATATTGAAGGACAAAACCCTGAAATGTATCAAACAGAACACATACTCAAGACAACCGTATATACCTAATTAAAAAGTAAAAAAAAAAAAAAATAGAAGAAACAAACAGGAGGGGTAAAACAGATGCATACAAAAACCTGAAATACATCAGGCTTCATACAAGCAGAACCTGCAAGTTATTTATAAAACAGTTTAAGAGCACGTGGAATAAAAGAAACTTCATGTCTTTTTGATTTACTCCTGGGCACAATAAGTTCTCTACGCTGCCGTAGTAGGTAAATAGGTGTTGGAGCCACAGACAGGAAACAATGCAGTGGTGATGAACTGTCCTTGAGTAGTTTTGTAAAAGTACGTATAGTGGCCTCATCACGCCTCTCACTCAGTGATGGGAGAGAAGAAGTTGGAACACCTATTATCCGACAGCAACGTTTTTGGACCCTTTCCAACTCATCAGAGAGACCTTTTGGTAGTCCACCCCATACTGGACTAGCGTACTCAAGAACTGGCCGTATAAATGTCAAATATATTTTCATTAAAACATCACATGGGAGACCCGCGTTTTTAGCAACACAGAGATAGTGGATTCTAGGACGCACCTTCGAAATCATGTACTTAATGTGTGCGCCCCACGACAGATCAGAAGAAATTTGAACTCCAAGTAGTTTAAAGGTGGAAACTCTGCTAATTAGATGTCCTGATATTACAGGAGAGGAAGGGCAGGGAATGTTTTTGTCTTTCCTGGCGCTAATGACCATGTCTACTGTCTTACCTCCATTCATTGCCAATGAAAATTCATGTCCCCATTCCGCCACTGAATCCAAAGCCTTCTGTGTTAACCCTGGTAAGGATCCCATTAAAAATTCAGTGATTGTTAAATCATTGGCATATTTCACCGGGATTACTGAAGGAGGCAGGCGGGAATCCAAGCTGTTTATGGAGATTACAAAAAGCAGAGGGGATAGAAGTCCCCCCTGGGGAACACCAGCTGAAATTGGGTAGGAGTTAGACACACAGGAGCCCCACTTCACCTTTTGCTCTCTGTTACTCAGATAGCTCCTTATGCTGAGCCAAAGTGGACGTCTGACATTCATCTCAGCTAAAGCATAAAGCAGTTGACAATGATCAACTGTGTCAAAAGCTCGAGTAAAATCAACAAAAACAGCATGAATGTCCAATTTAGGATTGCTATTGAGTGCTTCATGCCAGTGTTGCAGAATATGAATCAGTGCAGTGTCAGTGGATCTGTTTGCCATGAAGCCATGTTGTGATGGTTGAATTTTAGCAACTGTATCCTCCAGAATGGCATCTCTGAGGATGGCTTCATACACTTTTCCAATTAGAGGAAGGAGCAAATGTAAAAAGAATGTGCCCCATCACCAAATGTCCGCAAACCCTGTCCAAGAGGATGTCACTGAATCCGATAGTATGTCAAAAGACCAGTGATAGTATTCGCATGAGATTTTTATGAACTTCCTGGATGCTAAGTGAACAAACCCTTCATCTCCTTGGATTGCGGGTGGATACCTCCATAGGACACTGTGAGCTCCTTGGCCAAAATAAAGGCCGTAAATAATAATAACTCCATTAATGGAAAGCATATCCAGTATTAAGTGACGTCTCAACGGTTGAGCATAGACAACAGTGAGGTACCGCCCAGAGAAGCAACTGTGGAGACCAGTCCTCGTTAGTATAGTGGACAGTATCTCCACCTGTCATGCGGAAGACCGGGGTTCGATTCCCTGACAGGGAGGCTTCCTCTTTATCACGGCCAAACACTTTGCATAAGCTCAGGCTTTACCGTGGAAGCCGCTGATAAAGCCAACCTGCCTTTCAAGACTCACTTGATTATGTTTAGCTAATTGCATTTGAAAGATTTTACTTACAAGAAACCGTTTGCAGTAGGTTTGTAAAAGGTGTTTTTTGCATGTTTTGCCTGAGTCTTTTTTTTTTCTTTTTTTTCTGCATTTTCATTGTTCTGACCAGCGTGTTGCGTTCCGAACGCTTGGAAACAGAGAATAATTTTGCGAAGCAATCGGTTCAAAGCTTTGTTTCTCCCATCACTACCCTTTTGTGCTTGGTAAAACTTACATTCACACTGCTGACCCAAGACTCGAAGTTGTGAACTGGGAAAGTGTGGATGGTTTGACAACTACCCAGTTCCAGTCTTGGACCAAACAGCCAATTCTTTTAGCCACGCTCGATCTCTGGCTCAGCCTATTGTGGTTCTTTGTTACAAGCTGCCAAACGTCCTCTGTTCTTGAACAAACACATGTAGCTCTGCTGTGAGCAGAGCATCCAAAAATATCAGAAACTCGCAAATGTTCCCCTCCACGGAAATCTTTAGTAAAAGGCGAAAGATTTATGCCTGAATGAAGAGTAACTCGAGCTGTATCCATGAGACGTTGGGACAATGTTGTCCCAAGCACATGCAACCATGCTCAGCAAGGGTAATGTCTGGTGCAGGCTCCTCCCATCCAGCTTATGTTCTTCAAAAAAAGAAACAATAATACAGCCATATCCATTAGAGGAAGGAGCAAATGTAAAAAGAATGTGCCCCATCACCAAATGTCCGCAAACCCTGTCCAAGAGGATGTCACTGAATCCGATAGTATGTCAAAAGACCAGTGATAGTATTCGCATGAGATTTTTATGAACTTCCTGGATGCTAAGTGAACAAACCCTTCATCTCCTTGGATTGCGGGTGGATACCTCCATAGGACACTGTGAGCTCCTTGGCCAAAATAAAGGCCGTAAATAATAATAACTCCATTAATGGAAAGCATATACAGTATTAAGTGACGTCTCAACGGTTGAGCATAGATAACAGTGCGGTACCGCCCAGAGAAGCAACTGTGGAGACCAGTCCTCGTTAGTATAGTGGACAGTATCTCCACCTGTCATGCGGAAGACCGGGGTTCGATTCCCTGACAGGGAGGCTTCCTCTTTATCACGGCCAAACACTTTGCATAAGCTCAGGCTTTACCGTGGAAGCCGCTGATAAAGCCAACCTGCCTTTCAAGACTCACTTGATTATGTTTAGCTAATTGCATTTGAAAGATTTTACTTTCAAGAAAGCGTTTGCAATAGGTTTGTAAAAGGTGTTTTTTGAATGTTTGGCCTGAGTCTTTTTTTTTTGTTGCATTTTCACTGTTCTGACCAGTGTGTTGCGTTCCGAACGCTTGGAAACAGTGAATAATGTTGCGAAACAATCGGTTCAAAGCTTTGTTTTTCCCATCACTACCCTTTTATGCTTGGTAAAACTTATATTCACACCGCTGTCTTGGACAAAACAGTCTTGGCCACGCTCGATCTGTGGCCCAGCCTATTGTGGTACTTTGTTACAAGCTGCCAAACGTCCTCTGTTCTTGAACAAACACATGTTGCTCTGCTGTGAGCAGAGCATCCAAAAATATCAGAAACTCGCAAATGTTCCCCTCCACGGAAATCTTTAGTAAAAGGCGAAAGATTTATGCGTGAATGAAGAGAAACTCGAGCTGTACCCATGAGACGTTGGGACAATGTGGTCCCAAGCACATGCAACCATGCTCAGCAAGGGTAATGTCTGGTGCAGGCTCCTCCCATCCAGCTTATTTTCTTTTTAAAAAAAACAATAATACAGCCATATCCATTAGAGGAAGGAGCAAATGTAAAAAGAATGTGCCCCATCACCAAATGTCCGCAAACCCTGTCCAAGAGGATGTCACTGAATCCGATAGTATGTCAAAAGACCAGTGATAGTATTCGCATGAGATTTTTATGAACTTCCTGGATGCTAAGTGAACAAACCCTTCATCTCCTTGGATTGCGGGTGGATACCTCCATAGGACACTGTGAGCTCCTTGGCCAAAATAAAGGCCGTAAATAATAATAACTCCATTAATGGAAAGCATATACAGTATTAAGTGACGTCTCAACGGTTGAGCATAGATAACAGTGCGGTACCGCCCAGAGAAGCAACTGTGGAGACCAGTCCTCGTTAGTATAGTGGACAGTATCTCCACCTGTCACGCGGAAGATCGGGGTTCGATTCCCTGACGGGGAGGCTTCCTCTTTATCACGGCCAAACACTTTGCATAAGCTCAGGCTTTACCGTGGAAGCCGCTGATAAAGCCAACCTGCCGTTCAAGACTCACTTGATTATGTTTAGCTAATTGCATTTGAAAGATTTTACTTTCAAGAAACCGTTTGCAGTAGGTTTGTAAAAGGTGTTTTTTGCATGTTTTGCCTGAGTCTTTTTTTTTTTCTTTTTTTTCTGCATTTTCATTGTTCTGACCAGCGTGTTGCGTTCCGAACGCTTGGAAACAGAGAATAATTTTGCGAAGCAATCGGTTCAAAGCTTTGTTTCTCCCATCACTACCCTTTTGTGCTTGGTAAAACTTACATTCACACTGCTGACCCAAGACTCGAAGTTGTGAACTGGGAAAGTGTGGATGGTTTGACAACTACCCAGTTCCAGTCTTGGACAAAACAGACAATTCTTTTAGCCACGCTCGATCTCTGGCCCAGCCTTTTGTGGTTTTTTGTTACAAGCTGCCAAACGTCCTCGGTTCTTGAACAAACACATGTAGCTCTGCTGTGAGCAGAGCATCCAAAAATATCAGAAACTCGCAAATGTTCCCCTCCACGGAAATCTTTAGTAAAAGGCGAAAGATTTATGCATGAATGAAGAGAAACTCAAGCTGCATCCATGAGACGTTGGGACAATGTTCTCCCAAGCACATGCAACTATGCTCAGCAAGGGTAATGTCTGGTGCAGGCTCCTCCCATCCAGCTTATGTTCTTCAAAAAAAGAAACAATAATACAGCCATATCCATTAGAGGAAGGAGCAAATGTAAAAAGAATGTGCCCCATCACCAAATGTCCGCAAACCCTGTCCAAGAGGATGTCACTGAATCCGATAGTATGTCAAAAGACCAGTGATAGTATTCGCATGAGATTTTTATGAACTTCCTGGATGCTAAGTGAACAAACCCTTCATCTCCTTGGATTGCGGGTGGATACCTCCATAGGACACTGTGAGCTCCTTGGCCAAAATAAAGGCCTTAAATAATAATAACTCCATTAATGGAAAGCATATCCAGTATTAAGTGACGTCTCAACGGTTGAGCATAGACAACAGTAAGGAACCGCCCAGAGAAAAAACTGTGGTGATCAGTCCTCGTTAGTATAGTGGACAGTATCTCCGCCTGTCACGCGGAAGACCGGGGTTCGATTCCCTGACGCGGAGGTTTCCTCTTTATCACGGCCATACACTTTGCATAAGCTCAGGCTTTACCGTGGAAGCCGCTGATAAAGCCAACCTGCCTTTCAAGACTCACTTGATTATGTTTAGCTAATTGCATTTGAAAGATTTTACTTTCAAGAAAGCGTTTGCAGTAGGTTTGTAAAAGGTGTTTTTTGCATGTTTTGCCTGAGTCTTTTTGTTTTATTTTTTTTCTGCATTTTGGTAAATTGACTGCATTTATATAGCGCTTTCACAGACCCAATGGCCACCAAAGCGCTTTACATATATGCCTCTCATTCACCCATTCACGGCGGTGTCAGCCATGCAAGGCGCCACTCTGCTCGTCGGGAGCAGCTGGGGTTAGGTCTTGCTCATGGACACCTCGACACTTGGTCAGGTGGAACCGGGGATAGAACCACCAACCTTTCGGTTTGTAGACAACCTACATGAACCACTGAGCCACTGTCACCCAGTTTTATCACTGTTCTGACCAGCGTGTTACATTCCGAACGCTTGGAAACAGAGAATAATTTTGCCAAGCAATCGGTTAAAAGCTTTGTTTCTCCCATAACTAACCTTTTGTGCTTCGTAAAACTTACATTCACACTGCTGACCCAAGACTCGAAGTTGTGAACTGGGAAAGTGTGGATGGTTTGACGACTACCCAGTTCCAGTCTTGGACAAAACAGCCAATTCTTTTAGCCACGCTCGATCTCTGGCCCAGCCTATTGTGGTTCTTTGTTACAAGCTGTCAAACGTCCTCTGTTCTTGAACAAACACATGTAGCTCTGCTGTGAGCAGAGCATCCAAAAATATCAGAAACTCGCAAATGTTCCCCTCCACGGAAATCTTTAGTAAAAGGCGAAAGATTTATGCGTGAATGAAGAGAAACTCGAGCTGTACCCATGAGACGTTGGGACAATGTGTTCGCAAGCACATGCAACCATGCTCAGCAAGGGTAATGTCTGGTGCAGGCTCCTCCCATCCGTTCTTTAAAAAAAAAAACAATAATACAGCCATATCCATTAGAGGAAGGAGCAAATGTAAAAAGAATGTGCCCCATCACCAAATGTCCGCAAACCCTGTCCAAGAGGATGTCACTGAATCGGATAGTATGTCAAAGACCAGTGGTAGTATTCGCATGAGATTTTTATGAACTTCCTGGATGCTAAGTGAAAAAACCCTTCATCTCCTTGGATTGCGGGTGGATACCTCCATAGGAAAGTGTGAGCTCCTTGGCCAAAATAAAGGCCTTAAATAATAATAACTCCATTAATGGAAAGCATATCCAGTATTAAGTGACGTCTCAACGGTTGAGCATAGACAACAGTGCGGTACCGCCCAGAGAAGCAATTAGGTGACCAGTCCTCGTTAGTATAGTGGACAGTATCTCCGCTTGTCACGTGGAAGACCGGGGTTCGAATCCCCGACGGGGAGGCTTCCTCTTTATCACGGCCAAACACTTTTTATATAAGCTCAGGCTTTACCGTGGAAGGCGCTGATAAAGCCAACCTTCTGTTCAAGACTCACTTGATTATGTTTAGCTAATTGCATTTGAAAGATTTTACTTTCAGGAAAGCGTTTGAAATAGGTAGGTAAAAGGTGTTTTTTTGCATGTTTGGCCTGAGTCTTTTTTTTTTTTTTTTTGCATTTACACTGTTCTGACCAGCGTGTTGCATTCCGAACGCTTGGAAACAGAGAATAATTTTGCAAAGCAATCGGTTCAAAGCTTTGTTTCTCCCATCACTACCCTTTTGTGCTTGGTAAAACTTACATTCACACCGCTGTCTTGGACAAAACAGCCAATTCTTTTAGCCACGCTCGATCTGTGGCCCAGCCTATTGTGGTTCTTTGTTACAAGCTGCCAAACGTCCTCTGTTCTTGAACAAACACATGTAGCTCTGCTGTGAGCAGAGCATCCAAAAATATCAGAAACTCGCAAATATTCCCCTCCACGGAAATCTTTAGTAAAAGGCGAAAGATTTATGCGTGAATGAAGAGAAACTCGAGCTGTACCCATGAGACGTTGGGACAATGTGGTCGCAAGCACATGCAACCATGCTCAGCAAGGGTAATGTCTGGTGCAGGCTCCTCCCACCCAGCTTATGTTCTTTTAAAAAAAAAACAATAATACAGCCATATCCATTAGAGGAAGGAGCAAATGTAAAAAGAATGTGCCCCATAACCAAATGTCCGCAAACCCTGTCCAAGAGGATGTCACTGAATCCGATAGTATGTCGAAGACCAGTGGTAGTATTCGCATGAGATTTTTATGAACTTCCTGGATGCTAAATGAACAAACCCTTCATCTCCTTGGATTGCGGGTGGATACCTCCATAGGACAGGGTGAGCTCCTTGGCCAAAATAAAAGGCTTAAATAATAATAACTCCATTAATGGGAAGCATATCCAGTATTAAGTGACGTCTCAACGGTTGAGCATAGACAACAGTACCGTACCGCCCAGAGAAGCAATTGGGATGACCAGTCCTCATTAGTATAGTGGACAGTATCTCCGCCTGTCACGCGGAAGACCGGGGTTCGATTAGTCTTCTTCTTTATCACGACCAAACACCTTGCATAAGCTCAGGCTTTACCGTGGAAGGCGCTGTTAAAGTCAACCTGCCGTTCAAGACTCACTTGATTATGTTTAGCTAATTGCATTTGAAAGATTTTACTTTCAAGAAAGTGTTTGCAATAGGTTTGTAAAAGGTGTTTTTTGAATGTTTGGCCTGAGTCTTTTTTTTTTTGTGGGATTTTCACTGTTCTGACCAGCGTGTTCCGTTCCGAACGCTTGGAAACAGTGAACAATTTTGCGAAGCAATCAGTTCAAAGCTTTGTTTCTCCCATCACTACCCTTTTGTGCTTGGTAAAACTTACATTCACACCGCTGTCTTGGACAAAACAGCCAATTCTTTTAGCCACGCTCGATCTGTGGCCCAGCCTATTGTGGTACTTTGTTACAAGCTGCCAAACGTCCTCTGTTCTTGAACAAACACATGTAGCTCTGCTGTGAGCAGAGCATCCAAAAATATCAGAAACTCGCAAATGTTCCCCTCCACGGAAGTCTTTAGTAAAAGGCGAAAGATTTATGCGTGAATGAAGAGAAACTCGAGCTGTACCCATGAGACGTTGGGACAATGTGGTCCCAAGCACATGCAACCATGCTCAGCAAGGGTAATGTCTGGTGCAGGCTCCTCCCATCCAGCTTATTTTCTTTAAAAAAAAACACAATAATACAGCCATGTCCATTAGAGGAAGGAGCAAATGTAAAAAGAATCTGCCCCATCACCAAATGTCCGCAAACCCTGTCCAAGAGGATGTCATTGAATCCGATAGTATGTCGAAGACCAGTGGTAGTATTCGCATGAGATTTTTATGAACTTCCTGGATGCTAAATGAACAAACCCTTCATCTCCTTGGATTGCGGGTGGATACCTCCATAGGACAGGGTGAGCTCCTTGGCCAAAATAAAAGGCTTAAATAATAATAACTCCATTAATGGAAAGCATTTCCAGTATTAAGTGACGTCTCAACGGTTGAGCATAGACAACAGTACCGTACCGCCCAGAGAAGCAATTGGGATGACCAGTCCTCGTTAGTATAGTGGACAGTATCTCCGCCTGTCACGCGGAAGACCGGGGTTCGATTAGTCTTCTTCTTTATCACGACCAAACACCTTGCATAAGCTCAGGCTTTACCGTGGAAGGCGCTGTTAAAGTCAACCTGCCGTTCAAGACTCACTTGATTATGTTTAGCTAATTGCATTTGAAAGATTTTACTTTCAAGAAAGCGTTTGCAATAGGTTTGTAAAAGGTGTTTTTTGAATGTTTGGCCTGAGTCTTTTTTTTTTGTTGCATTTTCACTGTTCTGACCAGTGTGTTGCGTTCCGAACGCTTGGAAACAGTGAATAATGTTGCGAAACAATCGGTTCAAAGCTTTGTTTTTCCCATCACTACCCTTTTATGCTTGGTAAAACTTATATTCACACCGCTGTCTTGGACAAAACAGTCTTGGCCACGCTCGATCTGTGGCCCAGCCTATTGTGGTACTTTGTTACAAGCTGCCAAACGTCCTCTGTTCTTGAACAAACACATGTTGCTCTGCTGTGAGCAGAGCATCCAAAAATATCAGAAACTCGCAAATGTTCCCCTCCACGGAAATCTTTAGTAAAAGGCGAAAGATTTATGCGTGAATGAAGAGAAACTCGAGCTGTACCCATGAGACGTTGGGACAATGTGGTCCCAAGCACATGCAACCATGCTCAGCAAGGGTAATGTCTGGTGCAGGCTCCTCCCATCCAGCTTATTTTCTTTTTAAAAAAAACAATAATACAGCCATATCCATTAGAGGAAGGAGCAAATGTAAAAAGAATCTGCCCCATCACCAAATGTCCGCAAACCCTGTCCAAGAGGATGTCACTGAATCCGATAATATGTCGAAGACCAGTGGTAGTATTCGCATGAGATTTTTATGAACTTCCTGGATGCTAAATGAACAAACCCTTCATCTCCTTGGATTGCGGGTGGATACCTCCATAGGACAGGGTGAGCTGCTTGGCCAAAATAAAAGGCTTAAATAATAATAACTCCATTAATGGAAAGCATATCCAGTATTAAGTGACGTCTCAACGGTTGAGCATAGACAACAGTACCGTACCGCCCAGAGAAGCAATTGGGATGACCAGTCCTCGTTAGTATAGTGGACAGTATCTCCGCCTGTCACGCGGAAGACCGGGGTTCGATTAGTCTTCTTCTTTATCACGACCAAACACCTTGCATAAGCTCAGGCTTTACCGTGGAAGGCGCTGTTAAAGTCAACCTGCCGTTCAAGACTCACTTGATTATGTTTAGCTAATTGCATTTGAAAGATTTTACTTTCAAGAAAGCGTTTGCAATAGGTTTGTAAAAGGTGTTTTTTGAATGTTTGGCCTGAGTCTTTTTTTTTTTTGCATTTTCACTGTTCTGACCAGTGTGTTGCGTTCCGAACGCTTGGAAACAGTGAATAATGTTGCGAAACAATCGATTCAAAGCTTTGTTTTTCCCATCACTACCCTTTTATGCTTGGTAAAACTTATATTCACACCGCTGTCTTGGACAAAACAGTCTTGGCCACGCTCGATCTGTGGCCCAGCCTATTGTGGTACTTTGTTACAAGCTGCCAAACGTCCTCTGTTCTTGAACAAACACATGTTGCTCTGCTGTGAGCAGAGCATCCAAAAATATCAGAAACTCGCAAATGTTCCCCTCCACGGAAATCTTTAGTAAAAGGCGAAAGATTTATGCGTGAATGAAGAGAAACTCGAGCTGTACCCATGAGACGTTGGGACAATGTGGTCCCAAGCACATGCAACCATGCTCAGCAAGGGTAATGTCTGGTGCAGGCTCCTCCCATCCAGCTTATTTTCTTTTAAAAAAAAACAATAATACAGCCATATCCATTAGAGGAAGGAGCAAATGTAAAAAGAATCTGCCCCATCACCAAATGTCCGCAAACCCTGTCCAAGAGGATGTCACTGAATCCGATAATATGTCGAAGACCAGTGGTAGTATTCGCATGAGATTTTTATGAACTTCCTGGATGCTAAATGAACAAACCCTTCATCTCCTTGGATTGCGGGTGGATACCTCCATAGGACAGGGTGAGCTGCTTGGCCAAAATAAAAGGCTTAAATAATAATAACTCCATTAATGGAAAGCATATCCAGTATTAAGTGACGTCTCAACGGTTGAGCATAGACAACAGTACCGTACCGCCCAGAGAAGCAATTGGGATGACCAGTCCTCGTTAGTATAGTGGACAGTATCTCCGCCTGTCACGCGGAAGACCGGGGTTCGATTAGTCTTCTTCTTTATCACGACCAAACACCTTGCATAAGCTCAGGCTTTACCGTGGAAGGCGCTGTTAAAGTCAACCTGCCGTTCAAGACTCACTTGATTATGTTTAGCTAATTGCATTTGAAAGATTTTACTTTCAAGAAAGCGTTTGCAATAGGTTTGTAAAAGGTGTTTTTTGAATGTTTGGCCTGAGTCTTTTTTTTTTGTGGGATTTTCACTGTTCTGACCAGCGTGTTCCGTTCCAAACGCTTGGAAACAGTGAACAATTTTGCGAAGCAATCAGTTCAAAGCTTTGTTTCTCCCATCACTACCCTTTTGTGCTTGGTAAAACTTACATTCACACCGCTGTCTTGGACAAAACAGCCAATTCTTTTAGCCACGCTCGATCTGTGGCCCAGGCTATTGTGGTACTTTGTTACAAGCTGCCAAACGTCCTCTGTTCTTGAACAAACACATGTAGCTCTGCTGTGAGCAGAGCATTCAAAAATATCAGAAACTCACAAATGTTCCCCTCCACGGAAATCCTTAGTAAAAGGCGAAAGATTTATGCGTGAATGAAGAGAAACTCGAGCTGTACCCATGAGACGTTGGGACAATGTGGTCCCAAGCACATGCAACCATGCTCAGCAAGGGTAATGTCTGGTGCAGGCTCCTCCCATCCAGCTTATTTTCTTTAAAAAAAAAACACAATAATACAGCCATATCCATTAGAGGAAGGAGCAAATGTAAAAAGAATCTGCCCCATGACCAAATGTCCGCAAACCCTGTCCAAGAGGATGTCACTGAATCCGCTAGTATGTCGAAGACCAGTGGTAGTATTCGCATGAGATTTTTATGAACTTCCTGGATGCTAAATGAACAAACCCTTCATCTCCTTGGATTGCGGGTGGATACCTCCATAGGACAGGGTGAGCTCCTTGGCCAAAATAAAAGGCTTAAATAATAATAACTCCATTAATGGAAAGCATATCCAGTATTAAGTGACGTATTAACGGTTGAGCATAGACAACAGTACCGTACCGCCCAGAGAAGCAACTGTAATGACCAGTCCTTGTTAGTATAGTGGACAGTATCTCCCCCTGTCATGCGGAAGACCGGGGTTCGATTCCCCGACGGGGAGTCTTCTTCTTTATCACGACCAAACACCTTGCATAAGCTCAGGCTTTACCGTGGAAGGCGCTGTTAAAGTCAACCTGCCGTTCAATTCAATTCAATTCAATTCAAATTTATTTGTATAGCGCTTTTCACAATACACATTGTCTTAAAGCAGCTTTACAGAAATTGCATTTCGGAAATGTACATAGAAAAATACAGTTAGTTAATCATGTATTAATTTATGGCATAACATATCGCCGGCTTTGAGTCGTCTCTTCACAGGCGTCGAGTCGTCTCTTCACAGGCGTTGGGGCATCTGAAGTCTCCGTGAGAGGCTGGATACAAACTGGAGCTGACGAATGCTATTTACCTCGGGACTAGCGTCCCGAGATAACAGCAGAAAGGCAGATGGGAAATAATTAGCATAGCTGATGTTCATAATGTTAATGCATTCGAACTGATTCAGCAGTAGTATCAAAGGTTAAGCATTAAGTGAATGCTTGGTTAAAGAGATGCGTCTTTAATCTAGTTTTAAACTGGGACAGCGAGTCTGAGGCTCGTACAATATCAGGAAGGCTATTCCAGAGTTAAGGAGCTAAATGCGAGAACGCCCTCCCTCCTTTAGTGGACTTAGATATCCTAGGAATGACCAGAAGCCTCGAATTTAGTGATCTTAAAGAGCGCGATGGATTGTATGGCGATAGAAGGTCTGTTAAATACACAGGAGCTAAACCATTTAGGGCTTTATAGGTCAGTAGGAATACTTTGTAATTGATACGTAACTTAATAGGTAACCAGTGTAGAGATGATAAAATAGGTGTTATATGATCATATTTTCTTGATCTAGTAAGAACTCTAGCAGCTGCATTTTGCACTAACTGTAGCTTGTTGATTGAGGATGCAGGACAGCCAGCTAATAAAGCATTACAGTAATCTAGTCTCGAGGTCATGAATGCATGAACTAACCTTTCTGCATCAGAAACAGATAGCATGTTGCGTAGCTTAGCAATGTTTCTAAGGTGGAAAAAGGCTGTTCTTGTAATATATGAAATATGATTTTCGAAAGTCAAGTTGCGGTCTAGTATAACACCCAGGTCTTTTACTGTAGTGGATAAAGTAACAGGACATCCTTCTAAATTAAAGTTGTATTGTAAGGGATTTTGTGGGTAGTTTTTTGGACCAATAAGTAGTACCTCCGTTTTATCTGAATTTAATAGCAGGAAATTACACGTCATCCAGCATTTTATATCATTTAGACACTCTGTCAATTTAGATAAGTTAGTGTTTTCATCTGTTCGTGATGAGATATATAATTGAGTGTCATCAGCATAACAGTGGAAATTAATTCCATGTTTTCTTATAATATTACCAAGTGGCAGCATATATATTGAGAATAGCAGAGGGCCTAACACCGATCCTTGCGGCACTCCATAGTCTACTGACGTTATCTTTGATTTTTCCCCATTTAAACAGACAAAATGGTAACGGTCTGATAAGTACGATCTAAACCAGCTTAATGCCTGTCCCTGAACACCAGTGTAGTTTTGTAGTCGACCCAAGAGTATTTTATGATCGATAGTATCGAACGCAGCACTAAGATCGAGTAGAACTAGTATTGAAATACAGCCTTGGTCAGAAGCTAAAAGTAAATCATTTGTAATTTTAACTAGCGCAGTTTCTGTGGTATGATGCGGTCTGAATCCCGACTGGAATTTTTCATAGATATCATTTTCTTGTAAGAAAGAGCACAATTGAGCGGACACAATTTTTTCTAGTATTTTAGACATAAATGGAAGATTTGAGATGGGTCTGTAATTTGCTAAGTTATTTGGATCTAATTGCGGTTTCTTAATGAGAGGTTTTATTACTGCCAGCTTGAATATTCTTGGAACATGACCTAAAGATAAAGACGAGTTAATAATATTAAGAAGAGGCTCTTCGACTACAGGTAACACTTCTTTCAGTAGTTTAGTGGGTATTGGATCTAATAAACATGCTGTTGGTTTAGATGCAATGATAAGTTTATTTAGCTCTTCCTGTCCTATAGTTGTAAAGCGGTGTAGTTGTTCTAGAGGGGCCATAATTGAGGCTGAATCATAAGACATCATAGAGGATTGTATATTTACAATTGTGTTTCGGATGCTTTCTATTTTCTCATTGAAGTAATTCATAAAATCATTACTACTATATTGTAATGGAATATTTTGCTCTGGTGATGTTTGTTTATTTGTTAGTCTAGCCACGGTGTTGAATAAAAACCTTGGATTATTTTGGTTATTTTCTATTAGTTTGCGGAGATTCTCAGCCCTGGCTGCTTTTAGAGCCTTTTTATAATGTGACATACTGTCTTTCCACGCGATTCTAAAGACCTCTAAATTAGTTTGTTTCCATTTACGCTCTAAGTTACGAGTTTCTCTCTTGATTGCATGCGTAGCACTGTTGTACCATGGTGCTTTAGTTTTCTCTCTAACCTTTTTTAATCTAATTGGTGCAACAATATCTAGTGTACTAGAGAACATGGTGCTCAAACTGCTAGTCATTTCCTCTAGTTCATCTGTTTGTTTGGGTGCACTGCGCAGCTGAGATAGATCAGGTAAGCTATTTGAGAATCTATCTATAGTGGTTGGAAGGATTGTTCTGCCTGGTCTATAACGTGGCGCAACATGATAAATTTCAGCAGTACGTATTATACAAGTTACCATGTAATGATCAGTGAGATCATCACTTTGCGGTATAATATTTATATCAGTTGGATTGGTTCCATATGATATAATTAAATCTAGTGTATGATTTAGACGATGAGTGGGACCACTGACGTTTTGCGTGACCCCAAAGGAGTTTAATAAATCTGTAAACGCAGTCCCTAACGCATCATTTGTATTATCTACGTGTATGTTAAAGTCTCCAACAATTATTGCTTTATCGACATTGACCAATAGATCTGAGAGAAAGTAGGCAAACTCTTTTAGGAAGTCAGCATAGGGCCCTGGAGGTCTATATAGGGTAGCCAAGGCTAGAGATAATATGGATTTGTTTCTTGCATCTAAGAGCGTAACATTTAGCACAAGTACTTCAAACGAATTAAACCTGTGACCTGTTTTCTGAGTAACATTAAGAATATCTCTATAGATTGTTGCAACACCGCCGCCACGACCGATCAGACGGGGCTCATGCTTATAACAGTATCCTGGTGGAGTAGACTCATTTAGACCGAAATAATCATTTGGTTTAAGCCAGGTTTCAGTAAGGCAAAGTACATCGAAACTATTATCTGTGACCATTTCATTTACAATAACCACCTTAGGTGTGAGCGATCTAATGTTTAGAAGACCTAGCTTTAGAAATTTGTTTTTGTTCACTGATATTTAGATTTTCTGGTTTAATTACAATAAGATTTTTGCTAGATCCTACACTAGATTTATTGTTTGGCCTCACTAAGCGAGGAATAGACACAGTTTCTATATAATGTTCTACACTACTTATATCAATTAAGTTGGGACAGCAAAGACTGTGATTTGGACTTTGACTTACTAGTCATATGGTGTGTAACGTCTTGGAGATGTTGTCCGACAGAACAGCCGCTCCGATTCTGCTGGGGTGCAGGCCATCAGCACGGTAGAGCCTAGGTCGCTCCCAGAACAGATTCCAATTATTTACAAAGAGCAGTTTCTGTTCATTACACCATGACATTAACCATTCATTTAGAGCAAATAATCTACTGAGCCTTTCTTGTCCTAGTCGGTACGTGGGAAGCGGTCCAGACACGATGATCGTTGCTTCAGGCGATGTGCTGCGAACCGTCTCGATCAGGCTTCTGTAGTCCTTCTTCAGAACCTCCGTCTGCCGCAGCCTGATGTCGTTCGTCCCCGCGTGTAGGACCACAGCTCCGACGCGCTCGTCACCGTTCAGGATCTCGGGAATCTATGCACCGACATCAAGAACACGCGCACCAGGAAAGCAGTGAGTGCGCACCTTACGCTTACCTGAGGTAGCACGGACATGACGGACCATGGAAGTACCGATGATCACGGCGGCGTCACGTTCCGGCTCGCGAAGAGGGGAGAAGCGGTTCCGGGTGGAGATCTCGAAGACCGGGAGGGGCGGGCAAATGCAACCATGCTCAGCAAGGGTAATGTCTGGTGCAGGCTCCTCCCATCCAGCTTATTTTCTTTAAAAAAAAAACAATAATACAGTCATATCCATTAGAGGAAGGAGCAAATGTAAATAGAATCTGCCCCATCACCAAATGTCCGCAAACCCTGTCCGAGAGGATGTCACTGAATCCGATAGTATGTCGAAGACCAGTGGTAGTATTCGCATGAGATTTTTATGAACTTCCTGGATGCTTAAATCTCTGCAGTATCTCCGCCTGTCACGCGGAAGACCGGGGTTCGATTCCCCGACGGGGAGTCTTCTTCTTTATCACGACCAAACACCTTGCATAAGCTCGGGCTTTACCGTGGAAGGTGCTGTTAAAGTCAACCTGCCGTTCAAGACTCGCTTGATTATTTTTAGCTAATTGCATTTGAAAGATTTTACTTTCAAGAAAGCGTTTGCAATAGGTTTGTAAAAGGTGTTTTTTGAATGTTTGGCCTGAGTCTTTTTTTTTTTGTGGGATTTTCACTGTTCTGACCAGCGTGTTCCGTTCCGAACGCTTGGAAACAGTGAATAATGTTGCGAAGCAATCAGTTCAAAGCTTTGTTTATCCCATCACTACCCTTTTGTGCTTGGTAAAACTTACATTCACACCGCTGTCTTGGACAAAACAGCCAAGTGGCTAAAATTCTTTTAGCCACGCTCGATCTGTGGCCCAGCCTATTGTGGTACTTTGTTACAAGCTGCCAAACATCCTCTGTTCTTGAACAAACACATGTAGCTCTGCTGTGAGCAGAGCATCCAAAAATATCAGAAACTCGCAAATGTTCCCCTCCACGGAAATCTTTAGTAAAAGGCGAAAGATTTATGCGTGAATGAAGAGAAACTCGAGCTGTACCCATGAGACGTTGGGACAATGTGGTCCCAAGCACATGCAACCATGCTCAGCAAGGGTAATGTCTGGTGCAGGCTCCTCCCATCCAGCTTATTTTCTTTAAAAAAAAAAACAATAATACAGCCATATCCATTAGAGGAAGGAGCAAATGTAAAAAGAATCTGCCCCATGACCAAATGTCCGCAAACCCTGTCCAAGAGGATGTCACTGAATCCGATAGTATGTCGAAGACCAGTGGTAGTATTCGCATGAGATTTTTATGAACTTCCTGGATGCTAAATGAACAAACCCTTCATCTCCTTGGATTGCGGGTGGATACCTCCATAGGACAGGGTGAGCTCCTTGGCCAAAATAAAAGGCTTAAATAATAATAACTCCATTAATGGAAAGCATATCCAGTATTAAGTGACGTCTCAACGGTTGAGCATAGACAACAGTACCGTACCGCCCAGAGAAGCAATTGGGATGACCAGTCCTCATTAGTATAGTGGACAGTATCTCCGCCTGTCACGCGGAAGACCGGGGTTCGATTAGTCTTCTTCTTTATCACGACCAAACACCTTGCATAAGCTCAGGCTTTACCGTGGAAGGCGCTGTTAAAGTCAACCTGCCGTTCAAGACTCACTTGATTATGTTTAGCTAATTGCATTTGAAAGATTTTACTTTCAAGAAAGCGTTTGCAATAGGTTTGTAAAAGGTGTTTTTTGAATGTTTGGCCTGAGTCTTTTTTTTTTTGTGGGATTTTCACTGTTCTGACCAGCGTGTTCCGTTCCGAACGCTTGGAAACAGTGAACAATTTTGCGAAGCAATCAGTTCAAAGCTTTGTTTCTCCCATCACTACCCTTTTGTGCTTGGTAAAACTTACATTCACACCGCTGTCTTGGACAAAACAGCCAATTCTTTTAGCCACGCTCGATCTGTGGCCCAGCCTATTGTGGTACTTTGTTACAAGCTGCCAAACGTCCTCTGTTCTTGAACAAACACATGTAGCTCTGCTGTGAGCAGAGCATCCAAAAATATCAGAAACTCGCAAATGTTCCCCTCCACGGAAATCTTTAGTAAAAGGCGAAAGATTTATGCGTGAATGAAGAGAAACTCGAGCTGTACCCATGAGACGTTGGGACAATGTGGTCCCAAGCACATGCAACCATGCTCAGCAAGGGTAATGTCTGGTGCAGGCTCCTCCCATCCAGCTTATTTTCTTTAAAAAAAAACACAATAATACAGCCATATCCATTAGAGGAAGGAGCAAATGTAAAAAGAATCTGCCCCATCACCAAATGTCCGCAAACCCTGTCCAAGAGGATGTCACTGAATCCGATAGTATGTCGAAGACCAGTGGTAGAATTCGCATGAGATTTTTATGAACTTCCTGGATGCTAAATGAACAAACCCTTCATCTCCTTGGATTGCGGGTGGATACCTCCATAGGACAGGGTGAGCTCCTTGGCCAAAATAAAAGGCTTAAATAATAATAACTCCATTAATGGAAAGCATATCCAGTATTAAGTGACGTCTCAACGGTTGAGCATAGACAACAGTACCGTACCGCCCAGAGAAGCAATTGGGATGACCAGTCCTCGTTAGTATAGTGGACAGTATCTCCGCCTGTCACGCGGAAGACCGGGGTTCGATTAGTCTTCTTCTTTATCACGACCAAACACCTTGCATAAGCTCAGGCTTTACCGTGGAAGGCGCTGTTAAAGTCAACCTGCCGTTCAAGACTCACTTGATTATGTTTAGCTAATTGCATTTGAAAGATTTTACTTTCAAGAAAGCGTTTGCATTAGGTTTGTAAAAGGTGTTTTTTGAATGTTTGGCCTGAGTCTTTTTTTTTGTTGCATTTTCACTGTTCTGACCAGTGTGTTGCGTTCCGAACGCTTGGAAACAGTGAATAATGTTGCGAAACAATCGGTTCAAAGCTTTGTTTTTCCCATCACTACCCTTTTATGCTTGGTAAAACTTATATTCACACCGCTGTCTTGGACAAAACAGTCTTGGCCACGCTCGATCTGTGGCCCAGCCTATTGTGGTACTTTGTTACAAGCTGCCAAACGTCCTCTGTTCTTGAACAAACACATGTTGCTCTGCTGTGAGCAGAGCATCCAAAAATATCAGAAACTCGCAAATGTTCCCCTCCACGGAAATCTTTAGTAAAAGGCGAAAGATTTATGCGTGAATGAAGAGAAACTCGAGCTGTACCCATGAGACGTTGGGACAATGTGGTCCCAAGCACATGCAACCATGCTCAGCAAGGGTAATGTCTGGTGCAGGCTCCTCCCATCCAGCTTATTTTCTTTAAAAAAAAAACAATAATACAGCCATATCCATTAGAGGAAGGAGCAAATGTAAAAAGAATCTGCCCCATGACCAAATGTCCGCAAACCCTGTCCAAGAGGATGTCACTGAATCCGATAATATGTCGAAGACCAGTGGTAGTATTCGCATGAGATTTTTATGAACTTCCTGGATGCTAAATGAACAAACCTTCATCTCCTTGGATTGCGGGTGGATACCTCCATAGGACAGGGTGAGCTGCTTGGCCAAAATAAAAGGCTTAAATAATAATAACTCCATTAATGGAAAGCATATCCAGTATTAAGTGACGTCTCAACGGTTGAGCATAGACAACAGTACCGTACCGCCCAGAGAAGCAATTGGGATGACCAGTCCTCGTTAGTATAGTGGACAGTATCTCCGCCTGTCACGCGGAAGACCGGGGTTCGATTAGTCTTCTTCTTTATCACGACCAAACACCTTGCATAAGCTTAGGCTTTACCGTGGAAGGCGCTGTTAAAGTCAACCTGCCGTTCAAGACTCACTTGATTATGTTCAGCTAATTGCATTTGAAAGATTTTACTTTCAAGAAAGCGTTTGCAATAGGTTTGTAAAAGGTGTTTTTTGAATGTTTGGCCTGAGTCTTTTTTTTTGTTGCATTTTCACTGTTCTCACCAGTGTGTTGCGTTCCGAACGCTTGGAAACAGTGAATAATGTTGCGAAACAATCGGTTCAAAGCTTTGTTTCTCCCATCACTACCCTTTTGTGCTTGGTAAAACTTACATTCACACTACTGACACAAGACTCGAAGTTGTGAACTGGGAAAGTGTGGATGGTTTGACGACTACCCAGTTCCAGTCTTGGACAAAACAGCCAATTCTTTTAGCCACGCTCAATCTCTGGCCCAACCTATTGTGGTACTTTGTTACAAGCTGCCAAACGTCCTCTGTTCTTGAACAAACACATGTAGCTCTGCTGTGAGCAAGACAATTCTTGGATACCTCCATAGGACAGGGTGAGCTCTTTGGCCAAAATAAAAGGTTTAAATAATAATAACTCCATTAATGGAAAGCATATCCAGTATTAAGTGACGTCTCAACGGTTGAGCATAGACAACAGTAACACACCGCCCAGAGAAGCAACTGTGATGACCAGTCCTCGTTAGTATAGTGGACAGTATCTCTGCCTGTCACGCGGAAGACCGGGGTTCGATTCCCCGACGGGGAGTCTTCTTCTTTATCACGACCAAACACCTTGCATAAGCTCGGGCTTTACCGTGGAAGGTGCTGTTAAAGTCAACCTGCCGTTCAAGACTCGCTTGATTATGTTTAGCTAATTGCATTTGAAAGATTTTACTTTCAAGAAAGCGTTTGCAATAGGTTTGTAAAAGGTGTTTTTTGAATGTTTGGCCTGACTCTTTTTTTTTGTGTGGGATTTTCACTGTTCTGACCAGCGTGTTCCATTCCGAACGCTTGGAAACAGTAAATAATTTTGCGAAGCAATCAGTTCAAAGCTTTGTTTCTCCCATCACTACCCTTTTGTGCTTGGTAAAACTTACATTCACACCGCTGTCTTGGACAAAACAGCCAATTCTTTTAGCCACGCTCGATCTGTGGCCCAGCCTATTGTGGTACTTTGTTACAAGCTGCCAAATGTCCTCTGTTCTTGAACAAACACATGTAGCTCTGCTGTGAGCAGAGCATCCAAAAATATCAGAAACTCGCAAATGTTCCCCTCCACGGAAATCTTTAGTAAAAGGCGAAAGATTTATGCGTGAATGAAGAGAAACTCGAGCTGTACCCATGAGACGTTGGGACAATGTACTCCCAAGCACATGCAACCATGCTCAGCAAGGGTAATGTCTGGTGCAGGCTCCTCCCATCCAGCTTATTTTCTTAAAAAAAAAAAACAATAATACAGCCATATCCATTAGAGGAAGGAGCAAATGTAAAAAGAATCTGCCCCATCACCAAATGTCCGCAAACCCTGTCCAAGAGGATGTCACTGAATCCGATAGTATGTCGAAGACCAGTGGTAGTATTCGCATGAGATTTTTATGAACTTCCTGGATGCTAAATGAACAAACCCTTCATCTCCTTGGATTGCGGGTGGATACCTCCATAGGACAGGGTGAGCTCCTTGGCCAAATTAAAAGGCTTAAATAATTATAACTCCATTAATGGAAAGCATATCCAGTATTAAGTGACGTCTCAACGGTTGAGCATAGACAACAGTACCGTACCGCCCAGAGAAGCCACTGAAATGACCATCTGTTAGTATAGTGGACAGTATCTCCGCCTGTCACGCGGAAGACCGGGGTTCAATTCCCCGACGGGGAGTCTTCTCCTTTATCACGACCAAACACCTTGCATAAGCTCAGGCTTTACCGTGGAAGGCGCTGTTAAAGTCAACCTGCCGTTCAAGACTCACTTGATTATGTTTAGCTAATTGCATTTGAAAGATTTTACTTTCAAGAAAGCGTTTGCAATAGGTTTGTAAAAGGTGTTTTTTGAATGTTTGGCCTGAGTCTTTTTTTTTTTTGGCATTTTCACTGTTCTGACCAGCGTGTTCCGTTCCGAACGCTTGGAAACAGTGAATAATTTTGCGAAGCAATCAGTTCAAAGCTTTGTTTCTCCCATCACTACCCTTTTGTGCTTGGTAAAACTTACATTCACACCGCTGTCTTGGACAAAACAGCCAATTCTTTTAGCCACGCTCGATCTGTGGCCCAGCCTATTGTGGTACTTTGTTACAAGCTGCCAAACGTCCTCTGTTCTTGAACAAACACATGTAGCTCTGCTGTGAGCAGAGCATCCTAAAATATCAGAAACTCTCAAATGTTCCCCTCCACAGAAATCTTTAGTAAAAGGCGAAAGATTTATACGTGAATGAAGAGAAACTCGAGCTGTACCCATGAGACTTGGGACAATGTGATCGCAAGCACATGCAACCAAGCTCAGCAAGGGTAATGTCTGGTGCAGGCTCCTCCCATCCAGCTTATTTTCTTTAAAAAAAAAACAATAATACAGCCATATCCATTAGAGGAAGGAGCAAATGTAAAAAGAATCTGCCCCATCACCAAATGTCCGCAAACCCTGTCCAAGAGGATGTCACTGAATCCGATAGTATGTCGAAGACCAGTGGTAGTATTCGCATGAGATTTTTATGAACTTCCTGGATGCTAAATGAACAAACCCTTCATCTCCTTGGATTGCGGGTGGATACCTCAATAGGACAGGGTGAGCTCCTTGGCCAAAATAAAAGGCTTAAATAATTATAACTCCATTAATGGAAAGCATATCCAGTATTAAGTGACGTCTCAACGGTTGAGCATAGACAACAGTACCGTACCGCCCAGAGAAGCCACTGTGATGACCAGTCCTCGTTAGTATAGTGGACAGTATCTCCGCCTGTCACGCGGAAGACCGGGGTTCAATTCCCCGACGGGGAGTCTTCTCCTTTATCACGACCAAACACCTTGCATAAGCTCAGGCTTTACCGTGGAAGGCGCTGTTAAAGTCAACCTGCCGTTCAAGACTCACTTGATTATGTTTAGCTAATTGCATTTGAAAGATTTTACTTTCAAGAAAGCGTTTGCAATAGGTTTGTAAAAGGTGTTTTTTGAATGTTTGGCCTGAGTCTTTTTTTTTTGTGGCATTTTCACTGTTCTGACCAGCGTGTTCAGTTCCGAACGCTTGGAAACAGTGAATCATTTTGCGAAGCAATCAGTTCAAAGATTTGTTTCTCCCATCCCTACCCTTTTATGCTTGGTAAAACTTACATTCACACCGCTTGTCTTGGACAAAACAGCCAATTCTTTTAGCCACGCTCGATCTGTGGCCCAGCCTATTGTGGTACTTTGTTACAAGCTGCCAAACGTCCTCTGTTCTTGAACAAACACATGTAGCTCTGCTGTGAGCAGAGCATCCAAAAATATCAGAAACTCTAAAATGTTCCCCTCCACGGAAATCTTTAGTAAAAGGCGAAACATTTATGCGTGAATGAAGAGAAACTCGAGCTGTACCCATGAGACGTTGGTACAATGTGGTCGCAAGCACATGCAACCATGCTCAGCAAGGGTAATGTCTGGTGCAGGCTCCTCCCATCCAGCTTATTTTCTTTTAAAAAAAAAACAATAATACAGCCATATCCATTAGAGGAAGGAGCAAATGTAAAAAGAATCTGCCCCATCACCAAATGTCCGCAAACCCTGTCCAAGAGGATGTCACTGAATCCGATAGTATGTCGAAGACCAGTGGTAGTATTCGCATGAGATTTTTATGAACTTCCTGGATGCTAAATGAACAAACCCTTCATCTCCTTGGATTGCGGGTGGATACCTCCATAGGACAGGGTGAGCTCCTTGGCCAAAATAAAAGGCTTAAATAATAATAACTCCATTAATGGAAAGCATATCCAGTATTAAGTGACGTCTCAACGGTTGAGCATAGACAACAGTACCGTACCGCCCAGAGAAGCAATTGGCATGACCAGTCCTCGTCAGTATAGTGGACAGTATCTCCGCCTGTCACGCGGAAGACCGGGGTTCGATTAGTCTTCTTCTTTATCACGACCAAACACCTTGCATAAGCTCAGGCTTTACCGTGGAAGGCGCTGTTAAAGTCAACCTGCCGTTCAAGACTCACTTGATTATGTTTAGCTAATTGCAATTGAAAGATTTTACTTTCAAGAAAGCGTTTGCAATAGGTTTGTAAAAGGTGTTTTTTGAATGTTTGGCCTGAGTCTTTTTTTTATGTTGCATTTTCACTGTTCTGACCAGTGTGTTGCGTTCCGAACGCTTGGAAACAGTGAATAATGTTGCGAAACAATCGGTTCAAAGCTTTGTTTCTCCCATCACTACCCTTTTGTGCTTGGTAAAACTTACATTCACACTGCTGACACAAGACTCGAAGTTGTGAACTGGGAAAGTGTGGATGGTTTGACGACTACCCAGTTCCAGTCTTGGACAAAACAGCCAATTCTTTTAGCCACGCTCAATCTCTGGCCCAACCTATTGTGGTACTTTGTTACAAGCTGCCAAACGTCCTCTGTTCTTGAACAAACACATGTAGCTCTGCTGTGAGCAAGACAATTCTTGGATACCTCCATAGGACAGGGTGAGGTCTTTGGCCAAAATAAAAGGTTTAAATTGCTTAATGTATTAAGCCCAAACGGTTGCTTGGGCTTAATACATGGCTGCAAAAAACCTGTAATATAAAAGGAGTGAACTTTATTGACAACTTCAATCTTTTCTGGAGTCAGGGGCAACTGTTTCAACGGGATGGCCACCACCCAAACAAACTTGGTTCAAGAGTGCTAAAGGACAATATCTACTTCTCCCTCCGTCATCCTTCTGCAATGTGTGCCAATCCACTCAACCGGAATGGCACACACACACCTGGATACAGTATGAATGACCACAGGATTTCACTTCAGCCCCTGAATGGACATGCGGTTGACACATCACACAAGGACAGTGATAACACTACTCAGCCACAACAACCTCTGCTCACGGACACAATCTCAGCTGAGCCCTGCCCACAGAGCTCAACACAGACAGACTGTGACATACCAGCACTGCTCCAAGATACAGCACCGAAGGACGACTTTCTGGAAAACAGCCAGGGAAACCAGGACAGCATATTACAGCCTCCAATAACACCAGAGCAAAAATCACTCTCACCGGAAACATTATCACTCTCTCCAGCATCTCCACTTCTGTGCTTCTCAGAGAAAATGGAACAACTGGTGCATGCTGGAACTAGACTATCCCACTCTTTTGCTGCGAGCCCCCAGATACCAACCAAAAAACGCCAGGCCCCACAACCACCAAAGCCTACGGGCCCAGCTCGCCCTCCCCCTCCTCCTGTGAGAGCTCTTCGGCCTCTGCCACAGCGCCAGGGCACACACCCTCCTCCGGCGGCTCGAGGTGAACCAAAAACAACTGATACCAGCTCTCAGTGATATGTGTCGGGTCCCCGCTATGATAACAATAACTTTCTCAAATGTTTACAGAACAAGCGGGAACCCAGTGTGCCTGTATCTTTTTCTATTGCTGTTCGATTACATGATAGAAAGTCTAAGGCCTTCAAAAGCCGTACAGCAAACCCATCTAATCTGGTACCTATTACACGACATACCAAGATTGCTGTGGGGACAAAAAGTAAGACTGTTAAGTTAGCACTTTTAAACATCCGCTCACTTAAAAATAAATCACTTTTAGTCAACGACTTAATAACCACATACAACCTGGATTTTATGTTGCTAAATGAAACTTGGCTAGAAGAAAGTTGCAGTGCAACAGTCCTCAATGAAACAGCCCCTCCTAACTTTACTTTTATGAGTGTCTGCAGAGCTGTCAGAAGAGGCGGAGGTTTAGCTGCTCTTTATAAAGATGTCTATCAATGTAAGCAAATATCATTTGGGAATTACCCGTCTTTCGAATATCTGGGTATTGTGTTAAAAGGTGCTCCACGCATTTTACTTATCATTGTTTACAGGCCTCCAAAATACTCTCCAGCTTTTGCTGAGAACTTAACAGAACTGTTATCAACAATTTCCTCAGAGTTTGACTGCTTTGCCATTGCTGGAGATTTTAACATCCACATAGATAATGCAGAAAACAATATGGCAAAAGAAATCAAAACTGTTTTAAAAACTTTTGATCTGACTCAGCATGTACATGGAGCCACACATAATCGTGGACACACTCTAGATATACTTATCAGTAAGGGTCTAAACATTTCATCAATTGTTATTAAGGATGTAGCACTGTCTGATCATTTTTGTATTTTCTTTGATATATTGATCTCTCCTGCCATTGAAGCTAGATCTGTGTCTGTCAAGAAGAGATGCTTAAATGAGAACACTAGTGTACTATTTATGAAGGCTATATCTTTAACACCAAGCATATCTGCTGACTCTGTTGATTTTCTCCTTGATTCTTTTAACTCAAAAGTTAAGAGTGTAATTGATGATATTGCTCCTGTGAAAGTCAGGAAGAAGAGTGGCAGACAAAAAGCACCTTGGAGAAACTCAACAGCAGTGCAAAATATGAAAAGACAATGCAGAAAAGCAGAGCGCATGTGGCGGAAGACAAAACTTGTAGTCCATTATAACATCTACAAAGACAGCATCCATGCTTTCAATAAGGAACTAAGCAAAGCTAGACAGACTTTTTTCTCGAATATTATAAACAGCAATATAAACAACATGCGCACTCTTTTTGCTACTGTAGAGAGACTGACAAACCCCCCAAGCCAGATTCCCAGTGAAATGCTCTCAGTGAGAAAGTGCAGTGAGTTTGCTTCTTTCTTCTCTGACAAAATCAATAATATCAGAAAGGTGATCAGCTCATCCTTGAGTTGCGCTGGTGTCAGGCAGATCAGACAACAGCACGAGAAAGTAGCCACTATGTCTGATTTCGAAGAAATTGATGGCAAAATTTTGGAAGAAACCGTACAGCAACTAAAAACATCAACCTGCGCCCTTGATGCACTTCCCACATCTTTTTTCAAAAATGTGTTACACAGCTTAGAAGCAGATCTCCTAGAAGTGGTAAATGCCTCAATTCTCTCTGGGAGTTTTCCGACCTCCCTGAAAACTGCTGTTGTCAAGCCCCTCCTGAAAAAGAGCAATCTGGATAAGACCATATTAAACAACTATAGACCGATCTCAAATCTTCCTTTCATAGGCAAGATCATTGAAAAAGTTGTCTTCAATCAGCTGAACAAATTCTTAAGCTCGAATGGATACTTTGACCATTTTCAATCTGGTTTCCGACCGCACCACAGTACAGAGACCGCGCTCATAAAGATAATAAATGATATTCGCTTAAATACTGATACAGGCAAATTATCAGTGCTGGTACTACTCGACCTCAGTGCTGCATTTGACACTGTCGATCACAAAATACTTCTTGACAGGCTGGAAAACTGGGTCGGGCTTTCTGGGATAGTCCTAAAATGGTTCAGGTCATACTTAGGAGGCAGAGGTTATTATGTGAGTATAGGAGACCATAAGTCTGAGTGGACATCCATGACATGCGGAGTCCCTCAAGGCTCAATTCTTGCGCCACTCCTATTCAACCTGTACATGCTCCCAATGAGCCAAATAATGAGAAAGAACCAAATCGCTTACCATAGCTATGCAGACGACACACAGCTCTACTTATCCCTATCGCCTAACGATTACAGCCCCATTGACTCCCTTTGCCAATGCATTGATGAAGTAAACAATTGGATGTGCCAAAACTTTCTTCAGTTAAACATAGACAAAACTGAAGTCATTGCGTTTGGAAACAAAGATGAAGTTCTCAAGGTGAACGCATACCTTCAGTCTAGGGGTCAAACAACTAAAAATCAAGTCAGGAATCTGGGTGTGTCTCTGGAGTCAGACCTTAGTTTCAGTAGTCATGTCAAAGCAATAACTAAATCAGCATATTATCACCTGAAAAATATTGCAAGAATTAGATGCTTTGTTTCCAGTCAAGACTTAGAAAAACTTGTGCATGCTTTCATCACCAGTAGGGTGGATTATTGTAATGGACTTCTCACTGGCCTTCCCAAAAAGACCATAAGACAGTTGCAGCTCATACAGAACGCTGCTGCTAGGATTCTGAGCAGAACCAGAAAATATGAACACATCACACCAGTCCTCAGGTCTTTACACTGGCTGCCAGTTACATTTAGGATTGATTTTAAAGTATTATTACTGGTATATAAATCATTCAATGGCCTAGGACCTCAATACATTGCAGATATGCTCAGTGAATATAAACCCAACAGATCACTCAGATCATTAGGATCACATCGGCTAGAAATACCAAGGGTTCACTCGAAGCACGGCGAGTCTGCTTTTAGCTACTATGCCAGCCGCAGGTGGAATCAGCTTCCAGAAGAGATCAGATGTGCTCCTACAGTAGTCACATTCAAATCCAGACTCAAAACACATCTGTTTAACTGTGCATTTACTGAATGAGCACTGTGCCACTGTTCGTCAGACTGTTTGCACTGTATTTTATTTTATGTTTTAATTATTCTGATTTCTGTATTTTATCTTTTATTCTAAACTGTTTTAATTATTCTGATTTCTTTTGATTATTTTAATTTCTTCTATGTAAAGCACTTTGAATTACCATTGTGTATGAAATGTGCTATATAAATAAACTTGCCTTGCCTTGCCTAAATAATAATAACTCCATTAACGGAAAGCATATCCAGTATTACGTGACGTCTCAACGGTTGAGCATAGACAACAGTAACACACCGCCCAGAGAAGAAAGTGTGATGACCAGTCCCCGTTAGTATAGTGGACAGTCTCTCCGCCTGTCACGCGGAAGACTGGGGTTCGATTCCCCG